>NC_138874.1:21456423-21903500 GCF_965194805.1 Balaenoptera borealis
CTATCAACATGGGCAGTGTAACCGTGAGCACTATCACCATGGTCAGTGTCATCGTGAGCAATATCACTATGGGCACTGTCATGTGAGCACTATTACCATGGGTACTATCACCAAGGGCACTGTCATCGTGAGCACTGTCACCATGAGCACTGTCACTGTGGGCACTGTCACAATGAGCACTGTCATCATGAGCACTGTCACCATGCGAACTGTCACCATGAGCACTATCACCATGAGCCCTATCACCATGAGCACTATCACCAAGGGAACTGTCACCATGAGCACTATCACCATGAGCACTATCACCATGGGCACTGTCACCGTGAGCACTATTACCATGGGCACTGTCACCAAGGGCACTGTCACCATGAGCACTGTCACCATGAGCACTGTCACCGTGGGCTCTGTCACCATGAGCACTGTCAACATGGGCACTGTATCCATGGGAACTGTCACCATGGGCAGTATCACGGTGAGCACTATCACCATGGGAACTGTCACCATGGGAACGGACACCATGGGCACTGTCAAAATGAGCACTGTCACCATGGGCACACTCACCATGGGCAATGTCACCATGGACACTATCACCATGGGAACTCTCAACATGAGCACTGTCACCATGGGAAATGTCACTATGGTTCGTGTCACCATGGGCACTTTCATCATGGGGAGTGTCACTATCAGCACTATTACCATGAGCACTATGACCATGACCACTCTAACCAAGGGCAGTGTCACCATGAGCACTATCACCGTGAGCAATATCACCATGGGCAGTGTCACCTTGAGCAATATCAACATCGGCACTGTCACTGTGAGCACTATTACAATAGGCACTATCACCATGAGCACTATCACGGTGAGCACTGTCACCGTGGGCATTGTCACAGTTTGCACTATCACCATGAGCACTGTAACCATGAGCAGTATCACCATGGGAACTGTCACCATGGGAACGGTCACCATGGGCAATGTCAACATGAGCACTGTCACCATGGGAACTCTCACCATGAGCACTATCACCATGGGAAATGTCACCATGGGCACTTTCACAATGGGTACTGTCACCATGTGCACTTTCAACATGGGCACTGTCACCATACGAACTCTCACTATGACCACTATCACCATGAGCACTATCACCAAGGGCACTGTCACCGTGAACACTGTCCCTGTGAGCACTGTCACAGTGGCCACTGTCACCATTAGCACTGTCATCATGGGCACTGTCACCATAGGAACTGTCACAATGAGCACAGCCACTGTGGGCACTGTCACCATACGAACTCTCACTATGACCACTATCACCATGAGCACTATCACCAAGGGCAATGTGACCGTGAGCACTGTCACCATGAGCACTATCATCATGGGCAGTGCTACCATGAGGAATTTCACCATCGGAAATCCAACCATGTACACCGCCAGCATGAGCACAGTCACCATGGTCAGTGCCACCATGAGCACTGTCACCATGGACACTTTCAACATGGGCCCTGTCACCTTGTGAACGGTCAACATGAGCACTATCACCTTGAGCACTGTCACCATGAGCACTGTCACTGTGGGCAATGTCACCATGAGCACTGTCACCGTGGGCACTGTCACCATGGGAACTGTAGGCATGAGCACTATCACCGTGAGCACTATAACCATGGGCAGTGTCACCGTGAGCAATATCACCATGAACTCTGTCACCGTGTGCACTGTCCACATGAGCACTGTCACCATGGGAAATGTCACCATGGGCACTGTCATCATGGGAACTCTCACCATGAGCACTATCATCATGGGCAGTGCCATCATGACGAATTTCACCATTGGAACTCCAACCATGTACACCGCCAGCATGAGCACAGTCACCATGTGTAGTGTCACGATGAAAACTGTCACCATGTGTACTTTCAACATGGGCAGTGTCACCATGCGAACTGCCACCATGAGCACTATCACCATGAGCACTATCACCAAGGGCACGGTCACCGTGAGCACTGTCACCATGGGCACTGTCACCATGAGCACAGTCATCATGGGCACTGTCACCATGGGAACTGTCACCATTAGCACTGTCCCTGTGGGCACTATCACCGTGAGCACTATCAGAATGGGCACTGTCACCATGGGCACTGTCACCGTGAGCAGTGTCACCATGAGCACTATTACCATGAGCACTCTCACCATGAGCACTATCACCAAGGGCAGTGTCACCTCCAGCAATATCAACATGGGCACTGTAACCGTGAGCACTATTACAATGGGCACTATCAACATGAGCACTATCACGTGAGCACTGTCATTGTGGGAATTGTCACCGTGTGCACTGTCACCATGAGCACTGTCACCATGAGCACTATCACTATGGAAACTGTCACCATGGGAACGGTCACCATGGGCAATGTCAACATGAGCATTCTCACCATGGGGACTCTCACCATGAGCCCTGTCACCATGGGCACTGTCACCACGGGCACTGTCACCATGGGCACTTTCAATATGGGAACTGTCACCATGCGATCTGTCACCATGAGCACTATCACCATGAGCACTATCACCAAGGGCACTGTCACCATGAGCACTGTCACCATGAGCACTGTCACAGTGGGCACTGTCACATGAGCACTGTCACCATGGGCACTGTCACCATGGGTAATGTCACCATGGGCACTTTCAACATGGGCACTGTCACCATGCGAAATGTCACCCTGAGCACTATCGCCGTGAGCGCTATCACCATGGGTAGTGTCACCGTGAGCAATATCACCATGGGCACTGTCACCGTGAGCACTATTAACATGGGTACTATCAACAAGGGCCCTGTCACCGTGGGCACTGTCACCATGAGCACTGTCATCATGGGCACTGTCACCATGGGGACTGTCACCATTAGCACTGTCACTGTGGACACTATCACCGTGAGCACTATGACAATGGGCACTATCCCGAAAGGCACTGTCACCATGGACACTGTCACCATGAACACTATCATCATGGGCAGTTCCACCATAAGGAATTTCACCATGGGAACTCCATCCATGTACACCGCCAGCATGAGCACAGTCAACATGGTCAGTGTCACCATGAGCACGGCCACCATGGGCACTTTCCACATGGGCACTGTCACCATGCGAACTATCACCGTGAGCACTATCACCATGAGCAGTATTACCATGAGCACTATCACCAAGGGCACTGTCAACGTGAGCACTATCACCGTGAGCACTATCACCATGAGCACTGTCACCATGAGCATTGTCACCATGGGCACTGTCACCATAGGCACTGTCACCATGGACACTCTCACCATGAGCACTATCATCATGGGCAGTGCTACCATGAGGAATTTCACCATCGGAAATCCAACCATGTACACCGCCAGCATGAGCACAGTCACCATGGTCAGTGCCACCATGAGCACTGTCACCATGGACACTTTCAACATGGGCCCTGTTACCATGTGAACGGTCACCATGAGCACTATCACCTTGAGCACTGTCACCATGAGCACTGTCACTGTGGGCAATGTCACCAAGAGCACTGTCACCTTGGGCACTGTCACCATGGGAACTGTAGGCATGAGCACTATCACCGTGAGCACTATAACCATGGGCAGTGTCACCGTGAGCAATATCACCATGAACACTGTCACCGTGTGCACTGTCCACATGAGCACTGTCACCATGGGAAATGTCACCATGGGCACTGTCATCATGGGAACTCTCACCATGAGCACTATCATCATGGGCAGTGCCATCATGACGAATTTCAACATTGGAACTCCAACCATGTACACCGCCAGCATGAGCACAGTCACCATGTGTAGTGTCATGATGAAAACTGTCACCATGTGTACTTTCAACATGGGCACTGTCACCATGCGAACTGCCATCATGAGCACTATCACCATGAACACTATCACCAAGGGCACGGTCACCGTGAGCACTGTCACTGTGGGCACTGTCACCATGAGCACAGTCATCATGGGCACTGTCACCATGGGAACTGTCACCATTAGCACTGTCCCTGTGGGCACTATCACCGTGAGCACTATCAGAATGGGCACTGTCACCATGGGCACTGTCACCGTGAGCAGTGTCACCATGAGCACTATCACCGTGAGCACTATCACCAAGGGCAGTGTCACCTCCAGCAATATCAACATGGGCACTGTAACCGTGAGCACTATTACAATGGGCACTATCAACATGAGCACTATCACGTGAGCACTGTCATTGTGGGAATTGTCACCGTGTGCACTGTCACCATGAGCACTGTCACCATGAGCACTATCACTATGGAAACTGTCACCATGGGAACGGTCACCATGGGCAATGTCAACATGAGCATTCTCACCATGCGGACTCTCACCATGAGCCCTCTCACCATGGGCACTGTCAACATGGGTACTGTCACCATGGGCACTTTCAATATGGGAACTGTCACCATGCGATCTGTCACCATGAGCAGTATCACCATGAGCACTATCACCAAGGGCACTGTCACCATGAGCACTGTCACCATGAGCACTGTCACAGTGGGCACTGTCACATGAGCACTGTCACCATGGGCACTGTCACCATGGGTAATGTCACCATGGGCACTTTCAACATGGGCACTGTCACCATGCGAAATGTCACCCTGAGCACTATCACCGTGAGTGCTATCACCATGGGCACTGTCACCGTGAGCACTATTAACATGGGTACTATCAACAAGGGCCCTGTCACCGTGGGCACTGTCACCATGGGGACTGTCACCATTAGCACTGTCACTGTGGACACTATCACCGTGAGCACTATGACAATGGGCACTATCGCGAAAGGCACTGTCACCATGGACACTGTCACCATGAGCACTATCATCATGGGCAGTTCCACCATAAGGAATTTCACCATGGGAACTCCATCCATGTACACCGCCAGCATGAGCACAGTCAACATGGTCAGTGTCACCATGAGCACTGCCACCATGGGCACTTTCCACATGGGCACTGTCACCATGCAAACTATCACCGTGAGCACTATCACCATGAGCAGTATTACCATGAGCACTATCACCAAGGGCACTGTCAACGTGAGCACTATCACCGTGAGCACTATCACCATGAGCACTGTCACCATGAGCATTGTCACCGTGGGCACGGTCACCATGGGCACTGTCACCATGGGCAGTATCATCATTAGCTCTCTTACCATGGGAAATGTCACCATGAGCACTGTCATCTTGGGAACTGCCACCATGGACACTGCCACCATGAGCACTGTAACCATTGGCACTGCCACAGTGAGCACTGTCAACGTGAGCACTATCACCGTGAGCACTATCACTGTGAGCACTGTCTGTGTGGGCATTGTCCCCGTGTGCACTGTCACCATGAGCACTATCACCATGGGAATTGTCACCATGGGAACGGTCATCATGGGCAATGTCAACATGAGCACTGACACCATGGGAACTCTCTCCATGAGCACTGTCACCATGGGCAGTGTCACCATGGGCACTGTCACCATGGGCAGTGTCACCATGAGCACTGTCACCATGGGCACTCTCAAAATGGACATTGTCAACGTGAGCTCTATCATCATGGGCAGAGCCACCATGAGGAATTTCACCATGGGAAGTCCAACCATGTACACCGCCAGCATGAGCATATTCACCATGGGCAATGTCACCATGAGCACTGTCACCATGGGCACTTTCAAAATGGCCACTCTCACCATGGGCACTGTCACCATGGACACTGTCATCATGAGCTCTGTTACAATGAGAAATGTCACCATGAGCACTGTCATCTTGGGAACTGCCACCATGGACACTGCCACCATGAGCACTGTAACCATTGGCACTGCCACAGTGAGCACTGTCACCGTGAGCACTGTCACCATGGGAACTGTCACCTTGTGCACTGTCACCATGGGAAATGTCACTATGGGCAGTGTCACC
The DNA here is from genome assembly GCF_965194805.1 of Balaenoptera borealis. Taxonomy (NCBI): domain Eukaryota; kingdom Metazoa; phylum Chordata; class Mammalia; order Artiodactyla; family Balaenopteridae; genus Balaenoptera; species Balaenoptera borealis. The sequence continues at coordinate 21,462,367 of NC_138874.1, forward strand.
TTGGGCACTGTCACCATGGGCAGTGTCAACATGAGTACTATCACCATGAGCACTATCACCAAGGGCAGTGTCACCATGAGCACTATCACCGTGAGCACTATCACCATGGGCAGTGTCACCTTGAGCAACATCAACATGGGCACTGTCACCGTGAGCACTATTACAATGGGCACTATCACCATGAGCACTATCATCGTGAGCACTGTCAGTGTGGGCATTGTCACTGTGTGCACTGTCACCGTGAGCACTGTCACATTGAGCACTGTCACCGTGGGCAATGTCACCATGAGCACTGTCATAATGGGCACTGTAACCATTGGAACTGTCACCATGAGCACTATCACCGTGAGCACTATCACCATGGGTAGTGTCACCGTGAGCAAAATCACCATGGGCACTGTCACCGTGAGCACTATTAACATGGGTACTATCACCAAGGGCACTGTCACCGTGAGCACTGTCACCATGAGCACTGACACCATGAGCATTATCACCATGAGCACTGTCACCATAAGCATAGTCACCGTGGGCACTGTCACCATGAGCACTGTCACCATGGGCAGTGTCACCTTGAGCAATATAACCATGGGCACTGTCACCATGAGCACTATTACAATAGGCACTATCACCATGAGCACTATCACCGTGAGCACTGTCACCATGGGCATTGTCACTGTGTGCACTGTCACCGTGGGCATTGTCACCATGAGGAGTATCACCATGGGAACTATCACCATGGGAAAGGTCACCATGGGCAATATCAACATGAGCACTGTCACCATGGGAACTCTCATCATGAGCACTGTCACCATGAACACTATCATCATGGGCAGTGCCACCATAAGGAATTTCACTATGGGAACTCCTAACCATGTACACCGCCAGCATAAGCACAGTCACCATGGGAAGTGTCACCATGAGCACTGCCACCATGGGTCTTTCCACATGGGCACTCTCAGCATGCGAACCGTCACCATGAGCACTATCACCGTGAGCACTGTCACAATGAGCACTGTCACCATGTGCACTATCACCATGAGCACTATCACCAAGGGCACTGTCACTTTGAGCACTATCAACATGGGCAGTGTAACCGTGAGCACTATCACCATGGTCAGTGTCATCGTGAGCAATATCACTATGGGCACTGTCATGTGAGCACTATTACCATGGGTACTATCACCAAGGGCACTGTCATCGTGAGCACTGTCACCATGAGCACTGTCACCGTGGGCACTGTCACAATGAGCACTGTCATCATGAGCACTGTCACCATGCGAACTGTCACCATGAGCACTATCACCATGAGCCCTATCACCATGAGCACTATCACCAAGGGAACTGTCACCATGAGCACTATCACCATGAGCACTATCACCATGGGCACTGTCACCGTGAGCACTATTACCATGGGCACTGTCACCAAGGGCACTGTCACCATGAGCACTGTCACCATGAGCACTGTCACCGTGGGCTCTGTCACCATGAGCACTGTCAACATGGGCACTGTATCCATGGGAACTGTCACCATGGGCAGTATCACAGTGAGCACTATCACCATGGGAACTGTCACCATGGGAACGGACACCATGGGCACTGTCAAAATGAGCACTGTCACCATGGGCACACTCACCATGGGCAATGTCACCATGGACACTATCACCATGGGAACTCTCAACATGAGCACTGTCACCATGGGAAATGTCACTATGGTTCGTGTCACCATGGGCACTTTCATCATGGGGAGTGTCACTATCAGCACTATTACCATGAGCACTATGACCATGACCACTCTAACCAAGGGCAGTGTCACCATGAGCACTATCACCGTGAGCAATATCACCATGGGCAGTGTCACCTTGAGCAATATCAACATCGGCACTGTCACTGTGAGCACTATTACAATAGGCACTATCACCATGAGCACTATCACGGTGAGCACTGTCACCGTGGGCATTGTCACAGTTTGCACTATCACCATGAGCACTGTAACCATGAGCAGTATCACCATGGGAACTGTCACCATGGGAACGGTCACCATGGGCAATGTCAACATGAGCACTGTCACCATGGGAACTCTCACCATGAGCACTATCACCATGGGAAATGTCACCATGGGCACTTTCACAATGGGTACTGTCACCATGTGCACTTTCAACATGGGCACTGTCACCATACGAACTCTCACTATGACCACTATCACCATGAGCACTATCACCAAGGGCACTGTCACCGTGAACACTGTCCCTGTGAGCACTGTCACAGTGGCCACTGTCACCATTAGCACTGTCATCATGGGCACTGTCACCATAGGAACTGTCACAATGAGCACAGCCACTGTGGGCACTGTCACCATACGAACTCTCACTATGACCACTATCACCATGAGCACTATCACCAAGGGCAATGTGACCGTGAGCACTGTCACCATGAGCACTATCATCATGGGCAGTGCTACCATGAGGAATTTCACCATCGGAAATCCAACCATGTACACCGCCAGCATGAGCACAGTCACCATGGTCAGTGCCACCATGAGCACTGTCACCATGGACACTTTCAACATGGGCCCTGTCACCTTGTGAACGGTCACCATGAGCACTATCACCTTGAGCACTGTCACCATGAGCACTGTCACTGTGGGCAATGTCACCATGAGCACTGTCACCGTGGGCACTGTCACCATGGGAACTGTAGGCATGAGCACTATCACCGTGAGCACTATAACCATGGGCAGTGTCACCGTGAGCAATATCACCATGAACTCTGTCACCGTGTGCACTGTCCACATGAGCACTGTCACCATGGGAAATGTCACCATGGGCACTGTCATCATGGGAACTCTCACCATGAGCACTATCATCATGGGCAGTGCCATCATGACGAATTTCACCATTGGAACTCCAACCATGTACACCGCCAGCATGAGCACAGTCACCATGTGTAGTGTCACGATGAAAACTGTCACCATGTGTACTTTCAACATGGGCAGTGTCACCATGCGAACTGCCACCATGAGCACTATCACCATGAGCACTATCACCAAGGGCACGGTCACCGTGAGCACTGTCACCATGGGCACTGTCACCATGAGCACAGTCATCATGGGCACTGTCACCATGGGAACTGTCACCATTAGCACTGTCCCTGTGGGCACTATCACCGTGAGCACTATCAGAATGGGCACTGTCACCATGGGCACTGTCACCGTGAGCAGTGTCACCATGAGCACTATTACCATGAGCACTCTCACCATGAGCACTATCACCAAGGGCAGTGTCACCTCCAGCAATATCAACATGGGCACTGTAACCGTGAGCACTATTACAATGGGCACTATCAACATGAGCACTATCACGTGAGCACTGTCATTGTGGGAATTGTCACCGTGTGCACTGTCACCATGAGCACTGTCACCATGAGCACTATCACTATGGAAACTGTCACCATGGGAACGGTCACCATGGGCAATGTCAACATGAGCATTCTCACCATGGGGACTCTCACCATGAGCCCTGTCACCATGGGCACTGTCACCACAGGCACTGTCACCATGGGCAGTTTCAATATGGGAACTGTCACCATGCGATCTGTCACCATGAGCACTATCACCATGAGCACTATCACCAAGGGCACTGTCACCATGAGCACTGTCACCATGAGCACTGTCACAGTGGGCACTGTCACATGAGCACTGTCACCATGGGCACTGTCACCATGGGTAATGTCACCATGGGCACTTTCAACATGGGCACTGTCACCATGCGAAATGTCACCCTGAGCACTATCGCCGTGAGCGCTATCACCATGGGTAGTGTCACCGTGAGCAATATCACCATGGGCACTGTCACCGTGAGCACTATTAACATGGGTACTATCAACAAGGGCCCTGTCACCGTGGGCACTGTCACCATGAGCACTGTCATCATGGGCACTGTCACCATGCGGACTATCACCATTAGCACTGTCACTGTGGACACTATCACCGTGAGCACTATGACAATGGGCACTATCCCGAAAGGCACTGTCACCATGGACACTGTCACCATGAACACTATCATCATGGGCAGTTCCACCATAAGGAATTTCACCATGGGAACTCCATCCATGTACACCGCCAGCATGAGCACAGTCAACATGGTCAGTGTCACCATGAGCACGGCCACCATGGGCACTTTCCACATGGGCACTGTCACCATGCGAACTATCACCGTGAGCACTATCACCATGAGCAGTATTACCATGAGCACTATCACCAAGGGCACTGTCAACGTGAGCACTATCACTGTGAGCACTATCACCATGAGCACTGTCACCATGAGCATTGTCACCATGGGCACTGTCACCATAAGCACTGTCACCATGGACACTCTCACCATGAGCACTATCATCATGGGCAGTGCTACCATGAGGAATTTCACCATCGGAAATCCAACCATGTACACCGCCAGCATGAGCACAGTCACCATGGTCAGTGCCACCATGAGCACTGTCACCATGGACACTTTCAACATGGGCCCTGTTACCATGTGAACGGTCACCATGAGCACTATCACCTTGAGCACTGTCACCATGAGCACTGTCACTGTGGGCAATGTCACCAAGAGCACTGTCACCTTGGGCACTGTCACCATGGGAACTGTAGGCATGAGCACTATCACCGTGAGCACTATAACCATGGGCAGTGTCACCATGAGCAATATCACCATGAACACTGTCACCGTGTGCACTGTCCACATGAGCACTGTCACCATGGGAAATGTCACCATGGGCACTGTCATCATGGGAACTCTCACCATGAGCACTATCATCATGGGCAGTGCCATCATGACGAATTTCACCATTGGAACTCCAACCATGTACACCGCCAGCATGAGCACAGTCACCATGTGTAGTGTCATGATGAAAACTGTCACCATGTGTACTTTCAACATGGGCAGTGTCACCATGCGAACTGCCACCATGAGCACTATCACCATGAACACTATCACCAAGGGCACGGTCACCGTGAGCACTGTCACTGTGGGCACTGTCACCATGAGCACAGTCATCCTGGGCACTGTCACCATGGGAACTGTCACCATTAGCACTGTCCCTGTGGGCACTATCACCGTGAGCACTATCAGAATGGGCACTGTCACCATGGGCACTGTCACCGTGAGCAGTGTCACCATGAGCACTATCACCGTGAGCACTATCACCAAGGGCAGTGTCACCTCCAGCAATATCAACATGGGCACTGTAACCGTGAGCACTATTACAATGGGCACTATCAACATGAGCACTATCACGTGAGCACTATCATTGTGGGAATTGTCACCGTGTGCACTGTCACCATGAGCACTGTCACCATGAGCACTATCACTATGGAAACTGTCACCATGGGAACGGTCACCATGGGCAATGTCAACATGAGCATTCTCACCATGCGGACTCTCACCATGAGCCCTGTCACCATGGGCACTGTCAACATGGGTACTGTCACCATGGGCACTTTCAATATGGGAACTGTCACCATGCGATCTGTCACCATGAGCAGTATCACCATGAGCACTATCACCAAGGGCACTGTCACCATGAGCACTGTCACCATGAGCACTGTCACAGTGGGCACTGTCACATGAGCACTGTCACCATGGGCACTGTCACCATGGGTAATGTCACCATGGGCACTTTCAACATGGGCACTGTCACCATGCGAAATGTCACCCTGAGCACTATCACCGTGAGTGCTATCACCATGGGCACTGTCACCGTGAGCACTATTAACATGGGTACTATCAACAAGGGCACTGTCACCGTGGGCACTGTCACCATGAGCACTGTCATCATGGGCACTGTCACCATGGGGACTGTCACCATTAGCACTGTCACTGTGGACACTATCACCGTGAGCACTATGACAATGGGCACTATCGCGAAAGGCACTGTCACCATGGACACTGTCACCATGAGCACTATCATCATGGGCAGTTCCACCATAAGGAATTTCACCATGGGAACTCCATCCATGTACACCGCCAGCATGAGCACAGTCAACATGGTCAGTGTCACCATGAGCACTGCCACCATGGGCACTTTCCACATGGGCACTGTCACCATGCGAACTATCACCGTGAGCACTATCACCATGAGCAGTATTACCATGAGCACTATCACCAAGGGCACTGTCAACGTGAGCACTATCACCGTGAGCACTATCACCATGAGCACTGTCACCATGAGCATTGTCACCGTGGGCACGGTCACCATGGGCACTGTCACCATGGGCAGTATCATCATTAGCTCTCTTACCATGGGAAATGTCACCATGAGCACTGTCATCTTGGGAACTGCCACCATGGACACTGCCACCATGAGCACTGTAACCATTGGCACTGCCACAGTGAGCACTGTCAACGTGAGCACTATCACCGTGAGCACTATCACTGTGAGCACTGTCTGTGTGGGCATTGTCCCCGTGTGCACTGTCACCATGAGCACTATCACCATGGGAATTGTCACCATGGGAACGGTCATCATGGGCAATGTCAACATGAGCACTGACACCATGGGAACTCTCTCCATGAGCACTGTCACCATGGGCAGTGTCACCATGGGCACTGTCACCATGGGCAGTGTCACCATGAGCACTGTCACCATGGGCACTCTCAAAATGGACATTGTCAACGTGAGCTCTATCATCATGGGCAGAGCCACCATGAGGAATTTCACCATGGGAAGTCCAACCATGTACACCGCCAGCATGAGCATATTCACCATGGGCAATGTCACCATGAGCACTGTCACCATGGGCACTTTCAAAATGGCCACTCTCACCATGGGCACTGTCACCATGGACACTGTCATCATGAGCTCTGTTACAATGAGAAATGTCACCATGAGCACTGTCATCTTGGGAACTGCCACAGTGAGCACTGTCAACGTGAGCACTGTCACCATGGGAACTGTCACCTTGTGCACTGTCACCATGGGAAATGTCACTATGGGCAGTGTCACCTTGGGCACTGTCACCATGGGCAGTGTCAACATGAGTACTATCACCATGAGCACTATCACCAAGGGCAGTGTCACCATGAGCACTATCACCGTGAGCACTATCACCATGGGCAGTGTCACCTTGAGCAACATCAACATGGGCACTGTCACCGTGAGCACTATTACAAAGGGCACTATCACCATGAGCACTATCATCGTGAGCACTGTCAGTGTGGGCATTGTCACTGTGTGCACTGTCACCGTGAGCACTGTCACATTGAGCACTGTCACAGTGGGCACTGTCACTGAGAGCACTATCACAATGGGCTCTGTCACCATAGGCACTGTCGCCATGGACACTGTCACCATGAGCTCTATCATCATGGGCAGTGCTACCAGGAGGAATTTCACCATCGGAACTCCAACCAGGTACACCGCCAGCATGAGCACAGCCACCATGGGCAGTGCCACCATGAGAACTGTCAACATGGGCACTTTCAACATGGGCAGTGTCACCAGGCAAACTGCCACCATGAGCACTATCACCATGAGCACTATCACCAAGGGCACTGTCTCCGTGAGCACTGTCACCGTGGGCAATGTCACCATGAGCACTGTCATAATGGGCACTGTAACCATTGGAACTGTCACCATGAGCACTATCACCGTGAGCACTATCACCATGGGTAGTGTCACCATGGGCAAAATCACCATGGGCACTGTCACCGTGAGCACTGTCACCATGAGCACTGACACCATGAGCATTATCACCATGAGCACTGTCACCATAAGCATAGTCACCGTGGGCACTGTCACCATGAGCACTGTCACCATGGGCAGTGTCACCTTGAGCAATATAACCATGGGCACTGTCACCATGAGCACTATTACAATAGGCACTATCACCATGAGCACTATCACCGTGAGCACTGTCACCATGGGCATTGTCACTGTGTGCACTGTCACCGTGGGCATTGTCACCATGAGGAGTATCACCATGGGAACTATCACCATGGGAAAGGTCACCATGGGCAATATCAACATGAGCACTGTCACCATGGGAACTCTCATCATGAGCACTGTCACCATGAACACTATCATCATGGGCAGTGCCACCATAAGGAATTTCACTATGGGAACTCCTAACCATGTACACCGCCAGCATAAGCACAGTCACCATGGGAAGTGTCACCATGAGCACTGCCACCATGGGTCTTTCCACATGGGCACTCTCAGCATGCGAACCGTCACCATGAGCACTATCACCGTGAGCACTGTCACAATGAGCACTGTCACCATGTGCACTATCACCATGAGCACTATCACCAAGGGCACTGTCACTTTGAGCACTATCAACATGGGCAGTGTAACCGTGAGCACTATCACCATGGTCAGTGTCATCGTGAGCAATATCACTATGGGCACTGTCATGTGAGCACTATTACCATGGGTACTATCACCAAGGGCACTGTCATCGTGAGCACTGTCACCATGAGCACTGTCACCGTGGGCACTGTCACAATGAGCACTGTCATCATGAGCACTGTCACCATGCGAACTGTCACCATGAGCACTATCACCATGAGCCCTATCACCATGAGCACTATCACCAAGGGAACTGTCACCAAGGGCACTGTCACCATGAGCACTGTCACCATGAGCACTGTCACCGTGGGCTCTGTCACCATGAGCACTGTCAACATGGGCACTGTATCCATGGGAACTGTCACCATGGGCAGTATCACGGTGAGCACTATCACCATGGGAACTGTCACCATGGGAACGGACACCATGGGCACTGTCAAAATGAGCGCTGTCACCATGGGCACACTCACCATGGGCAATGTCACCATGGACACTATCACCATGGGAACTCTCAACATGAGCACTGTCACCATGGGAAATGTCACTATGGTTCGTGTCACCATGGGCACTTTCATCATGGGGAGTGTCACTATCAGCACTATTACCATGAGCACTATGACCATGACCACTCTAACCAAGGGCAGTGTCACCATGAGCACTATCACCGTGAGCAATATCACCATGGGCAGTGTCACCTTGAGCAATATCAACATCGGCACTGTCACTGTGAGCACTATTACAATAGGCACTATCACCATGAGCACTATCACGGTGAGCACTGTCACCGTGGGCATTGTCACAGTTTGCACTATCACCATGAGCACTGTAACCATGAGCAGTATCACCATGGGAACTGTCACCATGGGAACGGTCACCATGGGCAATGTCAACATGAGCACTGTCACCATGGGAACTCTCACCATGAGCACTATCACCATGGGAAATGTCACCATGGGCACTTTCACAATGGGTACTGTCACCATGTGCACTTTCAACATGGGCACTGTCACCATACGAACTCTCACTATGAGAACTATCACCAAGGGCACTGTCACCAAGGGCACTGTCACCGTGAACACTGTCCCTGTGAGCACTGTCACAGTGGCCACTGTCACCATTAGCACTGTCATCATGGGCACTGTCACCATAGGAACTGTCACAATGAGCACAGCCACTGTGGGCACTGTCACCATACGAACTCTCACTATGACCACTATCACCATGAGCACTATCACCAAGGGCAATGTGACCGTGAGCACTGTCACCATGAGCACTATCATCATGGGCAGTGCTACCATGAGGAATTTCACCATCGGAAATCCAACCATGTACACCGCCAGCATGAGCACAGTCACCATGGTCAGTGCCACCATGAGCACTGTCACCATGGACACTTTCAACATGGGCCCTGTCACCTTGTGAACGGTCACCATGAGCACTATCACCTTGAGCACTGTCACCATGAGCACTGTCACTGTGGGCAATGTCACCATGAGCACTGTCACCGTGGGCACTGTCACCATGGGAACTGTAGGCATGAGCACTATCACCGTGAGCACTATAACCATGGGCAGTGTCACCGTGAGCAATATCACCATGAACTCTGTCACCGTGTGCACTGTCCACATGAGCACTGTCACCATGGGAAATGTCACCATGGGCACTGTCATCATGGGAACTCTCACCATGAGCACTATCATCATGGGCAGTGCCATCATGACGAATTTCACCATTGGAACTCCAACCATGTACACCGCCAGCATGAGCACAGTCACCATGTGTAGTGTCACGATGAAAACTGTCACCATGTGTACTTTCAACATGGGCAGTGTCACCATGCGAACTGCCACCATGAGCACTATCACCATGAGCACTATCACCAAGGGCACGGTCACCGTGAGCACTGTCACCATGGGCACTGTCACCATGAGCACAGTCATCATGGGCACTGTCACCATGGGAACTGTCACCATTAGCACTGTCCCTGTGGGCACTATCACCGTGAGCACTATCAGAATGGGCACTGTCACCATGGGCACTGTCACCGTGAGCAGTGTCACCATGAGCACTATTACCATGAGCACTCTCACCATGAGCACTATCACCAAGGGCAGTGTCACCTCCAGCAATATCAACATGGGCACTGTAACCGTGAGCACTATTACAATGGGCACTATCAACATGAGCACTATCACGTGAGCACTGTCATTGTGGGAATTGTCACCGTGTGCACTGTCACCATGAGCACTGTCACCATGAGCACTATCACTATGGAAACTGTCACCATGGGAACGGTCACCATGGGCAATGTCAACATGAGCATTCTCACCATGGGGACTCTCACCATGAGCCCTGTCACCATGGGCACTGTCACCACGGGCACTGTCACCATGGGCAGTTTCAATATGGGAACTGTCACCATGCGATCTGTCACCATGAGCACTATCACCATGAGCACTATCACCAAGGGCACTGTCACCATGAGCACTGTCACCATGAGCACTGTCACAGTGGGCACTGTCACATGAGCACTGTCACCATGGGCACTGTCACCATGGGTAATGTCACCATGGGCACTTTCAACATGGGCACTGTCACCATGCGAAATGTCACCCTGAGCACTATCGCCGTGAGCGCTATCACCATGGGTAGTGTCACCGTGAGCAATATCACCATGGGCACTGTCACCGTGAGCACTATTAACATGGGTACTATCAACAAGGGCCCTGTCACCGTGGGCACTGTCACCATGAGCACTGTCATCATGGGCACTGTCACCATGCGGACTATCACCATTAGCACTGTCACTGTGGACACTATCACCGTGAGCACTATTACAATGGGCACTATCCCGAAAGGCACTGTCACCATGGACACTGTCACCATGAACACTATCATCATGGGCAGTTCCACCATAAGGAATTTCACCATGGGAACTCCATCCATGTACACCGCCAGCATGAGCACAGTCAACATGGTCAGTGTCACCATGAGCACGGCCACCATGGGCACTTTCCACATGGGCACTGTCACCATGCGAACTATCACCGTGAGCACTATCACCATGAGCAGTATTACCATGAGCACTATCACCAAGGGCACTGTCAACGTGAGCACTATCACCGTGAGCACTATCACCATGAGCACTGTCACCATGAGCATTGTCACCATGGGCACTGTCACCATAGGCACTGTCACCATGGACACTCTCACCATGAGCACTATCATCATGGGCAGTGCTACCATGAGGAATTTCACCATCGGAAATCCAACCATGTACACCGCCAGCATGAGCACAGTCACCATGGTCAGTGCCACCATGAGCACTGTCACCATGGACACTTTCAACATGGGCCCTGTTACCATGTGAACGGTCACCATGACCACTATCACCTTGAGCACTGTCACCATGAGCACTGTCACTGTGGGCAATGTCACCAAGAGCACTGTCACCTTGGGCACTGTCACCATGGGAACTGTAGGCATGAGCACTATCACCGTGAGCACTATAACCATGGGCAGTGTCACCGTGAGCAATATCACCATGAACACTTACACCGTGTGCACTGTCCACATGAGCACTGTCACCATGGGAAATGTCACCATGGGCACTGTCATCATGGGAACTCTCACCATGAGCACTATCATCATGGGCAGTGCCATCATGACGAATTTCACCATTGGAACTCCAACCATGTACACCGCCAGCATGAGCACAGTCACCATGTGTAGTGTCATGATGAAAACTGTCACCATGTTTACTTTCAACATGGGCAGTGTCACCATGCGAACTGCCACCATGAGCACTATCACCATGAACACTATCACCAAGGACACGGTCACCGTGAGCACTGTCACTGTGGGCACTGTCACCATGAGCACAGTCATCCTGGGCACTGTCACCATGGGAACTGTCACCATTAGCACTGTCCCTGTGGGCACTATCACCGTGAGCACTATCAGAATGGGCACTGTCACCATGGGCACTGTCACCGTGAGCAGTGTCACTATGAGCACTATCACCGTGAGCACTATCACCAAGGGCAGTGTCACCTCCAGCAATATCAACATGGGCACTGTAACCGTGAGCACTATTACAATGGGCACTATCAACATGAGCACTATCACGTGAGCACTGTCATTGTGGGAATTGTCACCGTGTGCACTGTCACCATGAGCACTGTCACCATGAGCACTATCACTATGGAAACTGTCACCATGGGAACGGTCACCATGGGCAATGTCAACATGAGCATTCTCACCATGCGGACTCTCACCATGAGCCCTGTCACCATGGGCACTGTCAACATGGGTACTGTCACCATGGGCACTTTCAATATGGGAACTGTCACCATGCGATCTGTCACCATGAGCAGTATCACCATGAGCACTATCACCAAGGGCACTGTCACCATGAGCACTGTCACCATGAGCACTGTCACAGTGGGCACTGTCACATGAGCACTGTCACCATGGGCACTGTCACCATGGGTAATGTCACCATGGGCACTTTCAACATGGGCACTGTCACCATGCGAAATGTCACCCTGAGCACTATCACCGTGAGTGCTATCACCATGGGCACTGTCACCGTGAGCACTATTAACATGGGTACTATCAACAAGGGCCCTGTCATCGTGGGCACTGTCACCATGGGGACTGTCACCATTAGCACTGTCACTGTGGACACTATCACCGTGAGCACTATGACAATGGGCACTATCGCGAAAGGCACTGTCACCATGGACACTGTCACCATGAGCACTATCATCATGGGCAGTTCCACCATAAGGAATTTCACCATGGGAACTCCATCCATGTACACCGCCAGTATGAGCACAGTCAACATGGTCAGTGTCACCATGAGCACTGCCACCATGGGCACTTTCCACATGGGCACTGTCACCATGCAAACTATCACCGTGAGCACTATCACCATGAGCAGTATTACCATGAGCACTATCACCAAGGGCACTGTCAACGTGAGCACTATCACCGTGAGCACTATCACCATGAGCACTGTCACCATGAGCATTGTCACCGTGGGCACGGTCACCATGGGCACTGTCACCATGGGAAGTATCATCATTAGCTCTCTTACCATGGGAAATGTCACCATGAGCACTGTCATCTTGGGAACTGCCACCATGGACACTGCCACCATGAGCACTGTAACCATTGGCACTGCCACAGTGAGCACTGTCAACGTGAGCACTATCACCGTGAGCACTATCACTGTGAGCACTGTCTGTGTGGGCATTGTCCCCGTGTGCACTGTCACCATGAGCACTATCACCATGGGAATTGTCACCATGGGAACGGTCATCATGGGCAATGTCAACATGAGCACTGACACCATGGGAACTCTCTCCATGAGCACTGTCACCATGGGCAGTGTCACCATGGGCACTGTCACCATGGGCAGTGTCACCATGAGCACTGTCACCATGGGCACTCTCAAAATGGACATTGTCAACGTGAGCTCTATCATCATGGGCAGAGCCACCATGAGGAATTTCACCATGGGAAGTCCAACCATGTACACCGCCAGCATGAGCATATTCACCATGGGCAATGTCACCATGAGCACTGTCACCATGGGCACTTTCAAAATGGCCACTCTCACCATGGGCACTGTCACCATGGACACTGTCATCATGAGCTCTGTTACAATGAGAAATGTCACCATGAGCACTGTCATCTTGGGAACTGCCACCATGGACACTGCCACCATGAGCACTGTAACCATTGGCACTGCCACAGTGAGCACTGTCACCGTGAGCACTGTCACCATGGGAACTGTCACCTTGTGCACTGTCACCATGGGAAATGTCACTATGGGCAGTGTCACCTTGGGCACTGTCACCATGGGCAGTGTCAACATGAGTACTATCACCATGAGCACTATCACCAAGGGCAGTGTCACCATGAGCACTATCACCGTGAGCACTATCACCATGGGCAGTGTCACCTTGAGCAACATCAACATGGGCACTGTCACTGTGAGCACTATTACAATGGGCACTATCACCATGAGCACTATCATCGTGAGCACTGTCAGTGTGGGCATTGTCACTGTGTGCACTGTCACTGAGAGCACTATCACAATGGGCTCTGTCACCATAGGCACTGTCGCCATGGACACTGTCACCATGAGCTCTATCATCATGGGCAGTGCTACCAGGAGGAATTTCACCATCGGAACTCCAACCAGGTACACCGCCAGCATGAGCACAGTCACCATGGGCAGTGCCACCATGAGAACTGTCAACATGGGCACTTTCAACATGGGCAGTGTCACCAGGCAAACTGCCACCATGAGCACTATCACCATGAGCACTATCACCAAGGGCACTCTCACCGTGAGCACTGTCACCGTGGGCAATGTCACCATGAGCACTGTCATAATGGGCACTGTAACCATTGGAACTGTCACCATGAGCACTATCACCGTGAGCACTATCACCATGGGTAGTGTCACCGTGAGCAAAATCACCATGGGCACTGTCACCGTGAGCACTATTAACATGGGTACTATCACCAAGGGCACTGTCACCGTGAGCACTGTCACCATGAGCACTGACACCATGAGCATTATCACCATGAGCACTGTCACCATAAGCATAGTCACCGTGGGCACTGTCACCATGAGCACTGTCACCATGGGCAGTGTCACCTTGAGCAATATAACCATGGGCACTGTCACCATGAGCACTATTACAATAGGCACTATCACCATGAGCACTATCACCGTGAGCACTGTCACCATGGGCATTGTCACTGTGTGCACTGTCACCGTGGGCATTGTCACCATGAGGAGTATCACCATGGGAACTATCACCATGGGAAAGGTCACCATGGGGAATATCAACATGAGCACTGTCACCATGGGAACTCTCATCATGAGCACTGTCACCATGAACACTATCATCATGGGCAGTGCCACCATAAGGAATTTCACTATGGGAACTCCTAACCATGTACACCGCCAGCATAAGCACAGTCACCATGGGAAGTGTCACCATGAGCACTGCCACCATGGGTCTTTCCACATGGGCACTCTCAGCATGCGAACCGTCACCATGAGCACTATCACCGTGAGCACTGTCACAATGAGCACTGTCACCATGTGCACTATCACCATGAGCACTATCACCAAGGGCACTGTCACTTTGAGCACTATCAACATGGGCAGTGTAACCGTGAGCACTATCACCATGGTCAGTGTCATCGTGAGCAATATCACTATGGGCACTGTCATGTGAGCACTATTACCATGGGTACTATCACCAAGGGCACTGTCATCGTGAGCACTGTCACCATGAGCACTGTCACTGTGGGCACTGTCACAATGAGCACTGTCATCATGAGCACTGTCACCATGCGAACTGTCACCATGAGCACTATCACCATGAGCCCTATCACCATGAGCACTATCACCAAGGGAACTGTCACCATGAGCACTATCACCATGAGCACTATCACCATGGGCACTGTCACCGTGAGCACTATTACCATGGGCACTGTCACCAAGGGCACTGTCACCATGAGCACTGTCACCATGAGCACTGTCACCGTGGGCTCTGTCACCATGAGCACTGTCAACATGGGCACTGTATCCATGGGAACTGTCACCATGGGCAGTATCACGGTGAGCACTATCACCATGGGAACTGTCACCATGGGAACGGACACCATGGGCACTGTCAAAATGAGCACTGTCACCATGGGCACACTCACCATGGGCAATGTCACCATGGACACTATCACCATGGGAACTCTCAACATGAGCACTGTCACCATGGGAAATGTCACTATGGTTCGTGTCACCATGGGCACTTTCATCATGGGGAGTGTCACTATCAGCACTATTACCATGAGCACTATGACCATGACCACTCTAACCAAGGGCAGTGTCACCATGAGCACTATCACCGTGAGCAATATCACCATGGGCAGTGTCACCTTGAGCAATATCAACATCGGCACTGTCACTGTGAGCACTATTACAATAGGCACTATCACCATGAGCACTATCACGGTGAGCACTGTCACCGTGGGCATTGTCACAGTTTGCACTATCACCATGAGCACTGTAACCATGAGCAGTATCACCATGGGAACTGTCACCATGGGAACGGTCACCATGGGCAATGTCAACATGAGCACTGTCACCATGGGAACTCTCACCATGAGCACTATCACCATGGGAAATGTCACCATGGGCACTTTCACAATGGGTACTGTCACCATGTGCACTTTCAACATGGGCACTGTCACCATACGAACTCTCACTATGACCACTATCACCATGAGCACTATCACCAAGGGCACTGTCACCGTGAACACTGTCCCTGTGAGCACTGTCACAGTGGCCACTGTCACCATTAGCACTGTCATCATGGGCACTGTCACCATAGGAACTGTCACAATGAGCACAGCCACTGTGGGCACTGTCACCATACGAACTCTCACTATGACCACTATCACCATGAGCACTATCACCAAGGGCAATGTGACCGTGAGCACTGTCACCATGAGCACTATCATCATGGGCAGTGCTACCATGAGGAATTTCACCATCGGAAATCCAACCATGTACACCGCCAGCATGAGCACAGTCACCATGGTCAGTGCCACCATGAGCACTGTCACCATGGACACTTTCAACATGGGCCCTGTCACCTTGTGAACGGTCAACATGAGCACTATCACCTTGAGCACTGTCACCATGAGCACTGTCACTGTGGGCAATGTCACCATGAGCACTGTCACCGTGGGCACTGTCACCATGGGAACTGTAGGCATGAGCACTATCACCGTGAGCACTATAACCATGGGCAGTGTCACCGTGAGCAATATCACCATGAACTCTGTCACCGTGTGCACTGTCCACATGAGCACTGTCACCATGGGAAATGTCACCATGGGCACTGTCATCATGGGAACTCTCACCATGAGCACTATCATCATGGGCAGTGCCATCATGACGAATTTCACCATTGGAACTCCAACCATGTACACCGCCAGCATGAGCACAGTCACCATGTGTAGTGTCACGATGAAAACTGTCACCATGTGTACTTTCAACATGGGCAGTGTCACCATGCGAACTGCCACCATGAGCACTATCACCATGAGCACTATCACCAAGGGCACGGTCACCGTGAGCACTGTCACCATGGGCACTGTCACCATGAGCACAGTCATCATGGGCACTGTCACCATGGGAACTGTCACCATTAGCACTGTCCCTGTGGGCACTATCACCGTGAGCACTATCAGAATGGGCACTGTCACCATGGGCACTGTCACCGTGAGCAGTGTCACCATGAGCACTATTACCATGAGCACTCTCACCATGAGCACTATCACCAAGGGCAGTGTCACCTCCAGCAATATCAACATGGGCACTGTAACCGTGAGCACTATTACAATGGGCACTATCAACATGAGCACTATCACGTGAGCACTGTCATTGTGGGAATTGTCACCGTGTGCACTGTCACCATGAGCACTGTCACCATGAGCACTATCACTATGGAAACTGTCACCATGGGAACGGTCACCATGGGCAATGTCAACATGAGCATTCTCACCATGGGGACTCTCACCATGAGCCCTGTCACCATGGGCACTGTCACCACGGGCACTGTCACCATGGGCACTTTCAATATGGGAACTGTCACCATGCGATCTGTCACCATGAGCACTATCACCATGAGCACTATCACCAAGGGCACTGTCACCATGAGCACTGTCACCATGAGCACTGTCACAGTGGGCACTGTCACATGAGCACTGTCACCATGGGCACTGTCACCATGGGTAATGTCACCATGGGCACTTTCAACATGGGCACTGTCACCATGCGAAATGTCACCCTGAGCACTATCGCCGTGAGCGCTATCACCATGGGTAGTGTCACCGTGAGCAATATCACCATGGGCACTGTCACCGTGAGCACTATTAACATGGGTACTATCAACAAGGGCCCTGTCACCGTGGGCACTGTCACCATGAGCACTGTCATCATGGGCACTGTCACCATGGGGACTGTCACCATTAGCACTGTCACTGTGGACACTATCACCGTGAGCACTATGACAATGGGCACTATCCCGAAAGGCACTGTCACCATGGACACTGTCACCATGAACACTATCATCATGGGCAGTTCCACCATAAGGAATTTCACCATGGGAACTCCATCCATGTACACCGCCAGCATGAGCACAGTCAACATGGTCAGTGTCACCATGAGCACGGCCACCATGGGCACTTTCCACATGGGCACTGTCACCATGCGAACTATCACCGTGAGCACTATCACCATGAGCAGTATTACCATGAGCACTATCACCAAGGGCACTGTCAACGTGAGCACTATCACCGTGAGCACTATCACCATGAGCACTGTCACCATGAGCATTGTCACCATGGGCACTGTCACCATAGGCACTGTCACCATGGACACTCTCACCATGAGCACTATCATCATGGGCAGTGCTACCATGAGGAATTTCACCATCGGAAATCCAACCATGTACACCGCCAGCATGAGCACAGTCACCATGGTCAGTGCCACCATGAGCACTGTCACCATGGACACTTTCAACATGGGCCCTGTTACCATGTGAACGGTCACCATGAGCACTATCACCTTGAGCACTGTCACCATGAGCACTGTCACTGTGGGCAATGTCACCAAGAGCACTGTCACCTTGGGCACTGTCACCATGGGAACTGTAGGCATGAGCACTATCACCGTGAGCACTATAACCATGGGCAGTGTCACCGTGAGCAATATCACCATGAACACTGTCACCGTGTGCACTGTCCACATGAGCACTGTCACCATGGGAAATGTCACCATGGGCACTGTCATCATGGGAACTCTCACCATGAGCACTATCATCATGGGCAGTGCCATCATGACGAATTTCAACATTGGAACTCCAACCATGTACACCGCCAGCATGAGCACAGTCACCATGTGTAGTGTCATGATGAAAACTGTCACCATGTGTACTTTCAACATGGGCACTGTCACCATGCGAACTGCCATCATGAGCACTATCACCATGAACACTATCACCAAGGGCACGGTCACCGTGAGCACTGTCACTGTGGGCACTGTCACCATGAGCACAGTCATCATGGGCACTGTCACCATGGGAACTGTCACCATTAGCACTGTCCCTGTGGGCACTATCACCGTGAGCACTATCAGAATGGGCACTGTCACCATGGGCACTGTCACCGTGAGCAGTGTCACCATGAGCACTATCACCGTGAGCACTATCACCAAGGGCAGTGTCACCTCCAGCAATATCAACATGGGCACTGTAACCGTGAGCACTATTACAATGGGCACTATCAACATGAGCACTATCACGTGAGCACTGTCATTGTGGGAATTGTCACCGTGTGCACTGTCACCATGAGCACTGTCACCATGAGCACTATCACTATGGAAACTGTCACCATGGGAACGGTCACCATGGGCAATGTCAACATGAGCATTCTCACCATGCGGACTCTCACCATGAGCCCTCTCACCATGGGCACTGTCAACATGGGTACTGTCACCATGGGCACTTTCAATATGGGAACTGTCACCATGCGATCTGTCACCATGAGCAGTATCACCATGAGCACTATCACCAAGGGCACTGTCACCATGAGCACTGTCACCATGAGCACTGTCACAGTGGGCACTGTCACATGAGCACTGTCACCATGGGCACTGTCACCATGGGTAATGTCACCATGGGCACTTTCAACATGGGCACTGTCACCATGCGAAATGTCACCCTGAGCACTATCACCGTGAGTGCTATCACCATGGGCACTGTCACCGTGAGCACTATTAACATGGGTACTATCAACAAGGGCCCTGTCACCGTGGGCACTGTCACCATGGGGACTGTCACCATTAGCACTGTCACTGTGGACACTATCACCGTGAGCACTATGACAATGGGCACTATCGCGAAAGGCACTGTCACCATGGACACTGTCACCATGAGCACTATCATCATGGGCAGTTCCACCATAAGGAATTTCACCATGGGAACTCCATCCATGTACACCGCCAGCATGAGCACAGTCAACATGGTCAGTGTCACCATGAGCACTGCCACCATGGGCACTTTCCACATGGGCACTGTCACCATGCAAACTATCACCGTGAGCACTATCACCATGAGCAGTATTACCATGAGCACTATCACCAAGGGCACTGTCAACGTGAGCACTATCACCGTGAGCACTATCACCATGAGCACTGTCACCATGAGCATTGTCACCGTGGGCACGGTCACCATGGGCACTGTCACCATGGGCAGTATCATCATTAGCTCTCTTACCATGGGAAATGTCACCATGAGCACTGTCATCTTGGGAACTGCCACCATGGACACTGCCACCATGAGCACTGTAACCATTGGCACTGCCACAGTGAGCACTGTCAACGTGAGCACTATCACCGTGAGCACTATCACTGTGAGCACTGTCTGTGTGGGCATTGTCCCCGTGTGCACTGTCACCATGAGCACTATCACCATGGGAATTGTCACCATGGGAACGGTCATCATGGGCAATGTCAACATGAGCACTGACACCATGGGAACTCTCTCCATGAGCACTGTCACCATGGGCAGTGTCACCATGGGCACTGTCACCATGGGCAGTGTCACCATGAGCACTGTCACCATGGGCACTCTCAAAATGGACATTGTCAACGTGAGCTCTATCATCATGGGCAGAGCCACCATGAGGAATTTCACCATGGGAAGTCCAACCATGTACACCGCCAGCATGAGCATATTCACCATGGGCAATGTCACCATGAGCACTGTCACCATGGGCACTTTCAAAATGGCCACTCTCACCATGGGCACTGTCACCATGGACACTGTCATCATGAGCTCTGTTACAATGAGAAATGTCACCATGAGCACTGTCATCTTGGGAACTGCCACCATGGACACTGCCACCATGAGCACTGTAACCATTGGCACTGCCACAGTGAGCACTGTCACCGTGAGCACTGTCACCATGGGAACTGTCACCTTGTGCACTGTCACCATGGGAAATGTCACTATGGGCAGTGTCACCTTGGGCACTGTCACCATGGGCAGTGTCAACATGAGTACTATCACCATGAGCACTATCACCAAGGGCAGTGTCACCATGAGCACTATCACCGTGAGCACTATCACCATGGGCAGTGTCACCTTGAGCAACATCAACATGGGCACTGTCACCGTGAGCACTATTACAATGGGCACTATCACCATGAGCACTATCATCGTGAGCACTGTCAGTGTGGGCATTGTCACTGTGTGCACTGTCACCGTGAGCACTGTCACATTGAGCACTGTCACCGTGGGCAATGTCACCATGAGCACTGTCATAATGGGCACTGTAACCATTGGAACTGTCACCATGAGCACTATCACCGTGAGCACTATCACCATGGGTAGTGTCACCGTGAGCAAAATCACCATGGGCACTGTCACCGTGAGCACTATTAACATGGGTACTATCACCAAGGGCACTGTCACCGTGAGCACTGTCACCATGAGCACTGACACCATGAGCATTATCACCATGAGCACTGTCACCATAAGCATAGTCACCGTGGGCACTGTCACCATGAGCACTGTCACCATGGGCAGTGTCACCTTGAGCAATATAACCATGGGCACTGTCACCATGAGCACTATTACAATAGGCACTATCACCATGAGCACTATCACCGTGAGCACTGTCACCATGGGCATTGTCACTGTGTGCACTGTCACCGTGGGCATTGTCACCATGAGGAGTATCACCATGGGAACTATCACCATGGGAAAGGTCACCATGGGCAATATCAACATGAGCACTGTCACCATGGGAACTCTCATCATGAGCACTGTCACCATGAACACTATCATCATGGGCAGTGCCACCATAAGGAATTTCACTATGGGAACTCCTAACCATGTACACCGCCAGCATAAGCACAGTCACCATGGGAAGTGTCACCATGAGCACTGCCACCACGGGTCTTTCCACATGGGCACTCTCAGCATGTGAACCGTCACCATGAGCACTATCACCGTGAGCACTGTCACAATGAGCACTGTCACCATGTGCACTATCACCATGAGCACTATCACCAAGGGCACTGTCACTTTGAGCACTATCAACATGGGCAGTGTAACCGTGAGCACTATCACCATGGTCAGTGTCATCGTGAGCAATATCACTATGGGCACTGTCATGTGAGCACTATTACCATGGGTACTATCACCAAGGGCACTGTCATCGTGAGCACTGTCACCATGAGCACTGTCACCGTGGGCACTGTCACAATGAGCACTGTCATCATGAGCACTGTCACCATGCGAACTGTCACCATGAGCACTATCACCATGAGCCCTATCACCATGAGCACTATCACCAAGGGAACTGTCACCATGAGCACTATCACCATGAGCACTATCACCATGGGCACTGTCACCGTGAGCACTATTACCATGGGCACTGTCACCAAGGGCACTGTCACCATGAGCACTGTCACCATGAGCACTGTCACCATGGGCTCTGTCACCATGAGCACTGTCAACATGGGCACTGTATCCATGGGAACTGTCACCATGGGCAGTATCACGGTGAGCACTATCACCATGGGAACTGTCACCATGGGAACGGACACCATGGGCACTGTCAAAATGAGCACTGTCACCATGGGCACACTCACCATGGGCAATGTCACCATGGACACTATCACCATGGGAACTCTCAACATGAGCACTGTCACCATGGGAAATGTCACTATGGTTCGTGTCACCATGGGCACTTTCATCATGGGGAGTGTCACTATCAGCACTATTACCATGAGCACTATGACCATGACCACTCTAACCAAGGGCAGTGTCACCATGAGCACTATCACCGTGAGCAATATCACCATGGGCAGTGTCACCTTGAGCAATATCAACATCGGCACTGTCACTGTGAGCACTATTACAATAGGCACTATCACCATGAGCACTATCACGGTGAGCACTGTCACCGTGGGCATTGTCACAGTTTGCACTATCACCATGAGCACTGTAACCATGAGCAGTATCACCATGGGAACTGTCACCATGGGAACGGTCACCATGGGCAATGTCAACATGAGCACTGTCACCATGGGAACTCTCACCATGAGCACTATCACCATGGGAAATGTCACCATGGGCACTTTCACAATGGGTACTGTCACCATGTGCACTTTCAACATGGGCACTGTCACCATACGAACTCTCACTATGACCACTATCACCATGAGCACTATCACCAAGGGCACTGTCACCGTGAACACTGTCCCTGTGAGCACTGTCACAGTGGCCACTGTCACCATTAGCACTGTCATCATGGGCACTGTCACCATAGGAACTGTCACAATGAGCACAGCCACTGTGGGCACTGTCACCATACGAACTCTCACTATGACCACTATCACCATGAGCACTATCACCAAGGGCAATGTGACCGTGAGCACTGTCACCATGAGCACTATCATCATGGGCAGTGCTACCATGAGGAATTTCACCATCGGAAATCCAACCATGTACACCGCCAGCATGAGCACAGTCACCATGGTCAGTGCCACCATGAGCACTGTCACCATGGACACTTTCAACATGGGCCCTGTCACCTTGTGAACGGTCACCATGAGCACTATCACCTTGAGCACTGTCACCATGAGCACTGTCACTGTGGGCAATGTCACCATGAGCACTGTCACCGTGGGCACTGTCACCATGGGAACTGTAGGCATGAGCACTATCACCGTGAGCACTATAACCATGGGCAGTGTCCCCGTGAGCAATATCACCATGAACTCTGTCACCGTGTGCACTGTCCACATGAGCACTGTCACCATGGGAAATGTCACCATGGGCACTGTCATCATGGGAACTCTCACCATGAGCACTATCATCATGGGCAGTGCCATCATGACGAATTTCACCATTGGAACTCCAACCATGTACACCGCCAGCATGAGCACAGTCACCATGTGTAGTGTCACGATGAAAACTGTCACCATGTGTACTTTCAACATGGGCAGTGTCACCATGCGAACTGCCACCATGAGCACTATCACCATGAGCACTATCACCAAGGGCACGGTCACCGTGAGCACTGTCACCATGGGCACTGTCACCATGAGCACAGTCATCATGGGCACTGTCACCATGGGAACTGTCACCATTAGCACTGTCCCTGTGGGCACTATCACCGTGAGCACTATCAGAATGGGCACTGTCACCATGGGCACTGTCACCGTGAGCAGTGTCACCATGAGCACTATTACCATGAGCACTCTCACCATGAGCACTATCACCAAGGGCAGTGTCACCTCCAGCAATATCAACATGGGCACTGTAACCGTGAGCACTATTACAATGGGCACTATCAACATGAGCACTATCACGTGAGCACTGTCATTGTGGGAATTGTCACCGTGTGCACTGTCACCATGAGCACTGTCACCATGAGCACTATCACTATGGAAACTGTCACCATGGGAACGGTCACCATGGGCAATGTCAACATGAGCATTCTCACCATGGGGACTCTCACCATGAGCCCTGTCACCATGGGCACTGTCACCACGGGCACTGTCACCATGGGCACTTTCAATATGGGAACTGTCACCATGCGATCTGTCACCATGAGCACTATCACCATGAGCACTATCACCAAGGGCACTGTCACCATGAGCACTGTCACCATGAGCACTGTCACAGTGGGCACTGTCACATGAGCACTGTCACCATGGGCACTGTCACCATGGGTAATGTCACCATGGGCACTTTCAACATGGGCACTGTCACCATGCGAAATGTCACCCTGAGCACTATCGCCGTGAGCGCTATCACCATGGGTAGTGTCACCGTGAGCAATATCACCATGGGCACTGTCACCGTGAGCACTATTAACATGGGTACTATCAACAAGGGCCCTGTCACCGTGGGCACTGTCACCATGAGCACTGTCATCATGGGCACTGTCACCATGCGGACTATCACCATTAGCACTGTCACTGTGGACACTATCACCGTGAGCACTATGACAATGGGCACTATCGCGAAAGGCACTGTCACCATGGACACTGTCACCATGAACACTATCATCATGGGCAGTTCCACCATAAGGAATTTCACCATGGGAACTCCATCCATGTACACCGCCAGCATGAGCACAGTCAACATGGTCAGTGTCACCATGAGCACGGCCACCATGGGCACTTTCCACATGGGCACTGTCACCATGCGAACTATCACCGTGAGCACTATCACCATGAGCAGTATTACCATGAGCACTATCACCAAGGGCACTGTCAACGTGAGCACTATCACTGTGAGCACTATCACCATGAGCACTGTCACCATGAGCATTGTCACCATGGGCACTGTCACCATAAGCACTGTCACCATGGACACTCTCACCATGAGCACTATCATCATGGGCAGTGCTACCATGAGGAATTTCACCATCGGAAATCCAACCATGTACACCGCCAGCATGAGCACAGTCACCATGGTCAGTGCCACCATGAGCACTGTCACCATGGACACTTTCAACATGGGCCCTGTTACCATGTGAACGGTCACCATGAGCACTATCACCTTGAGCACTGTCACCATGAGCACTGTCACTGTGGGCAATGTCACCAAGAGCACTGTCACCTTGGGCACTGTCACCATGGGAACTGTAGGCATGAGCACTATCACCGTGAGCACTATAACCATGGGCAGTGTCACCGTGAGCAATATCACCATGAACACTGTCACCGTGTGCACTGTCCACATGAGCACTGTCACCATGGGAAATGTCACCATGGGCACTGTCATCATGGGAACTCTCACCATGAGCACTATCATCATGGGCAGTGCCATCATGACGAATTTCACCATTGGAACTCCAACCATGTACACCGCCAGCATGAGCACAGTCACCATGTGTAGTGTCATGATGAAAACTGTCACCATGTGTACTTTCAACATGGGCAGTGTCACCATGCGAACTGCCACCATGAGCACTATCACCATGAACACTATCACCAAGGGCACGGTCACCGTGAGCACTGTCACTGTGGGCACTGTCACCATGAGCACAGTCATCCTGGGCACTGTCACCATGGGAACTGTCACCATTAGCACTGTCCCTGTGGGCACTATCACCGTGAGCACTATCAGAATGGGCACTGTCACCATGGGCACTGTCACCGTGAGCAGTGTCACCATGAGCACTATCACCGTGAGCACTATCACCAAGGGCAGTGTCACCTCCAGCAATATCAACATGGGCACTGTAACCGTGAGCACTATTACAATGGGCACTATCAACATGAGCACTATCACGTGAGCACTGTCATTGTGGGAATTGTCACCGTGTGCACTGTCACCATGAGCACTGTCACCATGAGCACTATCACTATGGAAACTGTCACCATGGGAACGGTCACCATGGGCAATGTCAACATGAGCATTCTCACCATGCGGACTCTCACCATGAGCCCTGTCACCATGGGCACTGTCAACATGGGTACTGTCACCATGGGCACTTTCAATATGGGAACTGTCACCATGCGATCTGTCACCATGAGCAGTATCACCATGAGCACTATCACCAAGGGCACTGTCA
The DNA here is from genome assembly GCF_965194805.1 of Balaenoptera borealis. Lineage (NCBI taxonomy): Eukaryota > Metazoa > Chordata > Mammalia > Artiodactyla > Balaenopteridae > Balaenoptera > Balaenoptera borealis. The sequence continues at coordinate 21,489,406 of NC_138874.1, forward strand.
CCATGAGCACTGTCACCATGAGCACTGTCACAGTGGGCACTGTCACATGAGCACTGTCACCATGGGCACTGTCACCATGGGTAATGTCACCATGGGCACTTTCAACATGGGCACTGTCACCATGCGAAATGTCACCCTGAGCACTATCACCGTGAGTGCTATCACCATGGGCACTGTCACCGTGAGCACTATTAACATGGGTACTATCAACAAGGGCACTGTCACCGTGGGCACTGTCACCATGAGCACTGTCATCATGGGCACTGTCACCATGGGGACTGTCACCATTAGCACTGTCACTGTGGACACTATCACCGTGAGCACTATGACAATGGGCACTATCGCGAAAGGCACTGTCACCATGGACACTGTCACCATGAGCACTATCATCATGGGCAGTTCCACCATAAGGAATTTCACCATGGGAACTCCATCCATGTACACCGCCAGCATGAGCACAGTCAACATGGTCAGTGTCACCATGAGCACTGCCACCATGGGCACTTTCCACATGGGCACTGTCACCATGCAAACTATCACCGTGAGCACTATCACCATGAGCAGTATTACCATGAGCACTATCACCAAGGGCACTGTCAACGTGAGCACTATCACCGTGAGCACTATCACCATGAGCACTGTCACCATGAGCATTGTCACCGTGGGCACGGTCACCATGGGCACTGTCACCATGGGCAGTATCATCATTAGCTCTCTTACCATGGGAAATGTCACCATGAGCACTGTCATCTTGGGAACTGCCACCATGGACACTGCCACCATGAGCACTGTAACCATTGGCACTGCCACAGTGAGCACTGTCAACGTGAGCACTATCACCGTGAGCACTATCACTGTGAGCACTGTCTGTGTGGGCATTGTCCCCGTGTGCACTGTCACCATGAGCACTATCACCATGGGAATTGTCACCATGGGAACGGTCATCATGGGCAATGTCAACATGAGCACTGACACCATGGGAACTCTCTCCATGAGCACTGTCACCATGGGCAGTGTCACCATGGGCACTGTCACCATGGGCAGTGTCACCATGAGCACTGTCACCATGGGCACTCTCAAAATGGACATTGTCAACGTGAGCTCTATCATCATGGGCAGAGCCACCATGAGGAATTTCACCATGGGAAGTCCAACCATGTACACCGCCAGCATGAGCATATTCACCATGGGCAATGTCACCATGAGCACTGTCACCATGGGCACTTTCAAAATGGCCACTCTCACCATGGGCACTGTCACCATGGACACTGTCATCATGAGCTCTGTTACAATGAGAAATGTCACCATGAGCACTGTCATCTTGGGAACTGCCACAGTGAGCACTGTCAACGTGAGCACTGTCACCATGGGAACTGTCACCTTGTGCACTGTCACCATGGGAAATGTCACTATGGGCAGTGTCACCTTGGGCACTGTCACCATGGGCAGTGTCAACATGAGTACTATCACCATGAGCACTATCACCAAGGGCAGTGTCACCATGAGCACTATCACCGTGAGCACTATCACCATGGGCAGTGTCACCTTGAGCAACATCAACATGGGCACTGTCACCGTGAGCACTGTTACAAAGGGCACTATCACCATGAGCACTATCATCGTGAGCACTGTCAGTGTGGGCATTGTCACTGTGTGCACTGTCACCGTGAGCACTGTCACATTGAGCACTGTCACAGTGGGCACTGTCACTGAGAGCACTATCACAATGGGCTCTGTCACCATAGGCACTGTCGCCATGGACACTGTCACCATGAGCTCTATCATCATGGGCAGTGCTACCAGGAGGAATTTCACCATCGGAACTCCAACCAGGTACACCGCCAGCATGAGCACAGTCACCATGGGCAGTGCCACCATGAGAACTGTCAACATGGGCACTTTCAACATGGGCAGTGTCACCAGGCAAACTGCCACCATGAGCACTATCACCATGAGCACTATCACCAAGGGCACTGTCTCCGTGAGCACTGTCACCGTGGGCAATGTCACCATGAGCACTGTCATAATGGGCACTGTAACCATTGGAACTGTCACCATGAGCACTATCACCGTGAGCACTATCACCATGGGTAGTGTCACCGTGGGCAAAATCACCATGGGCACTGTCACCGTGAGCACTGTCACCATGAGCACTGACACCATGAGCATTATCACCATGAGCACTGTCACCATAAGCATAGTCACCGTGGGCACTGTCACCATGAGCACTGTCACCATGGGCAGTGTCACCTTGAGCAATATAACCATGGGCACTGTCACCATGAGCACTATTACAATAGGCACTATCACCATGAGCACTATCACCGTGAGCACTGTCACCATGGGCATTGTCACTGTGTGCACTGTCACCGTGGGCATTGTCACCATGAGGAGTATCACCATGGGAACTATCACCATGGGAAAGGTCACCATGGGCAATATCAACATGAGCACTGTCACCATGGGAACTCTCATCATGAGCACTGTCACCATGAACACTATCATCATGGGCAGTGCCACCATAAGTAATTTCACTATGGGAACTCCTAACCATGTACACCGCCAGCATAAGCACAGTCACCATGGGAAGTGTCACCATGAGCACTGCCACCATGGGTCTTTCCACATGGGCACTCTCAGCATGCGAACCGTCACCATGAGCACTATCACCGTGAGCACTGTCACAATGAGCACTGTCACCATGTGCACTATCACCATGAGCACTATCACCAAGGGCACTGTCACTTTGAGCACTATCAACATGGGCAGTGTAACCGTGAGCACTATCACCATGGTCAGTGTCATCGTGAGCAATATCACTATGGGCACTGTCATGTGAGCACTATTACCATGGGTACTATCACCAAGGGCACTGTCATCGTGAGCACTGTCACCATGAGCACTGTCACCGTGGGCACTGTCACAATGAGCACTGTCATCATGAGCACTGTCACCATGCGAACTGTCACCATGAGCACTATCACCATGAGCCCTATCACCATGAGCACTATCACCAAGGGAACTGTCACCAAGGGCACTGTCACCATGAGCACTGTCACCATGAGCACTGTCACCGTGGGCTCTGTCACCATGAGCACTGTCAACATGGGCACTGTATCCATGGGAACTGTCACCATGGGCAGTATCACGGTGAGCACTATCACCATGGGAACTGTCACCATGGGAACGGACACCATGGGCACTGTCAAAATGAGCGCTGTCACCATGGGCACACTCACCATGGGCAATGTCACCATGGACACTATCACCATGGGAACTCTCAACATGAGCACTGTCACCATGGGAAATGTCACTATGGTTCGTGTCACCATGGGCACTTTCATCATGGGGAGTGTCACTATCAGCACTATTACCATGAGCACTATGACCATGACCACTCTAACCAAGGGCAGTGTCACCATGAGCACTATCACCGTGAGCAATATCACCATGGGCAGTGTCACCTTGAGCAATATCAACATCGGCACTGTCACTGTGAGCACTATTACAATAGGCACTATCACCATGAGCACTATCACGGTGAGCACTGTCACCGTGGGCATTGTCACAGTTTGCACTATCACCATGAGCACTGTAACCATGAGCAGTATCACCATGGGAACTGTCACCATGGGAACGGTCACCATGGGCAATGTCAACATGAGCACTGTCACCATGGGAACTCTCACCATGAGCACTATCACCATGGGAAATGTCACCATGGGCACTTTCACAATGGGTACTGTCACCATGTGCACTTTCAACATGGGCACTGTCACCATACGAACTCTCACTATGACCACTATCACCATGAGCACTATCACCAAGGGCACTGTCACCGTGAACACTGTCCCTGTGAGCACTGTCACAGTGGCCACTGTCACCATTAGCACTGTCATCATGGGCACTGTCACCATAGGAACTGTCACAATGAGCACAGCCACTGTGGGCACTGTCACCATACGAACTCTCACTATGACCACTATCACCATGAGCACTATCACCAAGGGCAATGTGACCGTGAGCACTGTCACCATGAGCACTATCATCATGGGCAGTGCTACCATGAGGAATTTCACCATCGGAAATCCAACCATGTACACCGCCAGCATGAGCACAGTCACCATGGTCAGTGCCACCATGAGCACTGTCACCATGGACACTTTCAACATGGGCCCTGTCACCTTGTGAACGGTCACCATGAGCACTATCACCTTGAGCACTGTCACCATGAGCACTGTCACTGTGGGCAATGTCACCATGAGCACTGTCACCGTGGGCACTGTCACCATGGGAACTGTAGGCATGAGCACTATCACCGTGAGCACTATAACCATGGGCAGTGTCACCGTGAGCAATATCACCATGAACTCTGTCACCGTGTGCACTGTCCACATGAGCACTGTCACCATGGGAAATGTCACCATGGGCACTGTCATCATGGGAACTCTCACCATGAGCACTATCATCATGGGCAGTGCCATCATGACGAATTTCACCATTGGAACTCCAACCATGTACACCGCCAGCATGAGCACAGTCACCATGTGTAGTGTCACGATGAAAACTGTCACCATGTGTACTTTCAACATGGGCAGTGTCACCATGCGAACTGCCACCATGAGCACTATCACCATGAGCACTATCACCAAGGGCACGGTCACCGTGAGCACTGTCACCATGGGCACTGTCACCATGAGCACAGTCATCATGGGCACTGTCACCATGGGAACTGTCACCATTAGCACTGTCCCTGTGGGCACTATCACCGTGAGCACTATCAGAATGGGCACTGTCACCATGGGCACTGTCACCGTGAGCAGTGTCACCATGAGCACTATTACCATGAGCACTCTCACCATGAGCACTATCACCAAGGGCAGTGTCACCTCCAGCAATATCAACATGGGCACTGTAACCGTGAGCACTATTACAATGGGCACTATCAACATGAGCACTATCACGTGAGCACTGTCATTGTGGGAATTGTCACCGTGTGCACTGTCACCATGAGCACTGTCACCATGAGCACTATCACTATGGAAACTGTCACCATGGGAACGGTCACCATGGGCAATGTCAACATGAGCATTCTCACCATGGGGACTCTCACCATGAGCCCTGTCACCATGGGCACTGTCACCACGGGCACTGTCACCATGGGCACTTTCAATATGGGAACTGTCACCATGCGATCTGTCACCATGAGCACTATCACCATGAGCACTATCACCAAGGGCACTGTCACCATGAGCACTGTCACCATGAGCACTGTCACAGTGGGCACTGTCACATGAGCACTGTCACCATGGGCACTGTCACCATGGGTAATGTCACCATGGGCACTTTCAACATGGGCACTGTCACCATGCGAAATGTCACCCTGAGCACTATCGCCGTGAGCGCTATCACCATGGGTAGTGTCACCGTGAGCAATATCACCATGGGCACTGTCACCGTGAGCACTATTAACATGGGTACTATCAACAAGGGCCCTGTCACCGTGGGCACTGTCACCATGAGCACTGTCATCATGGGCACTGTCACCATGGGGACTGTCACCATTAGCACTGTCACTGTGGACACTATCACCGTGAGCACTATGACAATGGGCACTATCCCGAAAGGCACTGTCACCATGGACACTGTCACCATGAACACTATCATCATGGGCAGTTCCACCATAAGGAATTTCACCATGGGAACTCCATCCATGTACACCGCCAGCATGAGCACAGTCAACATGGTCAGTGTCACCATGAGCACGGCCACCATGGGCACTTTCCACATGGGCACTGTCACCATGCGAACTATCACCGTGAGCACTATCACCATGAGCAGTATTACCATGAGCACTATCACCAAGGGCACTGTCAACGTGAGCACTATCACCGTGAGCACTATCACCATGAGCACTGTCACCATGAGCATTGTCACCATGGGCACTGTCACCATAGGCACTGTCACCATGGACACTCTCACCATGAGCACTATCATCATGGGCAGTGCTACCATGAGGAATTTCACCATCGGAAATCCAACCATGTACACCGCCAGCATGAGCACAGTCACCATGGTCAGTGCCACCATGAGCACTGTCACCATGGACACTTTCAACATGGGCCCTGTTACCATGTGAACGGTCACCATGAGCACTATCACCTTGAGCACTGTCACCATGAGCACTGTCACTGTGGGCAATGTCACCAAGAGCACTGTCACCTTGGGCACTGTCACCATGGGAACTGTAGGCATGAGCACTATCACCGTGAGCACTATAACCATGGGCAGTGTCACCGTGAGCAATATCACCATGAACACTGTCACCGTGTGCACTGTCCACATGAGCACTGTCACCATGGGAAATGTCACCATGGGCACTGTCATCATGGGAACTCTCACCATGAGCACTATCATCATGGGCAGTGCCATCATGACGAATTTCACCATTGGAACTCCAACCATGTACACCGCCAGCATGAGCACAGTCACCATGTGTAGTGTCATGATGAAAACTGTCACCATGTGTACTTTCAACATGGGCAGTGTCACCATGCGAACTGCCACCATGAGCACTATCACCATGAACACTATCACCAAGGGCACGGTCACCGTGAGCACTGTCACTGTGGGCACTGTCACCATGAGCACAGTCATCCTGGGCACTGTCACCATGGGAACTGTCACCATTAGCACTGTCCCTGTGGGCACTATCACCGTGAGCACTATCAGAATGGGCACTGTCACCATGGGCACTGTCACCGTGAGCAGTGTCACCATGAGCACTATCACCGTGAGCACTATCACCAAGGGCAGTGTCACCTCCAGCAATATCAACATGGGCACTGTAACCGTGAGCACTATTACAATGGGCACTATCAACATGAGCACTATCACGTGAGCACTGTCATTGTGGGAATTGTCACCGTGTGCACTGTCACCATGAGCACTGTCACCATGAGCACTATCACTATGGAAACTGTCACCATGGGAACGGTCACCATGGGCAATGTCAACATGAGCATTCTCACCATGCGGACTCTCACCATGAGCCCTGTCACCATGGGCACTGTCAACATGGGTACTGTCACCATGGGCACTTTCAATATGGGAACTGTCACCATGCGATCTGTCACCATGAGCAGTATCACCATGAGCACTATCACCAAGGGCACTGTCACCATGAGCACTGTCACCATGAGCACTGTCACAGTGGGCACTGTCACATGAGCACTGTCACCATGGGCACTGTCACCATGGGTAATGTCACCATGGGCACTTTCAACATGGGCACTGTCACCATGCGAAATGTCACCCTGAGCACTATCACCGTGAGTGCTATCACCATGGGCACTGTCACCGTGAGCACTATTAACATGGGTACTATCAACAAGGGCACTGTCACCGTGGGCACTGTCACCATGAGCACTGTCATCATGGGCACTGTCACCATGGGGACTGTCACCATTAGCACTGTCACTGTGGACACTATCACCGTGAGCACTATGACAATGGGCACTATCGCGAAAGGCACTGTCACCATGGACACTGTCACCATGAGCACTATCATCATGGGCAGTTCCACCATAAGGAATTTCACCATGGGAACTCCATCCATGTACACCGCCAGCATGAGCACAGTCAACATGGTCAGTGTCACCATGAGCACTGCCACCATGGGCACTTTCCACATGGGCACTGTCACCATGCGAACTATCACCGTGAGCACTATCACCATGAGCAGTATTACCATGAGCACTATCACCAAGGGCACTGTCAACGTGAGCACTATCACCGTGAGCACTATCACCATGAGCACTGTCACCATGAGCATTGTCACCGTGGGCACGGTCACCATGGGCACTGTCACCATGGGCAGTATCATCATTAGCTCTCTTACCATGGGAAATGTCACCATGAGCACTGTCATCTTGGGAACTGCCACCATGGACACTGCCACCATGAGCACTGTAACCATTGGCACTGCCACAGTGAGCACTGTCAACGTGAGCACTATCACCGTGAGCACTATCACTGTGAGCACTGTCTGTGTGGGCATTGTCCCCGTGTGCACTGTCACCATGAGCACTATCACCATGGGAATTGTCACCATGGGAACGGTCATCATGGGCAATGTCAACATGAGCACTGACACCATGGGAACTCTCTCCATGAGCACTGTCACCATGGGCACTGTCACCATGGGCAGTGTCACCATGAGCACTGTCACCATGGGCACTCTCAAAATGGACATTGTCAACGTGAGCTCTATCATCATGGGCAGAGCCACCATGAGGAATTTCACCATGGGAAGTCCAACCATGTACACCACCAGCATGAGCATATTCACCATGGGCAATGTCACCATGAGCACTGTCACCATGGGCACTTTCAAAATGGCCACTCTCACCATGGGCACTGTCACCATGGACACTGTCATCATGAGCTCTGTTACAATGAGAAATGTCACCATGAGCACTGTCATCTTGGGAACTGCCACAGTGAGCACTGTCAACGTGAGCACTGTCACCATGGGAACTGTCACCTTGTGCACTGTCACCATGGGAAATGTCACTATGGGCAGTGTCACCTTGGGCACTGTCACCATGGGCAGTGTCAACATGAGTACTATCACCATGAGCACTATCACCAAGGGCAGTGTCACCATGAGCACTATCACCGTGAGCACTATCACCATGGGCAGTGTCACCTTGAGCAACATCAACATGGGCACTGTCACCGTGAGCACTATTACAAAGGGCACTATCACCATGAGCACTATCATCGTGAGCACTGTCAGTGTGGGCATTGTCACTGTGTGCACTGTCACCGTGAGCACTGTCACATTGAGCACTGTCACAGTGGGCACTGTCACTGAGAGCACTATCACAATGGGCTCTGTCACCATAGGCACTGTCGCCATGGACACTGTCACCATGAGCTCTATCATCATGGGCAGTGCTACCAGGAGGAATTTCACCATCGGAACTCCAACCAGGTACACCGCCAGCATGAGCACAGTCACCATGGGCAGTGCCACCATGAGAACTGTCAACATGGGCACTTTCAACATGGGCAGTGTCACCAGGCAAACTGCCACCATGAGCACTATCACCATGAGCACTATCACCAAGGGCACTGTCTCCGTGAGCACTGTCACCGTGGGCAATGTCACCATGAGCACTGTCATAATGGGCACTGTAACCATTGGAACTGTCACCATGAGCACTATCACCGTGAGCACTATCACCATGGGTAGTGTCACCATGGGCAAAATCACCATGGGCACTGTCACCGTGAGCACTGTCACCATGAGCACTGACACCATGAGCATTATCACCATGAGCACTGTCACCATAAGCATAGTCACCGTGGGCACTGTCACCATGAGCACTGTCACCATGGGCAGTGTCACCTTGAGCAATATAACCATGGGCACTGTCACCATGAGCACTATTACAATAGGCACTATCACCATGAGCACTATCACCGTGAGCACTGTCACCATGGGCATTGTCACTGTGTGCACTGTCACCGTGGGCATTGTCACCATGAGGAGTATCACCATGGGAACTATCACCATGGGAAAGGTCACCATGGGCAATATCAACATGAGCACTGTCACCATGGGAACTCTCATCATGAGCACTGTCACCATGAACACTATCATCATGGGCAGTGCCACCATAAGGAATTTCACTATGGGAACTCCTAACCATGTACACCGCCAGCATAAGCACAGTCACCATGGGAAGTGTCACCATGAGCACTGCCACCATGGGTCTTTCCACATGGGCACTCTCAGCATGCGAACCGTCACCATGAGCACTATCACCGTGAGCACTGTCACAATGAGCACTGTCACCATGTGCACTATCACCATGAGCACTATCACCAAGGGCACTGTCACTTTGAGCACTATCAACATGGGCAGTGTAACCGTGAGCACTATCACCATGGTCAGTGTCATCGTGAGCAATATCACTATGGGCACTGTCATGTGAGCACTATTACCATGGGTACTATCACCAAGGGCACTGTCATCGTGAGCACTGTCACCATGAGCACTGTCACCGTGGGCACTGTCACAATGAGCACTGTCATCATGAGCACTGTCACCATGCGAACTGTCACCATGAGCACTATCACCATGAGCCCTATCACCATGAGCACTATCACCAAGGGAACTGTCACCAAGGGCACTGTCACCATGAGCACTGTCACCATGAGCACTGTCACCGTGGGCTCTGTCACCATGAGCACTGTCAACATGGGCACTGTATCCATGGGAACTGTCACCATGGGCAGTATCACGGTGAGCACTATCACCATGGGAACTGTCAGCATGGGAACGGACACCATGGGCACTGTCAAAATGAGCGCTGTCACCATGGGCACACTCACCATGGGCAATGTCACCATGGACACTATCACCATGGGAACTCTCAACATGAGCACTGTCACCATGGGAAATGTCACTATGGTTCGTGTCACCATGGGCACTTTCATCATGGGGAGTGTCACTATCAGCACTATTACCATGAGCACTATGACCATGACCACTCTAACCAAGGGCAGTGTCACCATGAGCACTATCACCGTGAGCAATATCACCATGGGCAGTGTCACCTTGAGCAATATCAACATCGGCACTGTCACTGTGAGCACTATTACAATAGGCACTATCACCATGAGCACTATCACGGTGAGCACTGTCACCGTGGGCATTGTCACAGTTTGCACTATCACCATGAGCACTGTAACCATGAGCAGTATCACCATGGGAACTGTCACCATGGGAACGGTCACCATGGGCAATGTCAACATGAGCACTGTCACCATGGGAACTCTCACCATGAGCACTATCACCATGGGAAATGTCACCATGGGCACTTTCACAATGGGTACTGTCACCATGTGCACTTTCAACATGGGCACTGTCACCATACGAACTCTCACTATGAGAACTATCACCAAGGGCACTGTCACCAAGGGCACTGTCACCGTGAACACTGTCCCTGTGAGCACTGTCACAGTGGCCACTGTCACCATTAGCACTGTCATCATGGGCACTGTCACCATAGGAACTGTCACAATGAGCACAGCCACTGTGGGCACTGTCACCATACGAACTCTCACTATGACCACTATCACCATGAGCACTATCACCAAGGGCAATGTGACCGTGAGCACTGTCACCATGAGCACTATCATCATGGGCAGTGCTACCATGAGGAATTTCACCATCGGAAATCCAACCATGTACACCGCCAGCATGAGCACAGTCACCATGGTCAGTGCCACCATGAGCACTGTCACCATGGACACTTTCAACATGGGCCCTGTCACCTTGTGAACGGTCACCATGAGCACTATCACCTTGAGCACTGTCACCATGAGCACTGTCACTGTGGGCAATGTCACCATGAGCACTGTCACCGTGGGCACTGTCACCATGGGAACTGTAGGCATGAGCACTATCACCGTGAGCACTATAACCATGGGCAGTGTCACCGTGAGCAATATCACCATGAACTCTGTCACCGTGTGCACTGTCCACATGAGCACTGTCACCATGGGAAATGTCACCATGGGCACTGTCATCATGGGAACTCTCACCATGAGCACTATCATCATGGGCAGTGCCATCATGACGAATTTCACCATTGGAACTCCAACCATGTACACCGCCAGCATGAGCACAGTCACCATGTGTAGTGTCACGATGAAAACTGTCACCATGTGTACTTTCAACATGGGCAGTGTCACCATGCGAACTGCCACCATGAGCACTATCACCATGAGCACTATCACCAAGGGCACGGTCACCGTGAGCACTGTCACCATGGGCACTGTCACCATGAGCACAGTCATCATGGGCACTGTCACCATGGGAACTGTCACCATTAGCACTGTCCCTGTGGGCACTATCACCGTGAGCACTATCAGAATGGGCACTGTCACCATGGGCACTGTCACCGTGAGCAGTGTCACCATGAGCACTATTACCATGAGCACTCTCACCATGAGCACTATCACCAAGGGCAGTGTCACCACCAGCAATATCAACATGGGCACTGTAACCGTGAGCACTATTACAATGGGCACTATCAACATGAGCACTATCACGTGAGCACTGTCATTGTGGGAATTGTCACCGTGTGCACTGTCACCATGAGCACTGTCACCATGAGCACTATCACTATGGAAACTGTCACCATGGGAACGGTCACCATGGGCAATGTCAACATGAGCATTCTCACCATGGGGACTCTCACCATGAGCCCTGTCACCATGGGCACTGTCACCACGGGCACTGTCACCATGAGCACTGTCACCATGAGCACTGTCACAGTGGGCACTGTCACATGAGCACTGTCACCATGGGCACTGTCACCATGGGTAATGTCACCATGGGCACTTTCAACATGGGCACTGTCACCATGCGAAATGTCACCCTGAGCACTATCGCCGTGAGCGCTATCACCATGGGTAGTGTCACCGTGAGCAATATCACCATGGGCACTGTCACCGTGAGCACTATTAACATGGGTACTATCAACAAGGGCCCTGTCACCGTGGGCACTGTCACCATGAGCACTGTCATCATGGGCACTGTCACCATGGGGACTGTCACCATTAGCACTGTCACTGTGGACACTATCACCGTGAGCACTATGACAATGGGCACTATCCCGAAAGGCACTGTCACCATGGACACTGTCACCATGAACACTATCATCATGGGCAGTTCCACCATAAGGAATTTCACCATGGGAACTCCATCCATGTACACCGCCAGCATGAGCACAGTCAACATGGTCAGTGTCACCATGAGCACGGCCACCATGGGCACTTTCCACATGGGCACTGTCACCATGCGAACTATCACCGTGAGCACTATCACCATGAGCAGTATTACCATGAGCACTATCACCAAGGGCACTGTCAACGTGAGCACTATCACTGTGAGCACTATCACCATGAGCACTGTCACCATGAGCATTGTCACCATGGGCACTGTCACCATAGGCACTGTCACCATGGACACTCTCACCATGAGCACTATCATCATGGGCAGTGCTACCATGAGGAATTTCACCATCGGAAATCCAACCATGTACACTGCCAGCATGAGCACAGTCACCATGGTCAGTGCCACCATGAGCACTGTCACCATGGACACTTTCAACATGGGCCCTGTTACCATGTGAACGGTCACCATGAGCACTATCACCTTGAGCACTGTCACCATGAGCACTGTCACTGTGGGCAATGTCACCAAGAGCACTGTCACCTTGGGCACTGTCACCATGGGAACTGTAGGCATGAGCACTATCACCGTGAGCACTATAACCATGGGCAGTGTCACCGTGAGCAATATCACCATGAACACTGTCACCGTGTGCACTGTCCACATGAGCACTGTCACCATGGGAAATGTCACCATGGGCACTGTCATCATGGGAACTCTCACCATGAGCACTATCATCATGGGCAGTGCCATCATGACGAATTTCACCATTGGAACTCCAACCATGTACACCGCCAGCATGAGCACAGTCACCATGTGTAGTGTCATGATGAAAACTGTCACCATGTGTACTTTCAACATGGGCAGTGTCACCATGCGAACTGCCACCATGAGCACTATCACCATGAACACTATCACCAAGGGCACGGTCACCGTGAGCACTGTCACTGTGGGCACTGTCACCATGAGCACAGTCATCCTGGGCACTGTCACCATGGGAACTGTCACCATTAGCACTGTCCCTGTGGGCACTATCACCGTGAGCACTATCAGAATGGGCACTGTCACCATGGGCACTGTCACCGTGAGCAGTGTCACCATGAGCACTATCACCGTGAGCACTATCACCAAGGGCAGTGTCACCTCCAGCAATATCAACATGGGCACTGTAACCGTGAGCACTATTACAATGGGCACTATCAACATGAGCACTATCACGTGAGCACTGTCATTGTGGGAATTGTCACCGTGTGCACTGTCACCATGAGCACTGTCACCATGAGCACTATCACTATGGAAACTGTCACCATGGGAACGGTCACCATGGGCAATGTCAACATGAGCATTCTCACCATGCGGACTCTCACCATGAGCCCTGTCACCATGGGCACTGTCAACATGGGTACTGTCACCATGGGCACTTTCAATATGGGAACTGTCACCATGCGATCTGTCACCATGAGCAGTATCACCATGAGCACTATCACCAAGGGCACTGTCACCATGAGCACTGTCACCATGAGCACTGTCACAGTGGGCACTGTCACATGAGCACTGTCACCATGGGCACTGTCACCATGGGTAATGTCACCATGGGCACTTTCAACATGGGCACTGTCACCATGCGAAATGTCACCCTGAGCACTATCACCGTGAGTGCTATCACCATGGGCACTGTCACCGTGAGCACTATTAACATGGGTACTATCAACAAGGGCACTGTCACCGTGGGCACTGTCACCATGAGCACTGTCATCATGGGCACTGTCACCATGGGGACTGTCACCGTTAGCACTGTCACTGTGGACACTATCACCGTGAGCACTATGACAATGGGCACTATCGCGAAAGGCACTGTCACCATGGACACTGTCACCATGAGCACTATCATCATGGGCAGTTCCACCATAAGGAATTTCACCATGGGAACTCCATCCATGTACACCGCCAGCATGAGCACAGTCAACATGGTCAGTGTCACCATGAGCACTGCCACCATGGGCACTTTCCACATGGGCACTGTCCCCATGCGAACTATCACCGTGAGCACTATCACCATGAGCAGTATTACCATGAGCACTATCACCAAGGGCACTGTCAACGTGAGCACTATCACCGTGAGCACTATCACCATGAGCACTGTCACCATGAGCATTGTCACCGTGGGCACGGTCACCATGGGCACTGTCACCATGGGCAGTATCATCATTAGCTCTCTTACCATGGGAAATGTCACCATGAGCACTGTCATCTTGGGAACTGCCACCATGGACACTGCCACCATGAGCACTGTAACCATTGGCACTGCCACAGTGAGCACTGTCAACGTGAGCACTATCACCGTGAGCACTATCACTGTGAGCACTGTCTGTGTGGGCATTGTCCCCGTGTGCACTGTCACCATGAGCACTATCACCATGGGAATTGTCACCATGGGAACGGTCATCATGGGCAATGTCAACATGAGCACTGACACCATGGGAACTCTCTCCATGAGCACTGTCACCATGGGCAGTGTCACCATGGGCACTGTCACCATGGGCAGTGTCACCATGAGCACTGTCACCATGGGCACTCTCAAAATGGACATTGTCAACGTGAGCTCTATCATCATGGGCAGAGCCACCATGAGGAATTTCACCATGGGAAGTCCAACCATGTACACCGCCAGCATGAGCATATTCACCATGGGCAATGTCACCATGAGCACTGTCACCATGGGCACTTTCAAAATGGCCACTCTCACCATGGGCACTGTCACCATGGACACTGTCATCATGAGCTCTGTTACAATGAGAAATGTCACCATGAGCACTGTCATCTTGGGAACTGCCACAGTGAGCACTGTCAACGTGAGCACTGTCACCATGGGAACTGTCACCTTGTGCACTGTCACCATGGGAAATGTCACTATGGGCAGTGTCACCTTGGGCACTGTCACCATGGGCAGTGTCAACATGAGTACTATCACCATGAGCACTATCACCAAGGGCAGTGTCACCATGAGCACTATCACCGTGAGCACTATCACCATGGGCAGTGTCACCTTGAGCAACATCAACATGGGCACTGTCACCGTGAGCACTATTACAAAGGGCACTATCACCATGAGCACTATCATCGTGAGCACTGTCAGTGTGGGCATTGTCACTGTGTGCACTGTCACCGTGAGCACTGTCACATTGAGCACTGTCACAGTGGGCACTGTCACTGAGAGCACTATCACAATGGGCTCTGTCACCATAGGCACTGTCGCCATGGACACTGTCACCATGAGCTCTATCATCATGGGCAGTGCTACCAGGAGGAATTTCACCATCGGAACTCCAACCAGGTACACCGCCAGCATGAGCACAGTCACCATGGGCAGTGCCACCATGAGAACTGTCAACATGGGCACTTTCAACATGGGCAGTGTCACCAGGCAAACTGCCACCATGAGCACTATCACCATGAGCACTATCACCAAGGGCACTGTCTCCGTGAGCACTGTCACCGTGGGCAATGTCACCATGAGCACTGTCATAATGGGCACTGTAACCATTGGAACTGTCACCATGAGCACTATCACCGTGAGCACTATCACCATGGGTAGTGTCACCGTGGGCAAAATCACCATGGGCACTGTCACCGTGAGCACTGTCACCATGAGCACTGACACCATGAGCATTATCACCATGAGCACTGTCACCATAAGCATAGTCACCGTGGGCACTGTCACCATGAGCACTGTCACCATGGGCAGTGTCACCTTGAGCAATATAACCATGGGCACTGTCACCATGAGCACTATTACAATAGGCACTATCACCATGAGCACTATCACCGTGAGCACTGTCACCATGGGCATTGTCACTGTGTGCACTGTCACCGTGGGCATTGTCACCATGAGGAGTATCACCATGGGAACTATCACCATGGGAAAGGTCACCATGGGCAATATCAACATGAGCACTGTCACCATGGGAACTCTCATCATGAGCACTGTCACCATGAACACTATCATCATGGGCAGTGCCACCATAAGGAATTTCACTATGGGAACTCCTAACCATGTACACCGCCAGCATAAGCACAGTCACCATGGGAAGTGTCACCATGAGCACTGCCACCATGGGTCTTTCCACATGGGCACTCTCAGCATGCGAACCGTCACCATGAGCACTATCACCGTGAGCACTGTCACAATGAGCACTGTCACCATGTGCACTATCACCATGAGCACTATCACCAAGGGCACTGTCACTTTGAGCACTATCAACATGGGCAGTGTAACCGTGAGCACTATCACCATGGTCAGTGTCATCGTGAGCAATATCACTATGGGCACTGTCATGTGAGCACTATTACCATGGGTACTATCACCAAGGGCACTGTCATCGTGAGCACTGTCACCATGAGCACTGTCACCGTGGGCACTGTCACAATGAGCACTGTCATCATGAGCACTGTCACCATGCGAACTGTCACCATGAGCACTATCACCATGAGCCCTATCACCATGAGCACTATCACCAAGGGAACTGTCACCAAGGGCACTGTCACCATGAGCACTGTCACCATGAGCACTGTCACCGTGGGCTCTGTCACCATGAGCACTGTCAACATGGGCACTGTATCCATGGGAACTGTCACCATGGGCAGTATCACGGTGAGCACTATCACCATGGGAACTGTCAGCATGGGAACGGACACCATGGGCACTGTCAAAATGAGCGCTGTCACCATGGGCACACTCACCATGGGCAATGTCACCATGGACACTATCACCATGGGAACTCTCAACATGAGCACTGTCACCATGGGAAATGTCACTATGGTTCGTGTCACCATGGGCACTTTCATCATGGGGAGTGTCACTATCAGCACTATTACCATGAGCACTATGACCATGACCACTCTAACCAAGGGCAGTGTCACCATGAGCACTATCACCGTGAGCAATATCACCATGGGCAGTGTCACCTTGAGCAATATCAACATCGGCACTGTCACTGTGAGCACTATTACAATAGGCACTATCACCATGAGCACTATCACGGTGAGCACTGTCACCGTGGGCATTGTCACAGTTTGCACTATCACCATGAGCACTGTAACCATGAGCAGTATCACCATGGGAACTGTCACCATGGGAACGGTCACCATGGGCAATGTCAACATGAGCACTGTCACCATGGGAACTCTCACCATGAGCACTATCACCATGGGAAATGTCACCATGGGCACTTTCACAATGGGTACTGTCACCATGTGCACTTTCAACATGGGCACTGTCACCATACGAACTCTCACTATGAGAACTATCACCAAGGGCACTGTCACCAAGGGCACTGTCACCGTGAACACTGTCCCTGTGAGCACTGTCACAGTGGCCACTGTCACCATTAGCACTGTCATCATGGGCACTGTCACCATAGGAACTGTCACAATGAGCACAGCCACTGTGGGCACTGTCACCATACGAACTCTCACTATGACCACTATCACCATGAGCACTATCACCAAGGGCAATGTGACCGTGAGCACTGTCACCATGAGCACTATCATCATGGGCAGTGCTACCATGAGGAATTTCACCATCGGAAATCCAACCATGTACACCGCCAGCATGAGCACAGTCACCATGGTCAGTGCCACCATGAGCACTGTCACCATGGACACTTTCAACATGGGCCCTGTCACCTTGTGAACGGTCACCATGAGCACTATCACCTTGAGCACTGTCACCATGAGCACTGTCACTGTGGGCAATGTCACCATGAGCACTGTCACCGTGGGCACTGTCACCATGGGAACTGTAGGCATGAGCACTATCACCGTGAGCACTATAACCATGGGCAGTGTCACCGTGAGCAATATCACCATGAACTCTGTCACCGTGTGCACTGTCCACATGAGCACTGTCACCATGGGAAATGTCACCATGGGCACTGTCATCATGGGAACTCTCACCATGAGCACTATCATCATGGGCAGTGCCATCATGACGAATTTCACCATTGGAACTCCAACCATGTACACCGCCAGCATGAGCACAGTCACCATGTGTAGTGTCACGATGAAAACTGTCACCATGTGTACTTTCAACATGGGCAGTGTCACCATGCGAACTGCCACCATGAGCACTATCACCATGAGCACTATCACCAAGGGCACGGTCACCGTGAGCACTGTCACCATGGGCACTGTCACCATGAGCACAGTCATCATGGGCACTGTCACCATGGGAAATGTCACCATTAGCACTGTCCCTGTGGGCACTATCACCGTGAGCACTATCAGAATGGGCACTGTCACCATGGGCACTGTCACCGTGAGCAGTGTCACCATGAGCACTATTACCATGAGCACTCTCACCATGAGCACTATCACCAAGGGCAGTGTCACCTCCAGCAATATCAACATGGGCACTGTAACCGTGAGCACTATTACAATGGGCACTATCAACATGAGCACTATCACGTGAGCACTGTCATTGTGGGAATTGTCACCGTGTGCACTGTCACCATGAGCACTGTCACCATGAGCACTATCACTATGGAAACTGTCACCATGGGAACGGTCACCATGGGCAATGTCAACATGAGCATTCTCACCATGGGGACTCTCACCATGAGCCCTGTCACCATGGGCACTGTCACCACGGGCACTGTCACCATGGGCACTTTCAATATGGGAACTGTCACCATGCGATCTGTCACCATGAGCACTATCACCATGAGCACTATCACCAAGGGCACTGTCACCATGAGCACTGTCACCATGAGCACTGTCACAGTGGGCACTGTCACATGAGCACTGTCACCATGGGCACTGTCACCATGGGTAATGTCACCATGGGCACTTTCAACATGGGCACTGTCACCATGCGAAATGTCACCCTGAGCACTATCGCCGTGAGCGCTATCACCATGGGTAGTGTCACCGTGAGCAATATCACCATGGGCACTGTCACCGTGAGCACTATTAACATGGGTACTATCAACAAGGGCCCTGTCACCGTGGGCACTGTCACCATGAGCACTGTCATCATGGGCACTGTCACCATGGGGACTGTCACCATTAGCACTGTCACTGTGGACACTATCACCGTGAGCACTATGACAATGGGCACTATCCCGAAAGGCACTGTCACCATGGACACTGTCACCATGAACACTATCATCATGGGCAGTTCCACCATAAGGAATTTCACCATGGGAACTCCATCCATGTACACCGCCAGCATGAGCACAGTCAACATGGTCAGTGTCACCATGAGCACGGCCACCATGGGCACTTTCCACATGGGCACTGTCACCATGCGAACTATCACCGTGAGCACTATCACCATGAGCAGTATTACCATGAGCACTATCACCAAGGGCACTGTCAACGTGAGCACTATCACCGTGAGCACTGTCACCATGAGCACTGTCACCATGAGCATTGTCACCATGGGCACTGTCACCATAGGCACTGTCACCATGGACACTCTCACCATGAGCACTATCATCATGGGCAGTGCTACCATGAGGAATTTCACCATCGGAAATCCAACCATGTACACCGCCAGCATGAGCACAGTCACCATGGTCAGTGCCACCATGAGCACTGTCACCATGGACACTTTCAACATGGGCCCTGTTACCATGTGAACGGTCACCATGAGCACTATCACCTTGAGCACTGTCACCATGAGCACTGTCACTGTGGGCAATGTCACCAAGAGCACTGTCACCTTGGGCACTGTCACCATGGGAACTGTAGGCATGAGCACTATCACCGTGAGCACTATAACCATGGGCAGTGTCACCGTGAGCAATATCACCATGAACACTGTCACCGTGTGCACTGTCCACATGAGCACTGTCACCATGGGAAATGTCACCATGGGCACTGTCATCATGGGAACTCTCACCATGAGCACTATCATCATGGGCAGTGCCATCATGACGAATTTCACCATTGGAACTCCAACCATGTACACCGCCAGCATGAGCACAGTCACCATGTGTAGTGTCATGATGAAAACTGTCACCATGTGTACTTTCAACATGGGCAGTGTCACCATGCGAACTGCCACCATGAGCACTATCACCATGAACACTATCACCAAGGGCACGGTCACCGTGAGCACTGTCACTGTGGGCACTGTCACCATGAGCACAGTCATCCTGGGCACTGTCACCATGGGAACTGTCACCATTAGCACTGTCCCTGTGGGCACTATCACCGTGAGCACTATCAGAATGGGCACTGTCACCATGGGCACTGTCACCGTGAGCAGTGTCACCATGAGCACTATCACCGTGAGCACTATCACCAAGGGCAGTGTCACCTCCAGCAATATCAACATGGGCACTGTAACCGTGAGCACTATTACAATGGGCACTATCAACATGAGCACTATCACGTGAGCAGTGTCATTGTGGGAATTGTCACCGTGTGCACTGTCACCATGAGCACTGTCACCATGAGCACTATCACTATGGAAACTGTCACCATGGGAATGGTCACCATGGGCAATGTCAACATGAGCATTCTCACCATGCGGACTCTCACCATGAGCCCTGTCACCATGGGCACTGTCAACATGGGTACTGTCACCATGGGCACTTTCAATATGGGAACTGTCACCATGCGATCTGTCACCATGAGCAGTATCACCATGAGCACTATCACCAAGGGCACTGTCACCATGAGCACTGTCACCATGAGCACTGTCACAGTGGGCACTGTCACATGAGCACTGTCACCATGGGCACTGTCACCATGGGTAATGTCACCATGGGCACTTTCAACATGGGCACTGTCACCATGCGAAATGTCACCCTGAGCACTATCACCGTGAGTGCTATCACCATGGGCACTGTCACCGTGAGCACTATTAACATGGGTACTATCAACAAGGGCCCTGTCACCATGGGCACTGTCACCATGGGGACTGTCACCATTAGCACTGTCACTGTGGACACTATCACCGTGAGCACTATGACAATGGGCACTATCGCGAAAGGCACTGTCACCATGGACACTGTCACCATGAGCACTATCATCATGGGCAGTTCCACCATAAGGAATTTCACCATGGGAACTCCATCCATGTACACCGCCAGCATGAGCACAGTCAACATGGTCAGTGTCACCATGAGCACTGCCACCATGGGCACTTTCCACATGGGCACTGTCACCATGCGAACTATCACCGTGAGCACTATCACCATGAGCAGTATTACCATGAGCACTATCACCAAGGGCACTGTCAACGTGAGCACTATCACCGTGAGCACTATCACCATGAGCACTGTCACCATGAGCATTGTCACCGTGGGCACGGTCACCATGGGCACTGTCACCATGGGCAGTATCATCATTAGCTCTCTTACCATGGGAAATGTCACCATGAGCACTGTCATCTTGGGAACTGCCACCATGGACACTGCCACCATGAGCACTGTAACCATTGGCACTGCCACAGTGAGCACTGTCAACGTGAGCACTATCACCGTGAGCACTATCACTGTGAGCACTGTCTGTGTGGGCATTGTCCCCGTGTGCACTGTCACCATGAGCACTATCACCATGGGAATTGTCACCATGGGAACGGTCATCATGGGCAATGTCAACATGAGCACTGACACCATGGGAACTCTCTCCATGAGCACTGTCACCATGGGCAGTGTCACCATGGGCACTGTCACCATGGGCAGTGTCACCATGAGCACTGTCACCATGGGCACTCTCAAAATGGACATTGTCAATGTGAGCTCTATCATCATGGGCAGAGCCACCATGAGGAATTTCACCATGGGAAGTCCAACCATGTACACCGCCAGCATGAGCATATTCACCATGGGCAATGTCACCATGAGCACTGTCACCATGGGCACTTTCAAAATGGCCACTCTCACCATGGGCACTGTCACCATGGACACTGTCATCATGAGCTCTGTTACAATGAGAAATGTCACCATGAGCACTGTCATCTTGGGAACTGCCACCATGGACACTGCCACCATGAGCACTGTAACCATTGGCACTGCCACAGTGAGCACTGTCACCGTGAGCACTGTCACCATGGGAACTGTCACCTTGTGCACTGTCACCATGGGAAATGTCACTATGGGCAGTGTCACCTTGGGCACTGTCACCATGGGCAGTGTCAACATGAGTACTATCACCATGAGCACTATCACCAAGGGCAGTGTCACCATGAGCACTATCACCGTGAGCACTATCACCATGGGCAGTGTCACCTTGAGCAACATCAACATGGGCACTGTCACCGTGAGCACTATTACAATGGGCACTATCACCATGAGCACTATCTTCGTGAGCACTGTCAGTGTGGGCATTGTCACTGTGTGCACTGTCACCGTGAGCACTGTCACATTGAGCACTGTCACCGTGGGCAATGTCACCATGAGCACTGTCATAATGGGC
Source organism: Balaenoptera borealis (assembly GCF_965194805.1). Lineage (NCBI taxonomy): Eukaryota > Metazoa > Chordata > Mammalia > Artiodactyla > Balaenopteridae > Balaenoptera > Balaenoptera borealis. The sequence goes on from NC_138874.1 coordinate 21,512,588, forward strand.
ACTGTAACCATTGGAACTGTCACCATGAGCACTATCACCGTGAGCACTATCACCATGGGTAGTGTCACCGTGAGCAAAATCACCATGGGCACTGTCACCGTGAGCACTATTAACATGGGTACTATCACCAAGGGCACTGTCACCGTGAGCACTGTCACCATGAGCACTGACACCATGAGCATTATCACCATGAGCACTGTCACCATAAGCATAGTCACCGTGGGCACTGTCACCATGAGCACTGTCACCATGGGCAGTGTCACCTTGAGCAATATAACCATGGGCACTGTCACCATGAGCACTATTACAATAGGCACTATCACCATGAGCACTATCACCGTGAGCACTGTCACCATGGGCATTGTCACTGTGTGCACTGTCACCGTGGGCATTGTCACCATGAGGAGTATCACCATGGGAACTATCACCATGGGAAAGGTCACCATGGGCAATATCAACATGAGCACTGTCACCATGGGAACTCTCATCATGAGCACTGTCACCATGAACACTATCATCATGGGCAGTGCCACCATAAGGAATTTCACTATGGGAACTCCTAACCATGTACACCGCCAGCATAAGCACAGTCACCATGGGAAGTGTCACCATGAGCACTGCCACCATGGGTCTTTCCACATGGGCACTCTCAGCATGCGAACCGTCACCATGAGCACTATCACCGTGAGCACTGTCACAATGAGCACTGTCACCATGTGCACTATCACCATGAGCACTATCACCAAGGGCACTGTCACTTTGAGCACTATCAACATGGGCAGTGTAACCGTGAGCACTATCACCATGGTCAGTGTCATCGTGAGCAATATCACTATGGGCACTGTCATGTGAGCACTATTACCATGGGTACTATCACCAAGGGCACTGTCATCGTGAGCACTGTCACCATGAGCACTGTCACCGTGGGCACTGTCACAATGAGCACTGTCATCATGAGCACTGTCACCATGCGAACTGTCACCATGAGCACTATCACCATGAGCCCTATCACCATGAGCACTATCACCAAGGGAACTGTCACCATGAGCACTATCACCATGAGCACTATCACCATGGGCACTGTCACCGTGAGCACTATTACCATGGGCACTGTCACCAAGGGCACTGTCACCATGAGCACTGTCACCATGAGCACTGTCACCATGGGCTCTGTCACCATGAGCACTGTCAACATGGGCACTGTATCCATGGGAACTGTCACCATGGGCAGTATCACGGTGAGCACTATCACCATGGGAACTGTCACCATGGGAACGGACACCATGGGCACTGTCAAAATGAGCACTGTCACCATGGGCACACTCACCATGGGCAATGTCACCATGGACACTATCACCATGGGAACTCTCAACATGAGCACTGTCACCATGGGAAATGTCACTATGGTTCGTGTCACCATGGGCACTTTCATCATGGGGAGTGTCACTATCAGCACTATTACCATGAGCACTATGACCATGACCACTCTAACCAAGGGCAGTGTCACCATGAGCACTATCACCGTGAGCAATATCACCATGGGCAGTGTCACCTTGAGCAATATCAACATCGGCACTGTCACTGTGAGCACTATTACAATAGGCACTATCACCATGAGCACTATCACGGTGAGCACTGTCACCGTGGGCATTGTCACAGTTTGCACTATCACCATGAGCACTGTAACCATGAGCAGTATCACCATGGGAACTGTCACCATGGGAACGGTCACCATGGGCAATGTCAACATGAGCACTGTCACCATGGGAACTCTCACCATGAGCACTATCACCATGGGAAATGTCACCATGGGCACTTTCACAATGGGTACTGTCACCATGTGCACTTTCAACATGGGCACTGTCACCATACGAACTCTCACTATGACCACTATCACCATGAGCACTATCACCAAGGGCACTGTCACCGTGAACACTGTCCCTGTGAGCACTGTCACAGTGGCCACTGTCACCATTAGCACTGTCATCATGGGCACTGTCACCATAGGAACTGTCACAATGAGCACAGCCACTGTGGGCACTGTCACCATACGAACTCTCACTATGACCACTATCACCATGAGCACTATCACCAAGGGCAATGTGACCGTGAGCACTGTCACCATGAGCACTATCATCATGGGCAGTGCTACCATGAGGAATTTCACCATCGGAAATCCAACCATGTACACCGCCAGCATGAGCACAGTCACCATGGTCAGTGCCACCATGAGCACTGTCACCATGGACACTTTCAACATGGGCCCTGTCACCTTGTGAACGGTCACCATGAGCACTATCACCTTGAGCACTGTCACCATGAGCACTGTCACTGTGGGCAATGTCACCATGAGCACTGTCACCGTGGGCACTGTCACCATGGGAACTGTAGGCATGAGCACTATCACCGTGAGCACTATAACCATGGGCAGTGTCACCGTGAGCAATATCACCATGAACTCTGTCACCGTGTGCACTGTCCACATGAGCACTGTCACCATGGGAAATGTCACCATGGGCACTGTCATCATGGGAACTCTCACCATGAGTACTATCATCATGGGCAGTGCCATCATGACGAATTTCACCATTGGAACTCCAACCATGTACACCGCCAGCATGAGCACAGTCACCATGTGTAGTGTCACGATGAAAACTGTCACCATGTGTACTTTCAACATGGGCAGTGTCACCATGCGAACTGCCACCATGAGCACTATCACCATGAGCACTATCACCAAGGGCACGGTCACCGTGAGCACTGTCACCATGGGCACTGTCACCATGAGCACAGTCATCATGGGCACTGTCACCATGGGAAATGTCACCATTAGCACTGTCCCTGTGGGCACTATCACCGTGAGCACTATCAGAATGGGCACTGTCACCATGGGCACTGTCACCGTGAGCAGTGTCACCATGAGCACTATTACCATGAGCACTCTCACCATGAGCACTATCACCAAGGGCAGTGTCACCTCCAGCAATATCAACATGGGCACTGTAACCGTGAGCACTATTACAATGGGCACTATCAACATGAGCACTATCACGTGAGCACTGTCATTGTGGGAATTGTCACCGTGTGCACTGTCACCATGAGCACTGTCACCATGAGCACTATCACTATGGAAACTGTCACCATGGGAACGGTCACCATGGGCAATGTCAACATGAGCATTCTCACCATGGGGACTCTCACCATGAGCCCTGTCACCATGGGCACTGTCACCACGGGCACTGTCACCATGGGCACTTTCAATATGGGAACTGTCACCATGCGATCTGTCACCATGAGCACTATCACCATGAGCACTATCACCAAGGGCACTGTCACCATGAGCACTGTCACCATGAGCACTGTCACAGTGGGCACTGTCACATGAGCACTGTCACCATGGGCACTGTCACCATGGGTAATGTCACCATGGGCACTTTCAACATGGGCACTGTCACCATGCGAAATGTCACCCTGAGCACTATCGCCGTGAGCGCTATCACCATGGGTAGTGTCACCGTGAGCAATATCACCATGGGCACTGTCACCGTGAGCACTATTAACATGGGTACTATCAACAAGGGCCCTGTCACCGTGGGCACTGTCACCATGAGCACTGTCATCATGGGCACTGTCACCATGCGGACTATCACCATTAGCACTGTCACTGTGGACACTATCACCGTGAGCACTATTACAATGGGCACTATCGCGAAAGGCACTGTCACCATGGACACTGTCACCATGAACACTATCATCATGGGCAGTTCCACCATAAGGAATTTCACCATGGGAACTCCATCCATGTACACCGCCAGCATGAGCACAGTCAACATGGTCAGTGTCACCATGAGCACGGCCACCATGGGCACTTTCCACATGGGCACTGTCACCATGCGAACTATCACCGTGAGCACTATCACCATGAGCAGTATTACCATGAGCACTATCACCAAGGGCACTGTCAACGTGAGCACTATCACTGTGAGCACTATCACCATGAGCACTGTCACCATGAGCATTGTCACCATGGGCACTGTCACCATAAGCACTGTCACCATGGACACTCTCACCATGAGCACTATCATCATGGGCAGTGCTACCATGAGGAATTTCACCATCGGAAATCCAACCATGTACACCGCCAGCATGAGCACAGTCACCATGGTCAGTGCCACCATGAGCACTGTCACCATGGACACTTTCAACATGGGCCCTGTTACCATGTGAACGGTCACCATGAGCACTATCACCTTGAGCACTGTCACCATGAGCACTGTCACTGTGGGCAATGTCACCAAGAGCACTGTCACCTTGGGCACTGTCACCATGGGAACTGTAGGCATGAGCACTATCACCGTGAGCACTATAACCATGGGCAGTGTCACCGTGAGCAATATCACCATGAACACTGTCACCGTGTGCACTGTCCACATGAGCACTGTCACCATGGGAAATGTCACCATGGGCACTGTCATCATGGGAACTCTCACCATGAGCACTATCATCATGGGCAGTGCCATCATGACGAATTTCACCATTGGAACTCCAACCATGTACACCGCCAGCATGAGCACAGTCACCATGTGTAGTGTCATGATGAAAACTGTCACCATGTGTACTTTCAACATGGGCAGTGTCACCATGCGAACTGCCACCATGAGCACTATCACCATGAACACTATCACCAAGGGCACGGTCACCGTGAGCACTGTCACTGTGGGCACTGTCACCATGAGCACAGTCATCCTGGGCACTGTCACCATGGGAACTGTCACCATTAGCACTGTCCCTGTGGGCACTATCACCGTGAGCACTATCAGAATGGGCACTGTCACCATGGGCATTGTCACCGTGAGCAGTGTCACCATGAGCACTATCACCGTGAGCACTATCACCAAGGGCAGTGTCACCTCCAGCAATATCAACATGGGCACTGTAACCGTGAGCACTATTACAATGGGCACTATCAACATGAGCACTATCACGTGAGCACTGTCATTGTGGGAATTGTCACCGTGTGCACTGTCACCATGAGCACTGTCACCATGAGCACTATCACTATGGAAACTGTCACCATGGGAACGGTCACCATGGGCAATGTCAACATGAGCATTCTCACCATGCGGACTCTCACCATGAGCCCTGTCACCATGGGCACTGTCAACATGGGTACTGTCACCATGGGCACTTTCAATATGGGAACTGTCACCATGCGATCTGTCACCATGAGCAGTATCACCATGAGCACTATCACCAAGGGCACTGTCACCATGAGCACTGTCACCATGAGCACTGTCACAGTGGGCACTGTCACATGAGCACTGTCACCATGGGCACTGTCACCATGGGTAATGTCACCATGGGCACTTTCAACATGGGCACTGTCACCATGCGAAATGTCACCCTGAGCACTATCACCGTGAGTGCTATCACCATGGGCACTGTCACCGTGAGCACTATTAACATGGGTACTATCAACAAGGGCACTGTCACCGTGGGCACTGTCACCATGAGCACTGTCATCATGGGCACTGTCACCATGGGGACTGTCACCATTAGCACTGTCACTGTGGACACTATCACCGTGAGCACTATGACAATGGGCACTATCGCGAAAGGCACTGTCACCATGGACACTGTCACCATGAGCACTATCATCATGGGCAGTTCCACCATAAGGAATTTCACCATGGGAACTCCATCCATGTACACCGCCAGCATGAGCACAGTCAACATGGTCAGTGTCACCATGAGCACTGCCACCATGGGCACTTTCCACATGGGCACTGTCACCATGCAAACTATCACCGTGAGCACTATCACCATGAGCAGTATTACCATGAGCACTATCACCAAGGGCACTGTCAACGTGAGCACTATCACCGTGAGCACTATCACCATGAGCACTGTCACCATGAGCATTGTCACCGTGGGCACGGTCACCATGGGCACTGTCACCATGGGCAGTATCATCATTAGCTCTCTTACCATGGGAAATGTCACCATGAGCACTGTCATCTTGGGAACTGCCACCATGGACACTGCCACCATGAGCACTGTAACCATTGGCACTGCCACAGTGAGCACTGTCAACGTGAGCACTATCACCGTGAGCACTATCACTGTGAGCACTGTCTGTGTGGGCATTGTCCCCGTGTGCACTGTCACCATGAGCACTATCACCATGGGAATTGTCACCATGGGAACGGTCATCATGGGCAATGTCAACATGAGCACTGACACCATGGGAACTCTCTCCATGAGCACTGTCACCATGGGCAGTGTCACCATGGGCACTGTCACCATGGGCAGTGTCACCATGAGCACTGTCACCATGGGCACTCTCAAAATGGACATTGTCAACGTGAGCTCTATCATCATGGGCAGAGCCACCATGAGGAATTTCACCATGGGAAGTCCAACCATGTACACCGCCAGCATGAGCATATTCACCATGGGCAATGTCACCATGAGCACTGTCACCATGGGCACTTTCAAAATGGCCACTCTCACCATGGGCACTGTCACCATGGACACTGTCATCATGAGCTCTGTTACAATGAGAAATGTCACCATGAGCACTGTCATCTTGGGAACTGCCACAGTGAGCACTGTCACCGTGAGCACTGTCACCATGGGAACTGTCACCTTGTGCACTGTCACCATGGGAAATGTCACTATGGGCAGTGTCACCTTGGGCACTGTCACCATGGGCAGTGTCAACATGAGTACTATCACCATGAGCACTATCACCAAGGGCAGTGTCACCATGAGCACTATCACCGTGAGCACTATCACCATGGGCAGTGTCACCTTGAGCAACATCAACATGGGCACTGTCACCGTGAGCACTATTACAAAGGGCACTATCACCATGAGCACTATCATCGTGAGCACTGTCAGTGTGGGCATTGTCACTGTGTGCACTGTCACCGTGAGCACTGTCACATTGAGCACTGTCACAGTGGGCACTGTCACTGAGAGCACTATCACAATGGGCTCTGTCACCATAGGCACTGTCGCCATGGACACTGTCACCATGAGCTCTATCATCATGGGCAGTGCTACCAGGAGGAATTTCACCATCGGAACTCCAACCAGGTACACCGCCAGCATGAGCACAGTCACCATGGGCAGTGCCACCATGAGAACTGTCAACATGGGCACTTTCAACATGGGCAGTGTCACCAGGCAAACTGCCACCATGAGCACTATCACCATGAGCACTATCACCAAGGGCACTCTCACCGTGAGCACTGTCACCGTGGGCAATGTCACCATGAGCACTGTCATAATGGGCACTGTAACCATTGGAACTGTCACCATGAGCACTATCACCGTGAGCACTATCACCATGGGTAGTGTCACCGTGAGCAAAATCACCATGGGCACTGTCACCGTGAGCACTATTAACATGGGTACTATCACCAAGGGCACTGTCACCATGAGCACTGTCACCATGAGCACTGACACCATGAGCATTATCACCATGAGCACTGTCACCATAAGCATAGTCACCGTGGGCACTGTCACCATGAGCACTGTCACCATGGGCAGTGTCACCTTGAGCAATATAACCATGGGCACTGTCACCATGAGCACTATTACAATAGGCACTATCACCATGAGCACTATCACCGTGAGCACTGTCACCATGGGCATTGTCACTGTGTGCACTGTCACCGTGGGCATTGTCACCATGAGGAGTATCACCATGGGAACTATCACCATGGGAAAGGTCACCATGGGCAATATCAACATGAGCACTGTCACCATGGGAACTCTCATCATGAGCACTGTCACCATGAACACTATCATCATGGGCAGTGCCACCATAAGGAATTTCACTATGGGAACTCCTAACCATGTACACCGCCAGCATAAGCACAGTCACCATGGGAAGTGTCACCATGAGCACTGCCACCATGGGTCTTTCCACATGGGCACTCTCAGCATGCGAACCGTCACCATGAGCACTATCACCGTGAGCACTGTCACAATGAGCACTGTCACCATGTGCACTATCACCATGAGCACTATCACCAAGGGCACTGTCACTTTGAGCACTATCAACATGGGCAGTGTAACCGTGAGCACTATCACCATGGTCAGTGTCATCGTGAGCAATATCACTATGGGCACTGTCATGTGAGCACTATTACCATGGGTACTATCACCAAGGGCACTGTCATCGTGAGCACTGTCACCATGAGCACTGTCACCGTGGGCACTGTCACAATGAGCACTGTCATCATGAGCACTGTCACCATGCGAACTGTCACCATGAGCACTATCACCATGAGCCCTATCACCATGAGCACTATCACCAAGGGAACTGTCACCAAGGGCACTGTCACCATGAGCACTGTCACCATGAGCACTGTCACCGTGGGCTCTGTCACCATGAGCACTGTCAACATGGGCACTGTATCCATGGGAACTGTCACCATGGGCAGTATCACGGTGAGCACTATCACCATGGGAACTGTCACCATGGGAACGGACACCATGGGCACTGTCAAAATGAGCGCTGTCACCATGGGCACACTCACCATGGGCAATGTCACCATGGACACTATCACCATGGGAACTCTCAACATGAGCACTGTCACCATGGGAAATGTCACTATGGTTCGTGTCACCATGGGCACTTTCATCATGGGGAGTGTCACTATCAGCACTATTACCATGAGCACTATGACCATGACCACTCTAACCAAGGGCAGTGTCACCATGAGCACTATCACCGTGAGCAATATCACCATGGGCAGTGTCACCTTGAGCAATATCAACATCGGCACTGTCACTGTGAGCACTATTACAATAGGCACTATCACCATGAGCACTATCACGGTGAGCACTGTCACCGTGGGCATTGTCACAGTTTGCACTATCACCATGAGCACTGTAACCATGAGCAGTATCACCATGGGAACTGTCACCATGGGAACGGTCACCATGGGCAATGTCAACATGAGCACTGTCACCATGGGAACTCTCACCATGAGCACTATCACCATGGGAAATGTCACCATGGGCACTTTCACAATGGGTACTGTCACCATGTGCACTTTCAACATGGGCACTGTCACCATACGAACTCTCACTATGAGAACTATCACCAAGGGCACTGTCACCAAGGGCACTGTCACCGTGAACACTGTCCCTGTGAGCACTGTCACAGTGGCCACTGTCACCATTAGCACTGTCATCATGGGCACTGTCACCATAGGAACTGTCACAATGAGCACAGCCACTGTGGGCACTGTCACCATACGAACTCTCACTATGACCACTATCACCATGAGCACTATCACCAAGGGCAATGTGACCGTGAGCACTGTCACCATGAGCACTATCATCATGGGCAGTGCTACCATGAGGAATTTCACCATCGGAAATCCAACCATGTACACCGCCAGCATGAGCACAGTCACCATGGTCAGTGCCACCATGAGCACTGTCACCATGGACACTTTCAACATGGGCCCTGTCACCTTGTGAACGGTCACCATGAGCACTATCACCTTGAGCACTGTCACCATGAGCACTGTCACTGTGGGCAATGTCACCATGAGCACTGTCACCGTGGGCACTGTCACCATGGGAACTGTAGGCATGAGCACTATCACCGTGAGCACTATAACCATGGGCAGTGTCACCGTGAGCAATATCACCATGAACTCTGTCACCGTGTGCACTGTCCACATGAGCACTGTCACCATGGGAAATGTCACCATGGGCACTGTCATCATGGGAACTCTCACCATGAGCACTATCATCATGGGCAGTGCCATCATGACGAATTTCACCATTGGAACTCCAACCATGTACACCGCCAGCATGAGCACAGTCACCATGTGTAGTGTCACGATGAAAACTGTCACCATGTGTACTTTCAACATGGGCAGTGTCACCATGCGAACTGCCACCATGAGCACTATCACCATGAGCACTATCACCAAGGGCACGGTCACCGTGAGCACTGTCACCATGGGCACTGTCACCATGAGCACAGTCATCATGGGCACTGTCACCATGGGAACTGTCACCATTAGCACTGTCCCTGTGGGCACTATCACCGTGAGCACTATCAGAATGGGCACTGTCACCATGGGCACTGTCACCGTGAGCAGTGTCACCATGAGCACTATTACCATGAGCACTCTCACCATGAGCACTATCACCAAGGGCAGTGTCACCTCCAGCAATATCAACATGGGCACTGTAACCGTGAGCACTATTACAATGGGCACTATCAACATGAGCACTATCACGTGAGCACTGTCATTGTGGGAATTGTCACCGTGTGCACTGTCACCATGAGCACTGTCACCATGAGCACTATCACTATGGAAACTGTCACCATGGGAACGGTCACCATGGGCAATGTCAACATGAGCATTCTCACCATGGGGACTCTCACCATGAGCCCTGTCACCATGGGCACTGTCACCACGGGCACTGTCACCATGGGCACTTTCAATATGGGAACTGTCACCATGCGATCTGTCACCATGAGCACTATCACCATGAGCACTATCACCAAGGGCACTGTCACCATGAGCACTGTCACCATGAGCACTGTCACAGTGGGCACTGTCACATGAGCACTGTCACCATGGGCACTGTCACCATGGGTAATGTCACCATGGGCACTTTCAACATGGGCACTGTCACCATGCGAAATGTCACCCTGAGCACTATCGCCGTGAGCGCTATCACCATGGGTAGTGTCACCGTGAGCAATATCACCATGGGCACTGTCACCGTGAGCACTATTAACATGGGTACTATCAACAAGGGCCCTGTCACCGTGGGCACTGTCACCATGAGCACTGTCATCATGGGCACTGTCACCATGGGGACTGTCACCATTAGCACTGTCACTGTGGACACTATCACCGTGAGCACTATGACAATGGGCACTATCCCGAAAGGCACTGTCACCATGGACACTGTCACCATGAACACTATCATCATGGGCAGTTCCACCATAAGGAATTTCACCATGGGAACTCCATCCATGTACACCGCCAGCATGAGCACAGTCAACATGGTCAGTGTCACCATGAGCACGGCCACCATGGGCACTTTCCACATGGGCACTGTCACCATGCGAACTATCACCGTGAGCACTATCACCATGAGCAGTATTACCATGAGCACTATCACCAAGGGCACTGTCAACGTGAGCACTATCACCGTGAGCACTATCACCATGAGCACTGTCACCATGAGCATTGTCACCATGGGCACTGTCACCATAGGCACTGTCACCATGGACACTCTCACCATGAGCACTATCATCATGGGCAGTGCTACCATGAGGAATTTCACCATCGGAAATCCAACCATGTACACCGCCAGCATGAGCACAGTCACCATGGTCAGTGCCACCATGAGCACTGTCACCATGGACACTTTCAACATGGGCCCTGTTACCATGTGAACGGTCACCATGAGCACTATCACCTTGAGCACTGTCACCATGAGCACTGTCACTGTGGGCAATGTCACCAAGAGCACTGTCACCTTGGGCACTGTCACCATGGGAACTGTAGGCATGAGCACTATCACCGTGAGCACTATAACCATGGGCAGTGTCACCGTGAGCAATATCACCATGAACACTGTCACCGTGTGCACTGTCCACATGAGCACTGTCACCATGGGAAATGTCACCATGGGCACTGTCATCATGGGAACTCTCACCATGAGCACTATCATCATGGGCAGTGCCATCATGACGAATTTCACCATTGGAACTCCAACCATGTACACCGCCAGCATGAGCACAGTCACCATGTGTAGTGTCATGATGAAAACTGTCACCATGTGTACTTTCAACATGGGCAGTGTCACCATGCGAACTGCCACCATGAGCACTATCACCATGAACACTATCACCAAGGGCACGGTCACCGTGAGCACTGTCACTGTGGGCACTGTCACCATGAGCACAGTCATCCTGGGCACTGTCACCATGGGAACTGTCACCATTAGCACTGTCCCTGTGGGCACTATCACCGTGAGCACTATCAGAATGGGCACTGTCACCATGGGCACTGTCACCGTGAGCAGTGTCACCATGAGCACTATCACCGTGAGCACTATCACCAAGGGCAGTGTCACCTCCAGCAATATCAACATGGGCACTGTAACCGTGAGCACTATTACAATGGGCACTATCAACATGAGCACTATCACGTGAGCACTGTCATTGTGGGAATTGTCACCGTGTGCACTGTCACCATGAGCACTGTCACCATGAGCACTATCACTATGGAAACTGTCACCATGGGAATGGTCACCATGGGCAATGTCAACATGAGCATTCTCACCATGCGGACTCTCACCATGAGCCCTGTCACCATGGGCACTGTCAACATGGGTACTGTCACCATGGGCACTTTCAATATGGGAACTGTCACCATGCGATCTGTCACCATGAGCAGTATCACCATGAGCACTATCACCAAGGGCACTGTCACCATGAGCACTGTCACCATGAGCACTGTCACAGTGGGCACTGTCACATGAGCACTGTCACCATGGGCACTGTCACCATGGGTAATGTCACCATGGGCACTTTCAACATGGGCACTGTCACCATGCGAAATGTCACCCTGAGCACTATCACCGTGAGTGCTATCACCATGGGCACTGTCACCGTGAGCACTATTAACATGGGTACTATCAACAAGGGCCCTGTCACCATGGGCACTGTCACCATGGGGACTGTCACCATTAGCACTGTCACTGTGGACACTATCACCGTGAGCACTATGACAATGGGCACTATCGCGAAAGGCACTGTCACCATGGACACTGTCACCATGAGCACTATCATCATGGGCAGTTCCACCATAAGGAATTTCACCATGGGAACTCCATCCATGTACACCGCCAGCATGAGCACAGTCAACATGGTCAGTGTCACCATGAGCACTGCCACCATGGGCACTTTCCACATGGGCACTGTCACCATGCGAACTATCACCGTGAGCACTATCACCATGAGCAGTATTACCATGAGCACTATCACCAAGGGCACTGTCAACGTGAGCACTATCACCGTGAGCACTATCACCATGAGCACTGTCACCATGAGCATTGTCACCGTGGGCACGGTCACCATGGGCACTGTCACCATGGGCAGTATCATCATTAGCTCTCTTACCATGGGAAATGTCACCATGAGCACTGTCATCTTGGGAACTGCCACCATGGACACTGCCACCATGAGCACTGTAACCATTGGCACTGCCACAGTGAGCACTGTCAACGTGAGCACTATCACCGTGAGCACTATCACTGTGAGCACTGTCTGTGTGGGCATTGTCCCCGTGTGCACTGTCACCATGAGCACTATCACCATGGGAATTGTCACCATGGGAACGGTCATCATGGGCAATGTCAACATGAGCACTGACACCATGGGAACTCTCTCCATGAGCACTGTCACCATGGGCAGTGTCACCATGGGCACTGTCACCATGGGCAGTGTCACCATGAGCACTGTCACCATGGGCACTCTCAAAATGGACATTGTCAACGTGAGCTCTATCATCATGGGCAGAGCCACCATGAGGAATTTCACCATGGGAAGTCCAACCATGTACACCGCCAGCATGAGCATATTCACCATGGGCAATGTCACCATGAGCACTGTCACCATGGGCACTTTCAAAATGGCCACTCTCACCATGGGCACTGTCACCATGGACACTGTCATCATGAGCTCTGTTACAATGAGAAATGTCACCATGAGCACTGTCATCTTGGGAACTGCCACCATGGACACTGCCACCATGAGCACTGTAACCATTGGCACTGCCACAGTGAGCACTGTCACCGTGAGCACTGTCACCATGGGAACTGTCACCTTGTGCACTGTCACCATGGGAAATGTCACTATGGGCAGTGTCACCTTGGGCACTGTCACCATGGGCAGTGTCAACATGAGTACTATCACCATGAGCACTATCACCAAGGGCAGTGTCACCATGAGCACTATCACCGTGAGCACTATCACCATGGGCAGTGTCACCTTGAGCAACATCAACATGGGCACTGTCACCGTGAGCACTATTACAATGGGCACTATCACCATGAGCACTATCTTCGTGAGCACTGTCAGTGTGGGCATTGTCACTGTGTGCACTGTCACCGTGAGCACTGTCACATTGAGCACTGTCACCGTGGGCAATGTCACCATGAGCACTGTCATAATGGGCACTGTAACCATTGGAACTGTCACCATGAGCACTATCACCGTGAGCACTATCACCATGGGTAGTGTCACCGTGAGCAAAATCACCATGGGCACTGTCACCGTGAGCACTATTAACATGGGTACTATCACCAAGGGCACTGTCACCGTGAGCACTGTCACCATGAGCACTGACACCATGAGCATTATCACCATGAGCACTGTCACCATAAGCATAGTCACCGTGGGCACTGTCACCATGAGCACTGTCAGCATGGGCAGTGTCACCTTGAGCAATATAACCATGGGCACTGTCACCATGAGCACTATTACAATAGGCACTATCACCATGAGCACTATCACCGTGAGCACTGTCACCATGGGCATTGTCACTGTGTGCACTGTCACCGTGGGCATTGTCACCATGAGGAGTATCACCATGGGAACTATCACCATGGGAAAGGTCACCATGGGCAATATCAACATGAGCACTGTCACCATGGGAACTCTCATCATGAGCACTGTCACCATGAACACTATCATCATGGGCAGTGCCACCATAAGGAATTTCACTATGGGAACTCCTAACCATGTACACCGCCAGCATAAGCACAGTCACCATGGGAAGTGTCACCATGAGCACTGCCACCATGGGTCTTTCCACATGGGCACTCTCAGCATGCGAACCGTCACCATGAGCACTATCACCGTGAGCACTGTCACAATGAGCACTGTCACCATGTGCACTATCACCATGAGCACTATCACCAAGGGCACTGTCACTTTGAGCACTATCAACATGGGCAGTGTAACCGTGAGCACTATCACCATGGTCAGTGTCATCGTGAGCAATATCACTATGGGCACTGTCATGTGAGCACTATTACCATGGGTACTATCACCAAGGGCACTGTCATCGTGAGCACTGTCACCATGAGCACTGTCACCGTGGGCACTGTCACAATGAGCACTGTCATCATGAGCACTGTCACCATGCGAACTGTCACCATGAGCACTATCACCATGAGCCCTATCACCATGAGCACTATCACCAAGGGAACTGTCACCATGAGCACTATCACCATGAGCACTATCACCATGGGCACTGTCACCGTGAGCACTATTACCATGGGCACTGTCACCAAGGGCACTGTCACCATGAGCACTGTCACCATGAGCACTGTCACCATGGGCTCTGTCACCATGAGCACTGTCAACATGGGCACTGTATCCATGGGAACTGTCACCATGGGCAGTATCACGGTGAGCACTATCACCATGGGAACTGTCACCATGGGAACGGACACCATGGGCACTGTCAAAATGAGCACTGTCACCATGGGCACACTCACCATGGGCAATGTCACCATGGACACTATCACCATGGGAACTCTCAACATGAGCACTGTCACCATGGGAAATGTCACTATGGTTCGTGTCACCATGGGCACTTTCATCATGGGGAGTGTCACTATCAGCACTATTACCATGAGCACTATGACCATGACCACTCTAACCAAGGGCAGTGTCACCATGAGCACTATCACCGTGAGCAATATCACCATGGGCAGTGTCACCTTGAGCAATATCAACATCGGCACTGTCACTGTGAGCACTATTACAATAGGCACTATCACCATGAGCACTATCACGGTGAGCACTGTCACCGTGGGCATTGTCACAGTTTGCACTATCACCATGAGCACTGTAACCATGAGCAGTATCACCATGGGAACTGTCACCATGGGAACGGTCACCATGGGCAATGTCAACATGAGCACTGTCACCATGGGAACTCTCACCATGAGCACTATCACCATGGGAAATGTCACCATGGGCACTTTCACAATGGGTACTGTCACCATGTGCACTTTCAACATGGGCACTGTCACCATACGAACTCTCACTATGACCACTATCACCATGAGCACTATCACCAAGGGCACTGTCACCGTGAACACTGTCCCTGTGAGCACTGTCACAGTGGCCACTGTCACCATTAGCACTGTCATCATGGGCACTGTCACCATAGGAACTGTCACAATGAGCACAGCCACTGTGGGCACTGTCACCATACGAACTCTCACTATGACCACTATCACCATGAGCACTATCACCAAGGGCAATGTGACCGTGAGCACTGTCACCATGAGCACTATCATCATGGGCAGTGCTACCATGAGGAATTTCACCATCGGAAATCCAACCATGTACACCGCCAGCATGAGCACAGTCACCATGGTCAGTGCCACCATGAGCACTGTCACCATGGACACTTTCAACATGGGCCCTGTCACCTTGTGAACGGTCACCATGAGCACTATCACCTTGAGCACTGTCACCATGAGCACTGTCACTGTGGGCAATGTCACCATGAGCACTGTCACCGTGGGCACTGTCACCATGGGAACTGTAGGCATGAGCACTATCACCGTGAGCACTATAACCATGGGCAGTGTCACCGTGAGCAATATCACCATGAACTCTGTCACCGTGTGCACTGTCCACATGAGCACTGTCACCATGGGAAATGTCACCATGGGCACTGTCATCATGGGAACTCTCACCATGAGCACTATCATCATGGGCAGTGCCATCATGACGAATTTCACCATTGGAACTCCAACCATGTACACCGCCAGCATGAGCACAGTCACCATGTGTAGTGTCACGATGAAAACTGTCACCATGTGTACTTTCAACATGGGCAGTGTCACCATGCGAACTGCCACCATGAGCACTATCACCATGAGCACTATCACCAAGGGCACGGTCACCGTGAGCACTGTCACCATGGGCACTGTCACCATGAGCACAGTCATCATGGGCACTGTCACCATGGGAAATGTCACCATTAGCACTGTCCCTGTGGGCACTATCACCGTGAGCACTATCAGAATGGGCACTGTCACCATGGGCACTGTCACCGTGAGCAGTGTCACCATGAGCACTATTACCATGAGCACTCTCACCATGAGCACTATCACCAAGGGCAGTGTCACCTCCAGCAATATCAACATGGGCACTGTAACCGTGAGCACTATTACAATGGGCACTATCAACATGAGCACTATCACGTGAGCACTGTCATTGTGGGAATTGTCACCGTGTGCACTGTCACCATGAGCACTGTCACCATGAGCACTATCACTATGGAAACTGTCACCATGGGAACGGTCACCATGGGCAATGTCAACATGAGCATTCTCACCATGGGGACTCTCACCATGAGCCCTGTCACCATGGGCACTGTCACCACGGGCACTGTCACCATGGGCACTTTCAATATGGGAACTGTCACCATGCGATCTGTCACCATGAGCACTATCACCATGAGCACTATCACCAAGGGCACTGTCACCATGAGCACTGTCACCATGAGCACTGTCACAGTGGGCACTGTCACATGAGCACTGTCACCATGGGCACTGTCACCATGGGTAATGTCACCATGGGCACTTTCAACATGGGCACTGTCACCATGCGAAATGTCACCCTGAGCACTATCGCCGTGAGCGCTATCACCATGGGTAGTGTCACCGTGAGCAATATCACCATGGGCACTGTCACCGTGAGCACTATTAACATGGGTACTATCAACAAGGGCCCTGTCACCGTGGGCACTGTCACCATGAGCACTGTCATCATGGGCACTGTCACCATGGGGACTGTCACCATTAGCACTGTCACTGTGGACACTATCACCGTGAGCACTATGACAATGGGCACTATCCCGAAAGGCACTGTCACCATGGACACTGTCACCATGAACACTATCATCATGGGCAGTTCCACCATAAGGAATTTCACCATGGGAACTCCATCCATGTACACCGCCAGCATGAGCACAGTCAACATGGTCAGTGTCACCATGAGCACGGCCACCATGGGCACTTTCCACATGGGCACTGTCACCATGCGAACTATCACCGTGAGCACTATCACCATGAGCAGTATTACCATGAGCACTATCACCAAGGGCACTGTCAACGTGAGCACTATCACCGTGAGCACTATCACCATGAGCACTGTCACCATGAGCATTGTCACCATGGGCACTGTCACCATAGGCACTGTCACCATGGACACTCTCACCATGAGCACTATCATCATGGGCAGTGCTACCATGAGGAATTTCACCATCGGAAATCCAACCATGTACACCGCCAGCATGAGCACAGTCACCATGGTCAGTGCCACCATGAGCACTGTCACCATGGACACTTTCAACATGGGCCCTGTTACCATGTGAACGGTCACCATGAGCACTATCACCTTGAGCACTGTCACCATGAGCACTGTCACTGTGGGCAATGTCACCAAGAGCACTGTCACCTTGGGCACTGTCACCATGGGAACTGTAGGCATGAGCACTATCACCGTGAGCACTATAACCATGGGCAGTGTCACCGTGAGCAATATCACCATGAACACTGTCACCGTGTGCACTGTCCACATGAGCACTGTCACCATGGGAAATGTCACCATGGGCACTGTCATCATGGGAACTCTCACCATGAGCACTATCATCATGGGCAGTGCCATCATGACGAATTTCACCATTGGAACTCCAACCATGTACACCGCCAGCATGAGCACAGTCACCATGTGTAGTGTCATGATGAAAACTGTCACCATGTGTACTTTCAACATGGGCAGTGTCACCATGCGAACTGCCACCATGAGCACTATCACCATGAACACTATCACCAAGGGCACGGTCACCGTGAGCACTGTCACTGTGGGCACTGTCACCATGAGCACAGTCATCCTGGGCACTGTCACCATGGGAACTGTCACCATTAGCACTGTCCCTGTGGGCACTATCACCGTGAGCACTATCAGAATGGGCACTGTCACCATGGGCACTGTCACCGTGAGCAGTGTCACCATGAGCACTATCACCGTGAGCACTATCACCAAGGGCAGTGTCACCTCCAGCAATATCAACATGGGCACTGTAACCGTGAGCACTATTACAATGGGCACTATCAACATGAGCACTATCACGTGAGCACTGTCATTGTGGGAATTGTCACCGTGTGCACTGTCACCATGAGCACTGTCACCATGAGCACTATCACTATGGAAACTGTCACCATGGGAACGGTCACCATGGGCAATGTCAACATGAGCATTCTCACCATGCGGACTCTCACCATGAGCCCTGTCACCATGGGCACTGTCAACATGGGTACTGTCACCATGGGCACTTTCAATATGGGAACTGTCACCATGCGATCTGTCACCATGAGCAGTATCACCATGAGCACTATCACCAAGGGCACTGTCACCATGAGCACTGTCACCATGAGCACTGTCACAGTGGGCACTGTCACATGAGCACTGTCACCATGGGCACTGTCACCATGGGTAATGTCACCATGGGCACTTTCAACATGGGCACTGTCACCATGCGAAATGTCACCCTGAGCACTATCACCGTGAGTGCTATCACCATGGGCACTGTCACCGTGAGCACTATTAACATGGGTACTATCAACAAGGGCCCTGTCACCATGGGCACTGTCACCATGGGGACTGTCACCATTAGCACTGTCACTGTGGACACTATCACCGTGAGCACTATGACAATGGGCACTATCGCGAAAGGCACTGTCACCATGGACACTGTCACCATGAGCACTATCATCATGGGCAGTTCCACCATAAGGAATTTCACCATGGGAACTCCATCCATGTACACCGCCAGCATGAGCACAGTCAACATGGTCAGTGTCACCATGAGCACTGCCACCATGGGCACTTTCCACATGGGCACTGTCACCATGCAAACTATCACCGTGAGCACTATCACCATGAGCAGTATTACCATGAGCACTATCACCAAGGGCACTGTCAACGTGAGCACTATCACCGTGAGCACTATCACCATGAGCACTGTCACCATGAGCATTGTCACCGTGGGCACGGTCACCATGGGCACTGTCACCATGGGCAGTATCATCATTAGCTCTCTTACCATGGGAAATGTCACCATGAGCACTGTCATCTTGGGAACTGCCACCATGGACACTGCCACCATGAGCACTGTAACCATTGGCACTGCCACAGTGAGCACTGTCAACGTGAGCACTATCACCGTGAGCACTATCACTGTGAGCACTGTCTGTGTGGGCATTGTCCCCGTGTGCACTGTCACCATGAGCACTATCACCATGGGAATTGTCACCATGGGAACGGTCATCATGGGCAATGTCAACATGAGCACTGACACCATGGGAACTCTCTCCATGAGCACTGTCACCATGGGCAGTGTCACCATGGGCACTGTCACCATGGGCAGTGTCACCATGAGCACTGTCACCATGGGCACTCTCAAAATGGACATTGTCAACGTGAGCTCTATCATCATGGGCAGAGCCACCATGAGGAATTTCACCATGGGAAGTCCAACCATGTACACCGCCAGCATGAGCATATTCACCATGGGCAATGTCACCATGAGCACTGTCACCATGGGCACTTTCAAAATGGCCACTCTCACCATGGGCACTGTCACCATGGACACTGTCATCATGAGCTCTGTTACAATGAGAAATGTCACCATGAGCACTGTCATCTTGGGAACTGCCACAGTGAGCACTGTCAACGTGAGCACTGTCACCATGGGAACTGTCACCTTGTGCACTGTCACCATGGGAAATGTCACTATGGGCAGTGTCACCTTGGGCACTGTCACCATGGGCAGTGTCAACATGAGTACTATCACCATGAGCACTATCACCAAGGGCAGTGTCACCATGAGCACTATCACCGTGAGCACTATCACCATGGGCAGTGTCACCTTGAGCAACATCAACATGGGCACTGTCACCGTGAGCACTATTACAAAGGGCACTATCACCATGAGCACTATCATCGTGAGCACTGTCAGTGTGGGCATTGTCACTGTGTGCACTGTCACCGTGAGCACTGTCACATTGAGCACTGTCACAGTGGGCACTGTCACTGAGAGCACTATCACAATGGGCTCTGTCACCATAGGCACTGTCGCCATGGACACTGTCACCATGAGCTCTATCATCATGGGCAGTGCTACCAGGAGGAATTTCACCATCGGAACTCCAACCAGGTACACCGCCAGCATGAGCACAGTCACCATGGGCAGTGCCACCATGAGAACTGTCAACATGGGCACTTTCAACATGGGCAGTGTCACCAGGCAAACTGCCACCATGAGCACTATCACCATGAGCACTATCACCAAGGGCACTGTCTCCGTGAGCACTGTCACCGTGGGCAATGTCACCATGAGCACTGTCATAATGGGCACTGTAACCATTGGAACTGTCACCATGAGCACTATCACCGTGAGCACTATCACCATGGGTAGTGTCACCATGGGCAAAATCACCATGGGCACTGTCACCGTGAGCACTGTCACCATGAGCACTGACACCATGAGCATTATCACCATGAGCACTGTCACCATAAGCATAGTCACCGTGGGCACTGTCACCATGAGCACTGTCACCATGGGCAGTGTCACCTTGAGCAATATAACCATGGGCACTGTCACCATGAGCACTATTACAATAGGCACTATCACCATGAGCACTATCACCGTGAGCACTGTCACCATGGGCATTGTCACTGTGTGCACTGTCACCGTGGGCATTGTCACCATGAGGAGTATCACCATGGGAACTATCACCATGGGAAAGGTCACCATGGGCAATATCAACATGAGCACTGTCACCATGGGAACTCTCATCATGAGCACTGTCACCATGAACACTATCATCATGGGCAGTGCCACCATAAGGAATTTCACTATGGGAACTCCTAACCATGTACACCGCCAGCATAAGCACAGTCACCATGGGAAGTGTCACCATGAGCACTGCCACCATGGGTCTTTCCACATGGGCACTCTCAGCATGCGAACCGTCACCATGAGCACTATCACCGTGAGCACTGTCACAATGAGCACTGTCACCATGTGCACTATCACCATGAGCACTATCACCAAGGGCACTGTCACTTTGAGCACTATCAACATGGGCAGTGTAACCGTGAGCACTATCACCATGGTCAGTGTCATCGTGAGCAATATCACTATGGGCACTGTCATGTGAGCACTATTACCATGGGTACTATCACCAAGGGCACTGTCATCGTGAGCACTGTCACCATGAGCACTGTCACCGTGGGCACTGTCACAATGAGCACTGTCATCATGAGCACTGTCACCATGCGAACTGTCACCATGAGCACTATCACCATGAGCCCTATCACCATGAGCACTATCACCAAGGGAACTGTCACCAAGGGCACTGTCACCATGAGCACTGTCACCATGAGCACTGTCACCGTGGGCTCTGTCACCATGAGCACTGTCAACATGGGCACTGTATCCATGGGAACTGTCACCATGGGCAGTATCACGGTGAGCACTATCACCATGGGAACTGTCACCATGGGAACGGACACCATGGGCACTGTCAAAATGAGCGCTGTCACCATGGGCACACTCACCATGGGCAATGTCACCATGGACACTATCACCATGGGAACTCTCAACATGAGCACTGTCACCATGGGAAATGTCACTATGGTTCGTGTCACCATGGGCACTTTCATCATGGGGAGTGTCACTATCAGCACTATTACCATGAGCACTATGACCATGACCACTCTAACCAAGGGCAGTGTCACCATGAGCACTATCACCGTGAGCAATATCACCATGGGCAGTGTCACCTTGAGCAATATCAACATCGGCACTGTCACTGTGAGCACTATTACAATAGGCACTATCACCATGAGCACTATCACGGTGAGCACTGTCACCGTGGGCATTGTCACAGTTTGCACTATCACCATGAGCACTGTAACCATGAGCAGTATCACCATGGGAACTGTCACCATGGGAACGGTCACCATGGGCAATGTCAACATGAGCACTGTCACCATGGGAACTCTCACCATGAGCACTATCACCATGGGAAATGTCACCATGGGCACTTTCACAATGGGTACTGTCACCATGTGCACTTTCAACATGGGCACTGTCACCATACGAACTCTCACTATGAGAACTATCACCAAGGGCACTGTCACCAAGGGCACTGTCACCGTGAACACTGTCCCTGTGAGCACTGTCACAGTGGCCACTGTCACCATTAGCACTGTCATCATGGGCACTGTCACCATAGGAACTGTCACAATGAGCACAGCCACTGTGGGCACTGTCACCATACGAACTCTCACTATGACCACTATCACCATGAGCACTATCACCAAGGGCAATGTGACCGTGAGCACTGTCACCATGAGCACTATCATCATGGGCAGTGCTACCATGAGGAATTTCACCATCGGAAATCCAACCATGTACACCGCCAGCATGAGCACAGTCACCATGGTCAGTGCCACCATGAGCACTGTCACCATGGACACTTTCAACATGGGCCCTGTCACCTTGTGAACGGTCACCATGAGCACTATCACCTTGAGCACTGTCACCATGAGCACTGTCACTGTGGGCAATGTCACCATGAGCACTGTCACCGTGGGCACTGTCACCATGGGAACTGTAGGCATGAGCACTATCACCGTGAGCACTATAACCATGGGCAGTGTCACCGTGAGCAATATCACCATGAACTCTGTCACCGTGTGCACTGTCCACATGAGCACTGTCACCATGGGAAATGTCACCATGGGCACTGTCATCATGGGAACTCTCACCATGAGCACTATCATCATGGGCAGTGCCATCATGACGAATTTCACCATTGGAACTCCAACCATGTACACCGCCAGCATGAGCACAGTCACCATGTGTAGTGTCACGATGAAAACTGTCACCATGTGTACTTTCAACATGGGCAGTGTCACCATGCGAACTGCCACCATGAGCACTATCACCATGAGCACTATCACCAAGGGCACGGTCACCGTGAGCACTGTCACCATGGGCACTGTCACCATGAGCACAGTCATCATGGGCACTGTCACCATGGGAACTGTCACCATTAGCACTGTCCCTGTGGGCACTATCACCGTGAGCACTATCAGAATGGGCACTGTCACCATGGGCACTGTCACCGTGAGCAGTGTCACCATGAGCACTATTACCATGAGCACTCTCACCATGAGCACTATCACCAAGGGCAGTGTCACCTCCAGCAATATCAACATGGGCACTGTAACCGTGAGCACTATTACAATGGGCACTATCAACATGAGCACTATCACGTGAGCACTGTCATTGTGGGAATTGTCACCGTGTGCACTGTCACCATGAGCACTGTCACCATGAGCACTATCACTATGGAAACTGTCACCATGGGAACGGTCACCATGGGCAATGTCAACATGAGCATTCTCACCATGGGGACTCTCACCATGAGCCCTGTCACCATGGGCACTGTCACCACGGGCACTGTCACCATGGGCAGTTTCAATATGGGAACTGTCACCATGCGATCTGTCACCATGAGCACTATCACCATGAGCACTATCACCAAGGGCACTGTCACCATGAGCACTGTCACCATGAGCACTGTCACAGTGGGCACTGTCACATGAGCACTGTCACCATGGGCACTGTCACCATGGGTAATGTCACCATGGGCACTTTCAACATGGGCACTGTCACCATGCGAAATGTCACCCTGAGCACTATCGCCGTGAGCGCTATCACCATGGGTAGTGTCACCGTGAGCAATATCACCATGGGCACTGTCACCGTGAGCACTATTAACATGGGTACTATCAACAAGGGCCCTGTCACCGTGGGCACTGTCACCATGAGCACTGTCATCATGGGCACTGTCACCATGCGGACTATCACCATTAGCACTGTCACTGTGGACACTATCACCGTGAGCACTATTACAATGGGCACTATCCCGAAAGGCACTGTCACCATGGACACTGTCACCATGAACACTATCATCATGGGCAGTTCCACCATAAGGAATTTCACCATGGGAACTCCATCCATGTACACCGCCAGCATGAGCACAGTCAACATGGTCAGTGTCACCATGAGCACGGCCACCATGGGCACTTTCCACATGGGCACTGTCACCATGCGAACTATCACCGTGAGCACTATCACCATGAGCAGTATTACCATGAGCACTATCACCAAGGGCACTGTCAACGTGAGCACTATCACCGTGAGCACTATCACCATGAGCACTGTCACCATGAGCATTGTCACCATGGGCACTGTCACCATAGGCACTGTCACCATGGACACTCTCACCATGAGCACTATCATCATGGGCAGTGCTACCATGAGGAATTTCACCATCGGAAATCCAACCATGTACACCGCCAGCATGAGCACAGTCACCATGGTCAGTGCCACCATGAGCACTGTCACCATGGACACTTTCAACATGGGCCCTGTTACCATGTGAACGGTCACCATGACCACTATCACCTTGAGCACTGTCACCATGAGCACTGTCACTGTGGGCAATGTCACCAAGAGCACTGTCACCTTGGGCACTGTCACCATGGGAACTGTAGGCATGAGCACTATCACCGTGAGCACTATAACCATGGGCAGTGTCACCGTGAGCAATATCACCATGAACACTTACACCGTGTGCACTGTCCACATGAGCACTGTCACCATGGGAAATGTCACCATGGGCACTGTCATCATGGGAACTCTCACCATGAGCACTATCATCATGGGCAGTGCCATCATGACGAATTTCACCATTGGAACTCCAACCATGTACACCGCCAGCATGAGCACAGTCACCATGTGTAGTGTCATGATGAAAACTGTCACCATGTTTACTTTCAACATGGGCAGTGTCACCATGCGAACTGCCACCATGAGCACTATCACCATGAACACTATCACCAAGGACACGGTCACCGTGAGCACTGTCACTGTGGGCACTGTCACCATGAGCACAGTCATCCTGGGCACTGTCACCATGGGAACTGTCACCATTAGCACTGTCCCTGTGGGCACTATCACCGTGAGCACTATCAGAATGGGCACTGTCACCATGGGCACTGTCACCGTGAGCAGTGTCACTATGAGCACTATCACCGTGAGCACTATCACCAAGGGCAGTGTCACCTCCAGCAATATCAACATGGGCACTGTAACCGTGAGCACTATTACAATGGGCACTATCAACATGAGCACTATCACGTGAGCACTGTCATTGTGGGAATTGTCACCGTGTGCACTGTCACCATGAGCACTGTCACCATGAGCACTATCACTATGGAAACTGTCACCATGGGAACGGTCACCATGGGCAATGTCAACATGAGCATTCTCACCATGCGGACTCTCACCATGAGCCCTGTCACCATGGGCACTGTCAACATGGGTACTGTCACCATGGGCACTTTCAATATGGGAACTGTCACCATGCGATCTGTCACCATGAGCAGTATCACCATGAGCACTATCACCAAGGGCACTGTCACCATGAGCACTGTCACCATGAGCACTGTCACAGTGGGCACTGTCACATGAGCACTGTCACCATGGGCACTGTCACCATGGGTAATGTCACCATGGGCACTTTCAACATGGGCACTGTCACCATGCGAAATGTCACCCTGAGCACTATCACCGTGAGTGCTATCACCATGGGCACTGTCACCGTGAGCACTATTAACATGGGTACTATCAACAAGGGCCCTGTCATCGTGGGCACTGTCACCATGGGGACTGTCACCATTAGCACTGTCACTGTGGACACTATCACCGTGAGCACTATGACAATGGGCACTATCGCGAAAGGCACTGTCACCATGGACACTGTCACCATGAGCACTATCATCATGGGCAGTTCCACCATAAGGAATTTCACCATGGGAACTCCATCCATGTACACCGCCAGTATGAGCACAGTCAACATGGTCAGTGTCACCATGAGCACTGCCACCATGGGCACTTTCCACATGGGCACTGTCACCATGCAAACTATCACCGTGAGCACTATCACCATGAGCAGTATTACCATGAGCACTATCACCAAGGGCACTGTCAACGTGAGCACTATCACCGTGAGCACTATCACCATGAGCACTGTCACCATGAGCATTGTCACCGTGGGCACGGTCACCATGGGCACTGTCACCATGGGAAGTATCATCATTAGCTCTCTTACCATGGGAAATGTCACCATGAGCACTGTCATCTTGGGAACTGCCACCATGGACACTGCCACCATGAGCACTGTAACCATTGGCACTGCCACAGTGAGCACTGTCAACGTGAGCACTATCACCGTGAGCACTATCACTGTGAGCACTGTCTGTGTGGGCATTGTCCCCGTGTGCACTGTCACCATGAGCACTATCACCATGGGAATTGTCACCATGGGAACGGTCATCATGGGCAATGTCAACATGAGCACTGACACCATGGGAACTCTCTCCATGAGCACTGTCACCATGGGCAGTGTCACCATGGGCACTGTCACCATGGGCAGTGTCACCATGAGCACTGTCACCATGGGCACTCTCAAAATGGACATTGTCAACGTGAGCTCTATCATCATGGGCAGAGCCACCATGAGGAATTTCACCATGGGAAGTCCAACCATGTACACCGCCAGCATGAGCATATTCACCATGGGCAATGTCACCATGAGCACTGTCACCATGGGCACTTTCAAAATGGCCACTCTCACCATGGGCACTGTCACCATGGACACTGTCATCATGAGCTCTGTTACAATGAGAAATGTCACCATGAGCACTGTCATCTTGGGAACTGCCACCATGGACACTGCCACCATGAGCACTGTAACCATTGGCACTGCCACAGTGAGCACTGTCACCGTGAGCACTGTCACCATGGGAACTGTCACCTTGTGCACTGTCACCATGGGAAATGTCACTATGGGCAGTGTCACCTTGGGCACTGTCACCATGGGCAGTGTCAACATGAGTACTATCACCATGAGCACTATCACCAAGGGCAGTGTCACCATGAGCACTATCACCGTGAGCACTATCACCATGGGCAGTGTCACCTTGAGCAACATCAACATGGGCACTGTCACTGTGAGCACTATTACAATGGGCACTATCACCATGAGCACTATCATCGTGAGCACTGTCAGTGTGGGCATTGTCACTGTGTGCACTGTCACTGAGAGCACTATCACAATGGGCTCTGTCACCATAGGCACTGTCGCCATGGACACTGTCACCATGAGCTCTATCATCATGGGCAGTGCTACCAGGAGGAATTTCACCATCGGAACTCCAACCAGGTACACCGCCAGCATGAGCACAGTCACCATGGGCAGTGCCACCATGAGAACTGTCAACATGGGCACTTTCAACATGGGCAGTGTCACCAGGCAAACTGCCACCATGAGCACTATCACCATGAGCACTATCACCAAGGGCACTCTCACCGTGAGCACTGTCACCGTGGGCAATGTCACCATGAGCACTGTCATAATGGGCACTGTAACCATTGGAACTGTCACCATGAGCACTATCACCGTGAGCACTATCACCATGGGTAGTGTCACCGTGAGCAAAATCACCATGGGCACTGTCACCGTGAGCACTATTAACATGGGTACTATCACCAAGGGCACTGTCACCGTGAGCACTGTCACCATGAGCACTGACACCATGAGCATTATCACCATGAGCACTGTCACCATAAGCATAGTCACCGTGGGCACTGTCACCATGAGCACTGTCACCATGGGCAGTGTCACCTTGAGCAATATAACCATGGGCACTGTCACCATGAGCACTATTACAATAGGCACTATCACCATGAGCACTATCACCGTGAGCACTGTCACCATGGGCATTGTCACTGTGTGCACTGTCACCGTGGGCATTGTCACCATGAGGAGTATCACCATGGGAACTATCACCATGGGAAAGGTCACCATGGGCAATATCAACATGAGCACTGTCACCATGGGAACTCTCATCATGAGCACTGTCACCATGAACACTATCATCATGGGCAGTGCCACCATAAGGAATTTCACTATGGGAACTCCTAACCATGTACACCGCCAGCATAAGCACAGTCACCATGGGAAGTGTCACCATGAGCACTGCCACCATGGGTCTTTCCACATGGGCACTCTCAGCATGCGAACCGTCACCATGAGCACTATCACCGTGAGCACTGTCACAATGAGCACTGTCACCATGTGCACTATCACCATGAGCACTATCACCAAGGGCACTGTCACTTTGAGCACTATCAACATGGGCAGTGTAACCGTGAGCACTATCACCATGGTCAGTGTCATCGTGAGCAATATCACTATGGGCACTGTCATGTGAGCACTATTACCATGGGTACTATCACCAAGGGCACTGTCATCGTGAGCACTGTCACCATGAGCACTGTCACTGTGGGCACTGTCACAATGAGCACTGTCATCATGAGCACTGTCACCATGCGAACTGTCACCATGAGCACTATCACCATGAGCCCTATCACCATGAGCACTATCACCAAGGGAACTGTCACCATGAGCACTATCACCATGAGCACTATCACCATGGGCACTGTCACCGTGAGCACTATTACCATGGGCACTGTCACCAAGGGCACTGTCACCATGAGCACTGTCACCATGAGCACTGTCACCGTGGGCTCTGTCACCATGAGCACTGTCAACATGGGCACTGTATTCATGGGAACTGTCACCATGGGCAGTATCACGGTGAGCACTATCACCATGGGAACTGTCACCATGGGAACGGACACCATGGGCACTGTCAAAATGAGCACTGTCACCATGGGCACACTCACCATGGGCAATGTCACCATGGACACTATCACCATGGGAACTCTCAACATGAGCACTGTCACCATGGGAAATGTCACTATGGTTCGTGTCACCATGGGCACTTTCATCATGGGGAGTGTCACTATCAGCACTATTACCATGAGCACTATGACCATGACCACTCTAACCAAGGGCAGTGTCACCATGAGCACTATCACCGTGAGCAATATCACCATGGGCAGTGTCACCTTGAGCAATATCAACATCGGCACTGTCACTGTGAGCACTATTACAATAGGCACTATCACCATGAGCACTATCACGGTGAGCACTGTCACCGTGGGCATTGTCACAGTTTGCACTATCACCATGAGCACTGTAACCATGAGCAGTATCACCATGGGAACTGTCACCATGGGAACGGTCACCATGGGCAATGTCAACATGAGCACTGTCACCATGGGAACTCTCACCATGAGCACTATCACCATGGGAAATGTCACCATGGGCACTTTCACAATGGGTACTGTCACCATGTGCACTTTCAACATGGGCACTGTCACCATACGAACTCTCACTATGACCACTATCACCATGAGCACTATCACCAAGGGCACTGTCACCGTGAACACTGTCCCTGTGAGCACTGTCACAGTGGCCACTGTCACCATTAGCACTGTCATCATGGGCACTGTCACCATAGGAACTGTCACAATGAGCACAGCCACTGTGGGCACTGTCACCATACGAACTCTCACTATGACCACTATCACCATGAGCACTATCACCAAGGGCAATGTGACCGTGAGCACTGTCACCATGAGCACTATCATCATGGGCAGTGCTACCATGAGGAATTTCACCATCGGAAATCCAACCATGTACACCGCCAGCATGAGCACAGTCACCATGGTCAGTGCCACCATGAGCACTGTCACCATGGACACTTTCAACATGGGCCCTGTCACCTTGTGAACGGTCACCATGAGCACTATCACCTTGAGCACTGTCACCATGAGCACTGTCACTGTGGGCAATGTCACCATGAGCACTGTCACCGTGGGCACTGTCACCATGGGAACTGTAGGCATGAGCACTATCACCGTGAGCACTATAACCATGGGCAGTGTCACCGTGAGCAATATCACCATGAACTCTGTCACCGTGTGCACTGTCCACATGAGCACTGTCACCATGGGAAATGTCACCATGGGCACTGTCATCATGGGAACTCTCACCATGAGCACTATCATCATGGGCAGTGCCATCATGACGAATTTCACCATTGGAACTCCAACCATGTACACCGCCAGCATGAGCACAGTCACCATGTGTAGTGTCACGATGAAAACTGTCACCATGTGTACTTTCAACATGGGCAGTGTCACCATGCGAACTGCCACCATGAGCACTATCACCATGAGCACTATCACCAAGGGCACGGTCACCGTGAGCACTGTCACCATGGGCACTGTCACCATGAGCACAGTCATCATGGGCACTGTCACCATGGGAACTGTCACCATTAGCACTGTCCCTGTGGGCACTATCACCGTGAGCACTATCAGAATGGGCACTGTCACCATGGGCACTGTCACCGTGAGCAGTGTCACCATGAGCACTATTACCATGAGCACTCTCACCATGAGCACTATCACCAAGGGCAGTGTCACCTCCAGCAATATCAACATGGGCACTGTAACCGTGAGCACTATTACAATGGGCACTATCAACATGAGCACTATCACGTGAGCACTGTCATTGTGGGAATTGTCACCGTGTGCACTGTCACCATGAGCACTGTCACCATGAGCACTATCACTATGGAAACTGTCACCATGGGAACGGTCACCATGGGCAATGTCAACATGAGCATTCTCACCATGGGGACTCTCACCATGAGCCCTGTCACCATGGGCACTGTCACCACGGGCACTGTCACCATGGGCACTTTCAATATGGGAACTGTCACCATGCGATCTGTCACCATGAGCACTATCACCATGAGCACTATCACCAAGGGCACTGTCACCATGAGCACTGTCACCATGAGCACTGTCACAGTGGGCACTGTCACATGAGCACTGTCACCATGGGCACTGTCACCATGGGTAATGTCACCATGGGCACTTTCAACATGGGCACTGTCACCATGCGAAATGTCACCCTGAGCACTATCGCCGTGAGCGCTATCACCATGGGTAGTGTCACCGTGAGCAATATCACCATGGGCACTGTCACCGTGAGCACTATTAACATGGGTACTATCAACAAGGGCCCTGTCACCGTGGGCACTGTCACCATGAGCACTGTCATCATGGGCACTGTCACCATGGGGACTGTCACCATTAGCACTGTCACTGTGGACACTATCACCGTGAGCACTATGACAATGGGCACTATCCCGAAAGGCACTGTCACCATGGACACTGTCACCATGAACACTATCATCATGGGCAGTTCCACCATAAGGAATTTCACCATGGGAACTCCATCCATGTACACCGCCAGCATGAGCACAGTCAACATGGTCAGTGTCACCATGAGCACGGCCACCATGGGCACTTTCCACATGGGCACTGTCACCATGCGAACTATCACCGTGAGCACTATCACCATGAGCAGTATTACCATGAGCACTATCACCAAGGGCACTGTCAACGTGAGCACTATCACCGTGAGCACTATCACCATGAGCACTGTCACCATGAGCATTGTCACCATGGGCACTGTCACCATAGGCACTGTCACCATGGACACTCTCACCATGAGCACTATCATCATGGGCAGTGCTACCATGAGGAATTTCACCATCGGAAATCCAACCATGTACACCGCCAGCATGAGCACAGTCACCATGGTCAGTGCCACCATGAGCACTGTCACCATGGACACTTTCAACATGGGCCCTGTTACCATGTGAACGGTCACCATGAGCACTATCACCTTGAGCACTGTCACCATGAGCACTGTCACTGTGGGCAATGTCACCAAGAGCACTGTCACCTTGGGCACTGTCACCATGGGAACTGTAGGCATGAGCACTATCACCGTGAGCACTATAACCATGGGCAGTGTCACCGTGAGCAATATCACCATGAACACTGTCACCGTGTGCACTGTCCACATGAGCACTGTCACCATGGGAAATGTCACCATGGGCACTGTCATCATGGGAACTCTCACCATGAGCACTATCATCATGGGCAGTGCCATCATGACGAATTTCAACATTGGAACTCCAACCATGTACACCGCCAGCATGAGCACAGTCACCATGTGTAGTGTCATGATGAAAACTGTCACCATGTGTACTTTCAACATGGGCACTGTCACCATGCGAACTGCCATCATGAGCACTATCACCATGAACACTATCACCAAGGGCACGGTCACCGTGAGCACTGTCACTGTGGGCACTGTCACCATGAGCACAGTCATCATGGGCACTGTCACCATGGGAACTGTCACCATTAGCACTGTCCCTGTGGGCACTATCACCGTGAGCACTATCAGAATGGGCACTGTCACCATGGGCACTGTCACCGTGAGCAGTGTCACCATGAGCACTATCACCGTGAGCACTATCACCAAGGGCAGTGTCACCTCCAGCAATATCAACATGGGCACTGTAACCGTGAGCACTATTACAATGGGCACTATCAACATGAGCACTATCACGTGAGCACTGTCATTGTGGGAATTGTCACCGTGTGCACTGTCACCATGAGCACTGTCACCATGAGCACTATCACTATGGAAACTGTCACCATGGGAACGGTCACCATGGGCAATGTCAACATGAGCATTCTCACCATGCGGACTCTCACCATGAGCCCTCTCACCATGGGCACTGTCAACATGGGTACTGTCACCATGGGCACTTTCAATATGGGAACTGTCACCATGCGATCTGTCACCATGAGCAGTATCACCATGAGCACTATCACCAAGGGCACTGTCACCATGAGCACTGTCACCATGAGCACTGTCACAGTGGGCACTGTCACATGAGCACTGTCACCATGGGCACTGTCACCATGGGTAATGTCACCATGGGCACTTTCAACATGGGCACTGTCACCATGCGAAATGTCACCCTGAGCACTATCACCGTGAGTGCTATCACCATGGGCACTGTCACCGTGAGCACTATTAACATGGGTACTATCAACAAGGGCCCTGTCACCGTGGGCACTGTCACCATGGGGACTGTCACCATTAGCACTGTCACTGTGGACACTATCACCGTGAGCACTATGACAATGGGCACTATCGCGAAAGGCACTGTCACCATGGACACTGTCACCATGAGCACTATCATCATGGGCAGTTCCACCATAAGGAATTTCACCATGGGAACTCCATCCATGTACACCGCCAGCATGAGCACAGTCAACATGGTCAGTGTCACCATGAGCACTGCCACCATGGGCACTTTCCACATGGGCACTGTCACCATGCAAACTATCACCGTGAGCACTATCACCATGAGCAGTATTACCATGAGCACTATCACCAAGGGCACTGTCAACGTGAGCACTATCACCGTGAGCACTATCACCATGAGCACTGTCACCATGAGCATTGTCACCGTGGGCACGGTCACCATGGGCACTGTCACCATGGGCAGTATCATCATTAGCTCTCTTACCATGGGAAATGTCACCATGAGCACTGTCATCTTGGGAACTGCCACCATGGACACTGCCACCATGAGCACTGTAACCATTGGCACTGCCACAGTGAGCACTGTCAACGTGAGCACTATCACCGTGAGCACTATCACTGTGAGCACTGTCTGTGTGGGCATTGTCCCCGTGTGCACTGTCACCATGAGCACTATCACCATGGGAATTGTCACCATGGGAACGGTCATCATGGGCAATGTCAACATGAGCACTGACACCATGGGAACTCTCTCCATGAGCACTGTCACCATGGGCAGTGTCACCATGGGCACTGTCACCATGGGCAGTGTCACCATGAGCACTGTCACCATGGGCACTCTCAAAATGGACATTGTCAACGTGAGCTCTATCATCATGGGCAGAGCCACCATGAGGAATTTCACCATGGGAAGTCCAACCATGTACACCGCCAGCATGAGCATATTCACCATGGGCAATGTCACCATGAGCACTGTCACCATGGGCACTTTCAAAATGGCCACTCTCACCATGGGCACTGTCACCATGGACACTGTCATCATGAGCTCTGTTACAATGAGAAATGTCACCATGAGCACTGTCATCTTGGGAACTGCCACCATGGACACTGCCACCATGAGCACTGTAACCATTGGCACTGCCACAGTGAGCACTGTCACCGTGAGCACTGTCACCATGGGAACTGTCACCTTGTGCACTGTCACCATGGGAAATGTCACTATGGGCAGTGTCACCTTGGGCACTGTCACCATGGGCAGTGTCAACATGAGTACTATCACCATGAGCACTATCACCAAGGGCAGTGTCACCATGAGCACTATCACCGTGAGCACTATCACCATGGGCAGTGTCACCTTGAGCAACATCAACATGGGCACTGTCACCGTGAGCACTATTACAATGGGCACTATCACCATGAGCACTATCATCGTGAGCACTGTCAGTGTGGGCATTGTCACTGTGTGCACTGTCACCGTGAGCACTGTCACATTGAGCACTGTCACCGTGGGCAATGTCACCATGAGCACTGTCATAATGGGCACTGTAACCATTGGAACTGTCACCATGAGCACTATCACCGTGAGCACTATCACCATGGGTAGTGTCACCGTGAGCAAAATCACCATGGGCACTGTCACCGTGAGCACTATTAACATGGGTACTATCACCAAGGGCACTGTCACCGTGAGCACTGTCACCATGAGCACTGACACCATGAGCATTATCACCATGAGCACTGTCACCATAAGCATAGTCACCGTGGGCACTGTCACCATGAGCACTGTCACCATGGGCAGTGTCACCTTGAGCAATATAACCATGGGCACTGTCACCATGAGCACTATTACAATAGGCACTATCACCATGAGCACTATCACCGTGAGCACTGTCACCATGGGCATTGTCACTGTGTGCACTGTCACCGTGGGCATTGTCACCATGAGGAGTATCACCATGGGAACTATCACCATGGGAAAGGTCACCATGGGCAATATCAACATGAGCACTGTCACCATGGGAACTCTCATCATGAGCACTGTCACCATGAACACTATCATCATGGGCAGTGCCACCATAAGGAATTTCACTATGGGAACTCCTAACCATGTACACCGCCAGCATAAGCACAGTCACCATGGGAAGTGTCACCATGAGCACTGCCACCACGGGTCTTTCCACATGGGCACTCTCAGCATGTGAACCGTCACCATGAGCACTATCACCGTGAGCACTGTCACAATGAGCACTGTCACCATGTGCACTATCACCATGAGCACTATCACCAAGGGCACTGTCACTTTGAGCACTATCAACATGGGCAGTGTAACCGTGAGCACTATCACCATGGTCAGTGTCATCGTGAGCAATATCACTATGGGCACTGTCATGTGAGCACTATTACCATGGGTACTATCACCAAGGGCACTGTCATCGTGAGCACTGTCACCATGAGCACTGTCACCGTGGGCACTGTCACAATGAGCACTGTCATCATGAGCACTGTCACCATGCGAACTGTCACCATGAGCACTATCACCATGAGCCCTATCACCATGAGCACTATCACCAAGGGAACTGTCACCATGAGCACTATCACCATGAGCACTATCACCATGGGCACTGTCACCGTGAGCACTATTACCATGGGCACTGTCACCAAGGGCACTGTCACCATGAGCACTGTCACCATGAGCACTGTCACCATGGGCTCTGTCACCATGAGCACTGTCAACATGGGCACTGTATCCATGGGAACTGTCACCATGGGCAGTATCACGGTGAGCACTATCACCATGGGAACTGTCACCATGGGAACGGACACCATGGGCACTGTCAAAATGAGCACTGTCACCATGGGCACACTCACCATGGGCAATGTCACCATGGACACTATCACCATGGGAACTCTCAACATGAGCACTGTCACCATGGGAAATGTCACTATGGTTCGTGTCACCATGGGCACTTTCATCATGGGGAGTGTCACTATCAGCACTATTACCATGAGCACTATGACCATGACCACTCTAACCAAGGGCAGTGTCACCATGAGCACTATCACCGTGAGCAATATCACCATGGGCAGTGTCACCTTGAGCAATATCAACATCGGCACTGTCACTGTGAGCACTATTACAATAGGCACTATCACCATGAGCACTATCACGGTGAGCACTGTCACCGTGGGCATTGTCACAGTTTGCACTATCACCATGAGCACTGTAACCATGAGCAGTATCACCATGGGAACTGTCACCATGGGAACGGTCACCATGGGCAATGTCAACATGAGCACTGTCACCATGGGAACTCTCACCATGAGCACTATCACCATGGGAAATGTCACCATGGGCACTTTCACAATGGGTACTGTCACCATGTGCACTTTCAACATGGGCACTGTCACCATACGAACTCTCACTATGACCACTATCACCATGAGCACTATCACCAAGGGCACTGTCACCGTGAACACTGTCCCTGTGAGCACTGTCACAGTGGCCACTGTCACCATTAGCACTGTCATCATGGGCACTGTCACCATAGGAACTGTCACAATGAGCACAGCCACTGTGGGCACTGTCACCATACGAACTCTCACTATGACCACTATCACCATGAGCACTATCACCAAGGGCAATGTGACCGTGAGCACTGTCACCATGAGCACTATCATCATGGGCAGTGCTACCATGAGGAATTTCACCATCGGAAATCCAACCATGTACACCGCCAGCATGAGCACAGTCACCATGGTCAGTGCCACCATGAGCACTGTCACCATGGACACTTTCAACATGGGCCCTGTCACCTTGTGAACGGTCACCATGAGCACTATCACCTTGAGCACTGTCACCATGAGCACTGTCACTGTGGGCAATGTCACCATGAGCACTGTCACCGTGGGCACTGTCACCATGGGAACTGTAGGCATGAGCACTATCACCGTGAGCACTATAACCATGGGCAGTGTCACCGTGAGCAATATCACCATGAACTCTGTCACCGTGTGCACTGTCCACATGAGCACTGTCACCATGGGAAATGTCACCATGGGCACTGTCATCATGGGAACTCTCACCATGAGCACTATCATCATGGGCAGTGCCATCATGACGAATTTCACCATTGGAACTCCAACCATGTACACCGCCAGCATGAGCACAGTCACCATGTGTAGTGTCACGATGAAAACTGTCACCATGTGTACTTTCAACATGGGCAGTGTCACCATGCGAACTGCCACCATGAGCACTATCACCATGAGCACTATCACCAAGGGCACGGTCACCGTGAGCACTGTCACCATGGGCACTGTCACCATGAGCACAGTCATCATGGGCACTGTCACCATGGGAACTGTCACCATTAGCACTGTCCCTGTGGGCACTATCACCGTGAGCACTATCAGAATGGGCACTGTCACCATGGGCACTGTCACCGTGAGCAGTGTCACCATGAGCACTATTACCATGAGCACTCTCACCATGAGCACTATCACCAAGGGCAGTGTCACCTCCAGCAATATCAACATGGGCACTGTAACCGTGAGCACTATTACAATGGGCACTATCAACATGAGCACTATCACGTGAGCACTGTCATTGTGGGAATTGTCACCGTGTGCACTGTCACCATGAGCACTGTCACCATGAGCACTATCACTATGGAAACTGTCACCATGGGAACGGTCACCATGGGCAATGTCAACATGAGCATTCTCACCATGGGGACTCTCACCATGAGCCCTGTCACCATGGGCACTGTCACCACGGGCACTGTCACCATGGGCACTTTCAATATGGGAACTGTCACCATGCGATCTGTCACCATGAGCACTATCACCATGAGCACTATCACCAAGGGCACTGTCACCATGAGCACTGTCACCATGAGCACTGTCACAGTGGGCACTGTCACATGAGCACTGTCACCATGGGCACTGTCACCATGGGTAATGTCACCATGGGCACTTTCAACATGGGCACTGTCACCATGCGAAATGTCACCCTGAGCACTATCGCCGTGAGCGCTATCACCATGGGTAGTGTCACCGTGAGCAATATCACCATGGGCACTGTCACCGTGAGCACTATTAACATGGGTACTATCAACAAGGGCCCTGTCACCGTGGGCACTGTCACCATGAGCACTGTCATCATGGGCACTGTCACCATGCGGACTATCACCATTAGCACTGTCACTGTGGACACTATCACCGTGAGCACTATGACAATGGGCACTATCGCGAAAGGCACTGTCACCATGGACACTGTCACCATGAACACTATCATCATGGGCAGTTCCACCATAAGGAATTTCACCATGGGAACTCCATCCATGTACACCGCCAGCATGAGCACAGTCAACATGGTCAGTGTCACCATGAGCACGGCCACCATGGGCACTTTCCACATGGGCACTGTCACCATGCGAACTATCACCGTGAGCACTATCACCATGAGCAGTATTACCATGAGCACTATCACCAAGGGCACTGTCAACGTGAGCACTATCACTGTGAGCACTATCACCATGAGCACTGTCACCATGAGCATTGTCACCATGGGCACTGTCACCATAGGCACTGTCACCATGGACACTCTCACCATGAGCACTATCATCATGGGCAGTGCT
Organism: Balaenoptera borealis; assembly: GCF_965194805.1. NCBI lineage: Eukaryota > Metazoa > Chordata > Mammalia > Artiodactyla > Balaenopteridae > Balaenoptera > Balaenoptera borealis. The sequence continues at coordinate 21,552,361 of NC_138874.1, forward strand.
ACCATGAGGAATTTCACCATCGGAAATCCAACCATGTACACCGCCAGCATGAGCACAGTCACCATGGTCAGTGCCACCATGAGCACTGTCACCATGGACACTTTCAACATGGGCCCTGTTACCATGTGAACGGTCACCATGAGCACTATCACCTTGAGCACTGTCACCATGAGCACTGTCACTGTGGGCAATGTCACCAAGAGCACTGTCACCTTGGGCACTGTCACCATGGGAACTGTAGGCATGAGCACTATCACCGTGAGCACTATAACCATGGGCAGTGTCACCGTGAGCAATATCACCATGAACACTGTCACCGTGTGCACTGTCCACATGAGCACTGTCACCATGGGAAATGTCACCATGGGCACTGTCATCATGGGAACTCTCACCATGAGCACTATCATCATGGGCAGTGCCATCATGACGAATTTCACCATTGGAACTCCAACCATGTACACCGCCAGCATGAGCACAGTCACCATGTGTAGTGTCATGATGAAAACTGTCACCATGTGTACTTTCAACATGGGCAGTGTCACCATGCGAACTGCCACCATGAGCACTATCACCATGAACACTATCACCAAGGGCACGGTCACCGTGAGCACTGTCACTGTGGGCACTGTCACCATGAGCACAGTCATCCTGGGCACTGTCACCATGGGAACTGTCACCATTAGCACTGTCCCTGTGGGCACTATCACCGTGAGCACTATCAGAATGGGCACTGTCACCATGGGCACTGTCACCGTGAGCAGTGTCACCATGAGCACTATCACCGTGAGCACTATCACCAAGGGCAGTGTCACCTCCAGCAATATCAACATGGGCACTGTAACCGTGAGCACTATTACAATGGGCACTATCAACATGAGCACTATCACGTGAGCACTGTCATTGTGGGAATTGTCACCGTGTGCACTGTCACCATGAGCACTGTCACCATGAGCACTATCACTATGGAAACTGTCACCATGGGAACGGTCACCATGGGCAATGTCAACATGAGCATTCTCACCATGCGGACTCTCACCATGAGCCCTGTCACCATGGGCACTGTCAACATGGGTACTGTCACCATGGGCACTTTCAATATGGGAACTGTCACCATGCGATCTGTCACCATGAGCAGTATCACCATGAGCACTATCACCAAGGGCACTGTCACCATGAGCACTGTCACCATGAGCACTGTCACAGTGGGCACTGTCACATGAGCACTGTCACCATGGGCACTGTCACCATGGGTAATGTCACCATGGGCACTTTCAACATGGGCACTGTCACCATGCGAAATGTCACCCTGAGCACTATCACCGTGAGTGCTATCACCATGGGCACTGTCACCGTGAGCACTATTAACATGGGTACTATCAACAAGGGCACTGTCACCGTGGGCACTGTCACCATGAGCACTGTCATCATGGGCACTGTCACCATGGGGACTGTCACCATTAGCACTGTCACTGTGGACACTATCACCGTGAGCACTATGACAATGGGCACTATCGCGAAAGGCACTGTCACCATGGACACTGTCACCATGAGCACTATCATCATGGGCAGTTCCACCATAAGGAATTTCACCATGGGAACTCCATCCATGTACACCGCCAGCATGAGCACAGTCAACATGGTCAGTGTCACCATGAGCACTGCCACCATGGGCACTTTCCACATGGGCACTGTCACCATGCAAACTATCACCGTGAGCACTATCACCATGAGCAGTATTACCATGAGCACTATCACCAAGGGCACTGTCAACGTGAGCACTATCACCGTGAGCACTATCACCATGAGCACTGTCACCATGAGCATTGTCACCGTGGGCACGGTCACCATGGGCACTGTCACCATGGGCAGTATCATCATTAGCTCTCTTACCATGGGAAATGTCACCATGAGCACTGTCATCTTGGGAACTGCCACCATGGACACTGCCACCATGAGCACTGTAACCATTGGCACTGCCACAGTGAGCACTGTCAACGTGAGCACTATCACCGTGAGCACTATCACTGTGAGCACTGTCTGTGTGGGCATTGTCCCCGTGTGCACTGTCACCATGAGCACTATCACCATGGGAATTGTCACCATGGGAACGGTCATCATGGGCAATGTCAACATGAGCACTGACACCATGGGAACTCTCTCCATGAGCACTGTCACCATGGGCAGTGTCACCATGGGCACTGTCACCATGGGCAGTGTCACCATGAGCACTGTCACCATGGGCACTCTCAAAATGGACATTGTCAACGTGAGCTCTATCATCATGGGCAGAGCCACCATGAGGAATTTCACCATGGGAAGTCCAACCATGTACACCGCCAGCATGAGCATATTCACCATGGGCAATGTCACCATGAGCACTGTCACCATGGGCACTTTCAAAATGGCCACTCTCACCATGGGCACTGTCACCATGGACACTGTCATCATGAGCTCTGTTACAATGAGAAATGTCACCATGAGCACTGTCATCTTGGGAACTGCCACAGTGAGCACTGTCAACGTGAGCACTGTCACCATGGGAACTGTCACCTTGTGCACTGTCACCATGGGAAATGTCACTATGGGCAGTGTCACCTTGGGCACTGTCACCATGGGCAGTGTCAACATGAGTACTATCACCATGAGCACTATCACCAAGGGCAGTGTCACCATGAGCACTATCACCGTGAGCACTATCACCATGGGCAGTGTCACCTTGAGCAACATCAACATGGGCACTGTCACCGTGAGCACTATTACAAAGGGCACTATCACCATGAGCACTATCATCGTGAGCACTGTCAGTGTGGGCATTGTCACTGTGTGCACTGTCACCGTGAGCACTGTCACATTGAGCACTGTCACAGTGGGCACTGTCACTGAGAGCACTATCACAATGGGCTCTGTCACCATAGGCACTGTCGCCATGGACACTGTCACCATGAGCTCTATCATCATGGGCAGTGCTACCAGGAGGAATTTCACCATCGGAACTCCAACCAGGTACACCGCCAGCATGAGCACAGTCACCATGGGCAGTGCCACCATGAGAACTGTCAACATGGGCACTTTCAACATGGGCAGTGTCACCAGGCAAACTGCCACCATGAGCACTATCACCATGAGCACTATCACCAAGGGCACTGTCTCCGTGAGCACTGTCACCGTGGGCAATGTCACCATGAGCACTGTCATAATGGGCACTGTAACCATTGGAACTGTCACCATGAGCACTATCACCGTGAGCACTATCACCATGGGTAGTGTCACCGTGGGCAAAATCACCATGGGCACTGTCACCGTGAGCACTGTCACCATGAGCACTGACACCATGAGCATTATCACCATGAGCACTGTCACCATAAGCATAGTCACCGTGGGCACTGTCACCATGAGCACTGTCACCATGGGCAGTGTCACCTTGAGCAATATAACCATGGGCACTGTCACCATGAGCACTATTACAATAGGCACTATCACCATGAGCACTATCACCGTGAGCACTGTCACCATGGGCATTGTCACTGTGTGCACTGTCACCGTGGGCATTGTCACCATGAGGAGTATCACCATGGGAACTATCACCATGGGAAAGGTCACCATGGGCAATATCAACATGAGCACTGTCACCATGGGAACTCTCATCATGAGCACTGTCACCATGAACACTATCATCATGGGCAGTGCCACCATAAGTAATTTCACTATGGGAACTCCTAACCATGTACACCGCCAGCATAAGCACAGTCACCATGGGAAGTGTCACCATGAGCACTGCCACCATGGGTCTTTCCACATGGGCACTCTCAGCATGCGAACCGTCACCATGAGCACTATCACCGTGAGCACTGTCACAATGAGCACTGTCACCATGTGCACTATCACCATGAGCACTATCACCAAGGGCACTGTCACTTTGAGCACTATCAACATGGGCAGTGTAACCGTGAGCACTATCACCATGGTCAGTGTCATCGTGAGCAATATCACTATGGGCACTGTCATGTGAGCACTATTACCATGGGTACTATCACCAAGGGCACTGTCATCGTGAGCACTGTCACCATGAGCACTGTCACCGTGGGCACTGTCACAATGAGCACTGTCATCATGAGCACTGTCACCATGCGAACTGTCACCATGAGCACTATCACCATGAGCCCTATCACCATGAGCACTATCACCAAGGGAACTGTCACCAAGGGCACTGTCACCATGAGCACTGTCACCATGAGCACTGTCACCGTGGGCTCTGTCACCATGAGCACTGTCAACATGGGCACTGTATCCATGGGAACTGTCACCATGGGCAGTATCACGGTGAGCACTATCACCATGGGAACTGTCACCATGGGAACGGACACCATGGGCACTGTCAAAATGAGCGCTGTCACCATGGGCACACTCACCATGGGCAATGTCACCATGGACACTATCACCATGGGAACTCTCAACATGAGCACTGTCACCATGGGAAATGTCACTATGGTTCGTGTCACCATGGGCACTTTCATCATGGGGAGTGTCACTATCAGCACTATTACCATGAGCACTATGACCATGACCACTCTAACCAAGGGCAGTGTCACCATGAGCACTATCACCGTGAGCAATATCACCATGGGCAGTGTCACCTTGAGCAATATCAACATCGGCACTGTCACTGTGAGCACTATTACAATAGGCACTATCACCATGAGCACTATCACGGTGAGCACTGTCACCGTGGGCATTGTCACAGTTTGCACTATCACCATGAGCACTGTAACCATGAGCAGTATCACCATGGGAACTGTCACCATGGGAACGGTCACCATGGGCAATGTCAACATGAGCACTGTCACCATGGGAACTCTCACCATGAGCACTATCACCATGGGAAATGTCACCATGGGCACTTTCACAATGGGTACTGTCACCATGTGCACTTTCAACATGGGCACTGTCACCATACGAACTCTCACTATGACCACTATCACCATGAGCACTATCACCAAGGGCACTGTCACCGTGAACACTGTCCCTGTGAGCACTGTCACAGTGGCCACTGTCACCATTAGCACTGTCATCATGGGCACTGTCACCATAGGAACTGTCACAATGAGCACAGCCACTGTGGGCACTGTCACCATACGAACTCTCACTATGACCACTATCACCATGAGCACTATCACCAAGGGCAATGTGACCGTGAGCACTGTCACCATGAGCACTATCATCATGGGCAGTGCTACCATGAGGAATTTCACCATCGGAAATCCAACCATGTACACCGCCAGCATGAGCACAGTCACCATGGTCAGTGCCACCATGAGCACTGTCACCATGGACACTTTCAACATGGGTCCTGTCACCTTGTGAACGGTCACCATGAGCACTATCACCTTGAGCACTGTCACCATGAGCACTGTCACTGTGGGCAATGTCACCATGAGCACTGTCACCGTGGGCACTGTCACCATGGGAACTGTAGGCATGAGCACTATCACCGTGAGCACTATAACCATGGGCAGTGTCACCGTGAGCAATATCACCATGAACTCTGTCACCGTGTGCACTGTCCACATGAGCACTGTCACCATGGGAAATGTCACCATGGGCACTGTCATCATGGGAACTCTCACCATGAGCACTATCATCATGGGCAGTGCCATCATGACGAATTTCACCATTGGAACTCCAACCATGTACACCGCCAGCATGAGCACAGTCACCATGTGTAGTGTCACGATGAAAACTGTCACCATGTGTACTTTCAACATGGGCAGTGTCACCATGCGAACTGCCACCATGAGCACTATCACCATGAGCACTATCACCAAGGGCACGGTCACCGTGAGCACTGTCACCATGGGCACTGTCACCATGAGCACAGTCATCATGGGCACTGTCACCATGGGAACTGTCACCATTAGCACTGTCCCTGTGGGCACTATCACCGTGAGCACTATCAGAATGGGCACTGTCACCATGGGCACTGTCACCGTGAGCAGTGTCACCATGAGCACTATTACCATGAGCACTCTCACCATGAGCACTATCACCAAGGGCAGTGTCACCTCCAGCAATATCAACATGGGCACTGTAACCGTGAGCACTATTACAATGGGCACTATCAACATGAGCACTATCACGTGAGCACTGTCATTGTGGGAATTGTCACCGTGTGCACTGTCACCATGAGCACTGTCACCATGAGCACTATCACTATGGAAACTGTCACCATGGGAACGGTCACCATGGGCAATGTCAACATGAGCATTCTCACCATGGGGACTCTCACCATGAGCCCTGTCACCATGGGCACTGTCACCACGGGCACTGTCACCATGGGCACTTTCAATATGGGAACTGTCACCATGCGATCTGTCACCATGAGCACTATCACCATGAGCACTATCACCAAGGGCACTGTCACCATGAGCACTGTCACCATGAGCACTGTCACAGTGGGCACTGTCACATGAGCACTGTCACCATGGGCACTGTCACCATGGGTAATGTCACCATGGGCACTTTCAACATGGGCACTGTCACCATGCGAAATGTCACCCTGAGCACTATCGCCGTGAGCGCTATCACCATGGGTAGTGTCACCGTGAGCAATATCACCATGGGCACTGTCACCGTGAGCACTATTAACATGGGTACTATCAACAAGGGCCCTGTCACCGTGGGCACTGTCACCATGAGCACTGTCATCATGGGCACTGTCACCATGGGGACTGTCACCATTAGCACTGTCACTGTGGACACTATCACCGTGAGCACTATGACAATGGGCACTATCCCGAAAGGCACTGTCACCATGGACACTGTCACCATGAACACTATCATCATGGGCAGTTCCACCATAAGGAATTTCACCATGGGAACTCCATCCATGTACACCGCCAGCATGAGCACAGTCAACATGGTCAGTGTCACCATGAGCACGGCCACCATGGGCACTTTCCACATGGGCACTGTCACCATGCGAACTATCACCGTGAGCACTATCACCATGAGCAGTATTACCATGAGCACTATCACCAAGGGCACTGTCAACGTGAGCACTATCACCGTGAGCACTATCACCATGAGCACTGTCACCATGAGCATTGTCACCATGGGCACTGTCACCATAGGCACTGTCACCATGGACACTCTCACCATGAGCACTATCATCATGGGCAGTGCTACCATGAGGAATTTCACCATCGGAAATCCAACCATGTACACCGCCAGCATGAGCACAGTCACCATGGTCAGTGCCACCATGAGCACTGTCACCATGGACACTTTCAACATGGGCCCTGTTACCATGTGAACGGTCACCATGAGCACTATCACCTTGAGCACTGTCACCATGAGCACTGTCACTGTGGGCAATGTCACCAAGAGCACTGTCACCTTGGGCACTGTCACCATGGGAACTGTAGGCATGAGCACTATCACCGTGAGCACTATAACCATGGGCAGTGTCACCGTGAGCAATATCACCATGAACACTGTCACCGTGTGCACTGTCCACATGAGCACTGTCACCATGGGAAATGTCACCATGGGCACTGTCATCATGGGAACTCTCACCATGAGCACTATCATCATGGGCAGTGCCATCATGACGAATTTCACCATTGGAACTCCAACCATGTACACCGCCAGCATGAGCACAGTCACCATGTGTAGTGTCATGATGAAAACTGTCACCATGTGTACTTTCAACATGGGCAGTGTCACCATGCGAACTGCCACCATGAGCACTATCACCATGAACACTATCACCAAGGGCACGGTCACCGTGAGCACTGTCACTGTGGGCACTGTCACCATGAGCACAGTCATCCTGGGCACTGTCACCATGGGAACTGTCACCATTAGCACTGTCCCTGTGGGCACTATCACCGTGAGCACTATCAGAATGGGCACTGTCACCATGGGCACTGTCACCGTGAGCAGTGTCACCATGAGCACTATCACCGTGAGCACTATCACCAAGGGCAGTGTCACCTCCAGCAATATCAACATGGGCACTGTAACCGTGAGCACTATTACAATGGGCACTATCAACATGAGCACTATCACGTGAGCACTGTCATTGTGGGAATTGTCACCGTGTGCACTGTCACCATGAGCACTGTCACCATGAGCACTATCACTATGGAAACTGTCACCATGGGAACGGTCACCATGGGCAATGTCAACATGAGCATTCTCACCATGCGGACTCTCACCATGAGCCCTGTCACCATGGGCACTGTCAACATGGGTACTGTCACCATGGGCACTTTCAATATGGGAACTGTCACCATGCGATCTGTCACCATGAGCAGTATCACCATGAGCACTATCACCAAGGGCACTGTCACCATGAGCACTGTCACCATGAGCACTGTCACAGTGGGCACTGTCACATGAGCACTGTCACCATGGGCACTGTCACCATGGGTAATGTCACCATGGGCACTTTCAACATGGGCACTGTCACCATGCGAAATGTCACCCTGAGCACTATCACCGTGAGTGCTATCACCATGGGCACTGTCACCGTGAGCACTATTAACATGGGTACTATCAACAAGGGCACTGTCACCGTGGGCACTGTCACCATGAGCACTGTCATCATGGGCACTGTCACCATGGGGACTGTCACCATTAGCACTGTCACTGTGGACACTATCACCGTGAGCACTATGACAATGGGCACTATCGCGAAAGGCACTGTCACCATGGACACTGTCACCATGAGCACTATCATCATGGGCAGTTCCACCATAAGGAATTTCACCATGGGAACTCCATCCATGTACACCGCCAGCATGAGCACAGTCAACATGGTCAGTGTCACCATGAGCACTGCCACCATGGGCACTTTCCACATGGGCACTGTCACCATGCAAACTATCACCGTGAGCACTATCACCATGAGCAGTATTACCATGAGCACTATCACCAAGGGCACTGTCAACGTGAGCACTATCACCGTGAGCACTATCACCATGAGCACTGTCACCATGAGCATTGTCACCGTGGGCACGGTCACCATGGGCACTGTCACCATGGGCAGTATCATCATTAGCTCTCTTACCATGGGAAATGTCACCATGAGCACTGTCATCTTGGGAACTGCCACCATGGACACTGCCACCATGAGCACTGTAACCATTGGCACTGCCACAGTGAGCACTGTCAACGTGAGCACTATCACCGTGAGCACTATCACTGTGAGCACTGTCTGTGTGGGCATTGTCCCCGTGTGCACTGTCACCATGAGCACTATCACCATGGGAATTGTCACCATGGGAACGGTCATCATGGGCAATGTCAACATGAGCACTGACACCATGGGAACTCTCTCCATGAGCACTGTCACCATGGGCAGTGTCACCATGGGCACTGTCACCATGGGCAGTGTCACCATGAGCACTGTCACCATGGGCACTCTCAAAATGGACATTGTCAACGTGAGCTCTATCATCATGGGCAGAGCCACCATGAGGAATTTCACCATGGGAAGTCCAACCATGTACACCGCCAGCATGAGCATATTCACCATGGGCAATGTCACCATGAGCACTGTCACCATGGGCACTTTCAAAATGGCCACTCTCACCATGGGCACTGTCACCATGGACACTGTCATCATGAGCTCTGTTACAATGAGAAATGTCACCATGAGCACTGTCATCTTGGGAACTGCCACCATGGACACTGCCACCATGAGCACTGTAACCATTGGCACTGCCACAGTGAGCACTGTCACCGTGAGCACTGTCACCATGGGAACTGTCACCTTGTGCACTGTCACCATGGGAAATGTCACTATGGGCAGTGTCACCTTGGGCACTGTCACCATGGGCAGTGTCAACATGAGTACTATCACCATGAGCACTATCACCAAGGGCAGTGTCACCATGAGCACTATCACCGTGAGCACTATCACCATGGGCAGTGTCACCTTGAGCAACATCAACATGGGCACTGTCACCGTGAGCACTATTACAATGGGCACTATCACCATGAGCACTATCATCGTGAGCACTGTCAGTGTGGGCATTGTCACTGTGTGCACTGTCACCGTGAGCACTGTCACATTGAGCACTGTCACCGTGGGCAATGTCACCATGAGCACTGTCATAATGGGCACTGTAACCATTGGAACTGTCACCATGAGCACTATCACCGTGAGCACTATCACCATGGGTAGTGTCACCGTGAGCAAAATCACCATGGGCACTGTCACCGTGAGCACTATTAACATGGGTACTATCACCAAGGGCACTGTCACCGTGAGCACTGTCACCATGAGCACTGACACCATGAGCATTATCACCATGAGCACTGTCACCATAAGCATAGTCACCGTGGGCACTGTCACCATGAGCACTGTCACCATGGGCAGTGTCACCTTGAGCAATATAACCATGGGCACTGTCACCATGAGCACTATTACAATAGGCACTATCACCATGAGCACTATCACCGTGAGCACTGTCACCATGGGCATTGTCACTGTGTGCACTGTCACCGTGGGCATTGTCACCATGAGGAGTATCACCATGGGAACTATCACCATGGGAAAGGTCACCATGGGCAATATCAACATGAGCACTGTCACCATGGGAACTCTCATCATGAGCACTGTCACCATGAACACTATCATCATGGGCAGTGCCACCATAAGGAATTTCACTATGGGAACTCCTAACCATGTACACCGCCAGCATAAGCACAGTCACCATGGGAAGTGTCACCATGAGCACTGCCACCATGGGTCTTTCCACATGGGCACTCTCAGCATGCGAACCGTCACCATGAGCACTATCACCGTGAGCACTGTCACAATGAGCACTGTCACCATGTGCACTATCACCATGAGCACTATCACCAAGGGCACTGTCACTTTGAGCACTATCAACATGGGCAGTGTAACCGTGAGCACTATCACCATGGTCAGTGTCATCGTGAGCAATATCACTATGGGCACTGTCATGTGAGCACTATTACCATGGGTACTATCACCAAGGGCACTGTCATCGTGAGCACTGTCACCATGAGCACTGTCACCGTGGGCACTGTCACAATGAGCACTATCATCATGAGCACTGTCACCATGCGAACTGTCACCATGAGCACTATCACCATGAGCCCTATCACCATGAGCACTATCACCAAGGGAACTGTCACCATGAGCACTATCACCATGAGCACTATCACCATGGGCACTGTCACCGTGAGCACTATTACCATGGGCACTGTCACCAAGGGCACTGTCACCATGAGCACTGTCACCATGAGCACTGTCACCATGGGCTCTGTCACCATGAGCACTGTCAACATGGGCACTGTATCCATGGGAACTGTCACCATGGGCAGTATCACGGTGAGCACTATCACCATGGGAACTGTCACCATGGGAACGGACACCATGGGCACTGTCAAAATGAGCACTGTCACCATGGGCACACTCACCATGGGCAATGTCACCATGGACACTATCACCATGGGAACTCTCAACATGAGCACTGTCACCATGGGAAATGTCACTATGGTTCGTGTCACCATGGGCACTTTCATCATGGGGAGTGTCACTATCAGCACTATTACCATGAGCACTATGACCATGACCACTCTAACCAAGGGCAGTGTCACCATGAGCACTATCACCGTGAGCAATATCACCATGGGCAGTGTCACCTTGAGCAATATCAACATCGGCACTGTCACTGTGAGCACTATTACAATAGGCACTATCACCATGAGCACTATCACGGTGAGCACTGTCACCGTGGGCATTGTCACAGTTTGCACTATCACCATGAGCACTGTAACCATGAGCAGTATCACCATGGGAACTGTCACCATGGGAACGGTCACCATGGGCAATGTCAACATGAGCACTGTCACCATGGGAACTCTCACCATGAGCACTATCACCATGGGAAATGTCACCATGGGCACTTTCACAATGGGTACTGTCACCATGTGCACTTTCAACATGGGCACTGTCACCATACGAACTCTCACTATGACCACTATCACCATGAGCACTATCACCAAGGGCACTGTCACCGTGAACACTGTCCCTGTGAGCACTGTCACAGTGGCCACTGTCACCATTAGCACTGTCATCATGGGCACTGTCACCATAGGAACTGTCACAATGAGCACAGCCACTGTGGGCACTGTCACCATACGAACTCTCACTATGACCACTATCACCATGAGCACTATCACCAAGGGCAATGTGACCGTGAGCACTGTCACCATGAGCACTATCATCATGGGCAGTGCTACCATGAGGAATTTCACCATCGGAAATCCAACCATGTACACCGCCAGCATGAGCACAGTCACCATGGTCAGTGCCACCATGAGCACTGTCACCATGGACACTTTCAACATGGGCCCTGTCACCTTGTGAACGGTCACCATGAGCACTATCACCTTGAGCACTGTCACCATGAGCACTGTCACTGTGGGCAATGTCACCATGAGCACTGTCACCGTGGGCACTGTCACCATGGGAACTGTAGGCATGAGCACTATCACCGTGAGCACTATAACCATGGGCAGTGTCACCGTGAGCAATATCACCATGAACTCTGTCACCGTGTGCACTGTCCACATGAGCACTGTCACCATGGGAAATGTCACCATGGGCACTGTCATCATGGGAACTCTCACCATGAGCACTATCATCATGGGCAGTGCCATCATGACGAATTTCACCATTGGAACTCCAACCATGTACACCGCCAGCATGAGCACAGTCACCATGTGTAGTGTCACGATGAAAACTGTCACCATGTGTACTTTCAACATGGGCAGTGTCACCATGCGAACTGCCACCATGAGCACTATCACCATGAGCACTATCACCAAGGGCACGGTCACCGTGAGCACTGTCACCGTGGGCACTGTCACCATGAGCACAGTCATCATGGGCACTGTCACCATGGGAAATGTCACCATTAGCACTGTCCCTGTGGGCACTATCACCGTGAGCACTATCAGAATGGGCACTGTCACCATGGGCACTGTCACCGTGAGCAGTGTCACCATGAGCACTATTACCATGAGCACTCTCACCATGAGCACTATCACCAAGGGCAGTGTCACCTCCAGCAATATCAACATGGGCACTGTAACCGTGAGCACTATTACAATGGGCACTATCAACATGAGCACTATCACGTGAGCACTGTCATTGTGGGAATTGTCACCGTGTGCACTGTCACCATGAGCACTGTCACCATGAGCACTATCACTATGGAAACTGTCACCATGGGAACGGTCACCATGGGCAATGTCAACATGAGCATTCTCACCATGGGGACTCTCACCATGAGCCCTGTCACCATGGGCACTGTCACCACGGGCACTGTCACCATGGGCACTTTCAATATGGGAACTGTCACCATGCGATCTGTCACCATGAGCACTATCACCATGAGCACTATCACCAAGGGCACTGTCACCATGAGCACTGTCACCATGAGCACTGTCACAGTGGGCACTGTCACATGAGCACTGTCACCATGGGCACTGTCACCATGGGTAATGTCACCATGGGCACTTTCAACATGGGCACTGTCACCATGCGAAATGTCACCCTGAGCACTATCGCCGTGAGCGCTATCACCATGGGTAGTGTCACCGTGAGCAATATCACCATGGGCACTGTCACCGTGAGCACTATTAACATGGGTACTATCAACAAGGGCCCTGTCACCGTGGGCACTGTCACCATGAGCACTGTCATCATGGGCACTGTCACCATGCGGACTATCACCATTAGCACTGTCACTGTGGACACTATCACCGTGAGCACTATTACAATGGGCACTATCGCGAAAGGCACTGTCACCATGGACACTGTCACCATGAACACTATCATCATGGGCAGTTCCACCATAAGGAATTTCACCATGGGAACTCCATCCATGTACACCGCCAGCATGAGCACAGTCAACATGGTCAGTGTCACCATGAGCACGGCCACCATGGGCACTTTCCACATGGGCACTGTCACCATGCGAACTATCACCGTGAGCACTATCACCATGAGCAGTATTACCATGAGCACTATCACCAAGGGCACTGTCAACGTGAGCACTATCACTGTGAGCACTATCACCATGAGCACTGTCACCATGAGCATTGTCACCATGGGCACTGTCACCATAGGCACTGTCACCATGGACACTCTCACCATGAGCACTATCATCATGGGCAGTGCTACCATGAGGAATTTCACCATCGGAAATCCAACCATGTACACCGCCAGCATGAGCACAGTCACCATGGTCAGTGCCACCATGAGCACTGTCACCATGGACACTTTCAACATGGGCCCTGTTACCATGTGAACGGTCACCATGAGCACTATCACCTTGAGCACTGTCACCATGAGCACTGTCACTGTGGGCAATGTCACCAAGAGCACTGTCACCTTGGGCACTGTCACCATGGGAACTGTAGGCATGAGCACTATCACCGTGAGCACTATAACCATGGGCAGTGTCACCATGAGCAATATCACCATGAACACTGTCACCGTGTGCACTGTCCACATGAGCACTGTCACCATGGGAAATGTCACCATGGGCACTGTCATCATGGGAACTCTCACCATGAGCACTATCATCATGGGCAGTGCCATCATGACGAATTTCACCATTGGAACTCCAACCATGTACACCGCCAGCATGAGCACAGTCACCATGTGTAGTGTCATGATGAAAACTGTCACCATGTGTACTTTCAACATGGGCAGTGTCACCATGCGAACTGCCACCATGAGCACTATCACCATGAACACTATCACCAAGGGCACGGTCACCGTGAGCACTGTCACTGTGGGCACTGTCACCATGAGCACAGTCATCTTGGGCACTGTCACCATGGGAACTGTCACCATTAGCACTGTCCCTGTGGGCACTATCACCGTGAGCACTATCAGAATGGGCACTGTCACCATGGGCACTGTCACCGTGAGCAGTGTCACCATGAGCACTATCACCGTGAGCACTATCACCAAGGGCAGTGTCACCTCCAGCAATATCAACATGGGCACTGTAACCGTGAGCACTATTACAATGGGCACTATCAACATGAGCACTATCACGTGAGCACTGTCATTGTGGGAATTGTCACCGTGTGCACTGTCACCATGAGCACTGTCACCATGAGCACTATCACTATGGAAACTGTCACCATGGGAACGGTCACCATGGGCAATGTCAACATGAGCATTCTCACCATGCGGACTCTCACCATGAGCCCTGTCACCATGGGCACTGTCAACATGGGTACTGTCACCATGGGCACTTTCAATATGGGAACTGTCACCATGCGATCTGTCACCATGAGCAGTATCACCATGAGCACTATCACCAAGGGCACTGTCACCATGAGCACTGTCACCATGAGCACTGTCACAGTGGGCACTGTCACATGAGCACTGTCACCATGGGCACTGTCACCATGGGTAATGTCACCATGGGCACTTTCAACATGGGCACTGTCACCATGCGAAATGTCACCCTGAGCACTATCACCGTGAGTGCTATCACCATGGGCACTGTCACCGTGAGCACTATTAACATGGGTAGTATCAACAAGGGCACTGTCACCGTGGGCACTGTCACCATGAGCACTGTCATCATGGGCACTGTCACCATGGGGACTGTCACCATTAGCACTGTCACTGTGGACACTATCACCGTGAGCACTATGACAATGGGCACTATCGCGAAAGGCACTGTCACCATGGACACTGTCACCATGAGCACTATCATCATGGGCAGTTCCACCATAAGGAATTTCACCATGGGAACTCCATCCATGTACACCGCCAGCATGAGCACAGTCAACATGGTCAGTGTCACCATGAGCACTGCCACCATGGGCACTTTCCACATGGGCACTGTCCCCATGCAAACTATCACCGTGAGCACTATCACCATGAGCAGTATTACCATGAGCACTATCACCAAGGGCACTGTCAACGTGAGCACTATCACCGTGAGCACTATCACCATGAGCACTGTCACCATGAGCATTGTCACCGTGGGCACGGTCACCATGGGCACTGTCACCATGGGCAGTATCATCATTAGCTCTCTTACCATGGGAAATGTCACCATGAGCACTGTCATCTTGGGAACTGCCACCATGGACACTGCCACCATGAGCACTGTAACCATTGGCACTGCCACAGTGAGCACTGTCAACGTGAGCACTATCACCGTGAGCACTATCACTGTGAGCACTGTCTGTGTGGGCATTGTCCCCGTGTGCACTGTCACCATGAGCACTATCACCATGGGAATTGTCACCATGGGAACGGTCATCATGGGCAATGTCAACATGAGCACTGACACCATGGGAACTCTCTCCATGAGCACTGTCACCATGGGCAGTGTCACCATGGGCACTGTCACCATGGGCAGTGTCACCATGAGCACTGTCACCATGGGCACTCTCAAAATGGACATTGTCAACGTGAGCTCTATCATCATGGGCAGAGCCACCATGAGGAATTTCACCATGGGAAGTCCAACCATGTACACCGCCAGCATGAGCATATTCACCATGGGCAATGTCACCATGAGCACTGTCACCATGGGCACTTTCAAAATGGCCACTCTCACCATGGGCACTGTCACCATGGACACTGTCATCATGAGCTCTGTTACAATGAGAAATGTCACCATGAGCACTGTCATCTTGGGAACTGCCACAGTGAGCACTGTCAACGTGAGCACTGTCACCATGGGAACTGTCACCTTGTGCACTGTCACCATGGGAAATGTCACTATGGGCAGTGTCACCTTGGGCACTGTCACCATGGGCAGTGTCAACATGAGTACTATCACCATGAGCACTATCACCAAGGGCAGTGTCACCATGAGCACTATCACCGTGAGCACTATCACCATGGGCAGTGTCACCTTGAGCAACATCAACATGGGCACTGTCACCGTGAGCACTATTACAAAGGGCACTATCACCATGAGCACTATCATCGTGAGCACTGTCAGTGTGGGCATTGTCACTGTGTGCACTGTCACCGTGAGCACTGTCACATTGAGCACTGTCACAGTGGGCACTGTCACTGAGAGCACTATCACAATGGGCTCTGTCACCATAGGCACTGTCGCCATGGACACTGTCACCATGAGCTCTATCATCATGGGCAGTGCTACCAGGAGGAATTTCACCATCGGAACTCCAACCAGGTACACCGCCAGCATGAGCACAGTCACCATGGGCAGTGCCACCATGAGAACTGTCAACATGGGCACTTTCAACATGGGCAGTGTCACCAGGCAAACTGCCACCATGAGCACTATCACCATGAGCACTATCACCAAGGGCACTGTCTCCGTGAGCACTGTCACCGTGGGCAATGTCACCATGAGCACTGTCATAATGGGCACTGTAACCATTGGAACTGTCACCATGAGCACTATCACCGTGAGCACTATCACCATGGGTAGTGTCACCGTGGGCAAAATCACCATGGGCACTGTCACCGTGAGCACTGTCACCATGAGCACTGACACCATGAGCATTATCACCATGAGCACTGTCACCATAAGCATAGTCACCGTGGGCACTGTCACCATGAGCACTGTCACCATGGGCAGTGTCACCTTGAGCAATATAACCATGGGCACTGTCACCATGAGCACTATTACAATAGGCACTATCACCATGAGCACTATCACCGTGAGCACTGTCACCATGGGCATTGTCACTGTGTGCACTGTCACCGTGGGCATTGTCACCATGAGGAGTATCACCATGGGAACTATCACCATGGGAAAGGTCACCATGGGCAATATCAACATGAGCACTGTCACCATGGGAACTCTCATCATGAGCACTGTCACCATGAACACTATCATCATGGGCAGTGCCACCATAAGTAATTTCACTATGGGAACTCCTAACCATGTACACCGCCAGCATAAGCACAGTCACCATGGGAAGTGTCACCATGAGCACTGCCACCATGGGTCTTTCCACATGGGCACTCTCAGCATGCGAACCGTCACCATGAGCACTATCACCGTGAGCACTGTCACAATGAGCACTGTCACCATGTGCACTATCACCATGAGCACTATCACCAAGGGCACTGTCACTTTGAGCACTATCAACATGGGCAGTGTAACCGTGAGCACTATCACCATGGTCAGTGTCATCGTGAGCAATATCACTATGGGCACTGTCATGTGAGCACTATTACCATGGGTACTATCACCAAGGGCACTGTCATCGTGAGCACTGTCACCATGAGCACTGTCACCGTGGGCACTGTCACAATGAGCACTGTCATCATGAGCACTGTCACCATGCGAACTGTCACCATGAGCACTATCACCATGAGCCCTATCACCATGAGCACTATCACCAAGGGAACTGTCACCAAGGGCACTGTCACCATGAGCACTGTCACCATGAGCACTGTCACCGTGGGCTCTGTCACCATGAGCACTGTCAACATGGGCACTGTATCCATGGGAACTGTCACCATGGGCAGTATCACGGTGAGCACTATCACCATGGGAACTGTCACCATGGGAACGGACACCATGGGCACTGTCAAAATGAGCGCTGTCACCATGGGCACACTCACCATGGGCAATGTCACCATGGACACTATCACCATGGGAACTCTCAACATGAGCACTGTCACCATGGGAAATGTCACTATGGTTCGTGTCACCATGGGCACTTTCATCATGGGGAGTGTCACT
Source organism: Balaenoptera borealis (assembly GCF_965194805.1). NCBI lineage: Eukaryota > Metazoa > Chordata > Mammalia > Artiodactyla > Balaenopteridae > Balaenoptera > Balaenoptera borealis. The sequence continues at coordinate 21,571,116 of NC_138874.1, forward strand.
ATCAGCACTATTACCATGAGCACTATGACCATGACCACTCTAACCAAGGGCAGTGTCACCATGAGCACTATCACCGTGAGCAATATCACCATGGGCAGTGTCACCTTGAGCAATATCAACATCGGCACTGTCACTGTGAGCACTATTACAATAGGCACTATCACCATGAGCACTATCACGGTGAGCACTGTCACCGTGGGCATTGTCACAGTTTGCACTATCACCATGAGCACTGTAACCATGAGCAGTATCACCATGGGAACTGTCACCATGGGAACGGTCACCATGGGCAATGTCAACATGAGCACTGTCACCATGGGAACTCTCACCATGAGCACTATCACCATGGGAAATGTCACCATGGGCACTTTCACAATGGGTACTGTCACCATGTGCACTTTCAACATGGGCACTGTCACCATACGAACTCTCACTATGACCACTATCACCATGAGCACTATCACCAAGGGCACTGTCACCGTGAACACTGTCCCTGTGAGCACTGTCACAGTGGCCACTGTCACCATTAGCACTGTCATCATGGGCACTGTCACCATAGGAACTGTCACAATGAGCACAGCCACTGTGGGCACTGTCACCATACGAACTCTCACTATGACCACTATCACCATGAGCACTATCACCAAGGGCAATGTGACCGTGAGCACTGTCACCATGAGCACTATCATCATGGGCAGTGCTACCATGAGGAATTTCACCATCGGAAATCCAACCATGTACACCGCCAGCATGAGCACAGTCACCATGGTCAGTGCCACCATGAGCACTGTCACCATGGACACTTTCAACATGGGCCCTGTCACCTTGTGAACGGTCACCATGAGCACTATCACCTTGAGCACTGTCACCATGAGCACTGTCACTGTGGGCAATGTCACCATGAGCACTGTCACCGTGGGCACTGTCACCATGGGAACTGTAGGCATGAGCACTATCACCGTGAGCACTATAACCATGGGCAGTGTCACCGTGAGCAATATCACCATGAACTCTGTCACCGTGTGCACTGTCCACATGAGCACTGTCACCATGGGAAATGTCACCATGGGCACTGTCATCATGGGAACTCTCACCATGAGCACTATCATCATGGGCAGTGCCATCATGACGAATTTCACCATTGGAACTCCAACCATGTACACCGCCAGCATGAGCACAGTCACCATGTGTAGTGTCACGATGAAAACTGTCACCATGTGTACTTTCAACATGGGCAGTGTCACCATGCGAACTGCCACCATGAGCACTATCACCATGAGCACTATCACCAAGGGCACGGTCACCGTGAGCACTGTCACCATGGGCACTGTCACCATGAGCACAGTCATCATGGGCACTGTCACCATGGGAACTGTCACCATTAGCACTGTCCCTGTGGGCACTATCACCGTGAGCACTATCAGAATGGGCACTGTCACCATGGGCACTGTCACCGTGAGCAGTGTCACCATGAGCACTATTACCATGAGCACTCTCACCATGAGCACTATCACCAAGGGCAGTGTCACCTCCAGCAATATCAACATGGGCACTGTAACCGTGAGCACTATTACAATGGGCACTATCAACATGAGCACTATCACGTGAGCACTGTCATTGTGGGAATTGTCACCGTGTGCACTGTCACCATGAGCACTGTCACCATGAGCACTATCACTATGGAAACTGTCACCATGGGAACGGTCACCATGGGCAATGTCAACATGAGCATTCTCACCATGGGGACTCTCACCATGAGCCCTGTCACCATGGGCACTGTCACCACGGGCACTGTCACCATGAGCACTGTCACCATGAGCACTGTCACAGTGGGCACTGTCACATGAGCACTGTCACCATGGGCACTGTCACCATGGGTAATGTCACCATGGGCACTTTCAACATGGGCACTGTCACCATGCGAAATGTCACCCTGAGCACTATCGCCGTGAGCGCTATCACCATGGGTAGTGTCACCGTGAGCAATATCACCATGGGCACTGTCACCGTGAGCACTATTAACATGGGTACTATCAACAAGGGCCCTGTCACCATGGGCACTGTCACCATGAGCACTGTCATCATGGGCACTGTCACCATGGGGACTGTCACCATTAGCACTGTCACTGTGGACACTATCACCGTGAGCACTATGACAATGGGCACTATCCCGAAAGGCACTGTCACCATGGACACTGTCACCATGAACACTATCATCATGGGCAGTTCCACCATAAGGAATTTCACCATGGGAACTCCATCCATGTACACCGCCAGCATGAGCACAGTCAACATGGTCAGTGTCACCATGAGCACGGCCACCATGGGCACTTTCCACATGGGCACTGTCACCATGCGAACTATCACCGTGAGCACTATCACCATGAGCAGTATTACCATGAGCACTATCACCAAGGGCACTGTCAACGTGAGCACTATCACTGTGAGCACTATCACCATGAGCACTGTCACCATGAGCATTGTCACCATGGGCACTGTCACCATAGGCACTGTCACCATGGACACTCTCACCATGAGCACTATCATCATGGGCAGTGCTACCATGAGGAATTTCACCATCGGAAATCCAACCATGTACACCGCCAGCATGAGCACAGTCACCATGGTCAGTGCCACCATGAGCACTGTCACCATGGACACTTTCAACATGGGCCCTGTTACCATGTGAACGGTCACCATGAGCACTATCACCTTGAGCACTGTCACCATGAGCACTGTCACTGTGGGCAATGTCACCAAGAGCACTGTCACCTTGGGCACTGTCACCATGGGAACTGTAGGCATGAGCACTATCACCGTGAGCACTATAACCATGGGCAGTGTCACCGTGAGCAATATCACCATGAACACTGTCACCGTGTGCACTGTCCACATGAGCACTGTCACCATGGGAAATGTCACCATGGGCACTGTCATCATGGGAACTCTCACCATGAGCACTATCATCATGGGCAGTGCCATCATGACGAATTTCACCATTGGAACTCCAACCATGTACACCGCCAGCATGAGCACAGTCACCATGTGTAGTGTCATGATGAAAACTGTCACCATGTGTACTTTCAACATGGGCAGTGTCACCATGCGAACTGCCACCATGAGCACTATCACCATGAACACTATCACCAAGGGCACGGTCACCGTGAGCACTGTCACTGTGGGCACTGTCACCATGAGCACAGTCATCCTGGGCACTGTCACCATGGGAACTGTCACCATTAGCACTGTCCCTGTGGGCACTATCACCGTGAGCACTATCAGAATGGGCACTGTCACCATGGGCACTGTCACCGTGAGCAGTGTCACCATGAGCACTATCACCGTGAGCACTATCACCAAGGGCAGTGTCACCTCCAGCAATATCAACATGGGCACTGTAACCGTGAGCACTATTACAATGGGCACTATCAACATGAGCACTATCACGTGAGCACTGTCATTGTGGGAATTGTCACCGTGTGCACTGTCACCATGAGCACTGTCACCATGAGCACTATCACTATGGAAACTGTCACCATGGGAACGGTCACCATGGGCAATGTCAACATGAGCATTCTCACCATGCGGACTCTCACCATGAGCCCTGTCACCATGGGCACTGTCAACATGGGTACTGTCACCATGGGCACTTTCAATATGGGAACTGTCACCATGCGATCTGTCACCATGAGCAGTATCACCATGAGCACTATCACCAAGGGCACTGTCACCATGAGCACTGTCACCATGAGCACTGTCACAGTGGGCACTGTCACATGAGCACTGTCACCATGGGCACTGTCACCATGGGTAATGTCACCATGGGCACTTTCAACATGGGCACTGTCACCATGCGAAATGTCACCCTGAGCACTATCACCGTGAGTGCTATCACCATGGGCACTGTCACCGTGAGCACTATTAACATGGGTACTATCAACAAGGGCACTGTCACCGTGGGCACTGTCACCATGAGCACTGTCATCATGGGCACTGTCACCATGGGGACTGTCACCGTTAGCACTGTCACTGTGGACACTATCACCGTGAGCACTATGACAATGGGCACTATCGCGAAAGGCACTGTCACCATGGACACTGTCACCATGAGCACTATCATCATGGGCAGTTCCACCATAAGGAATTTCACCATGGGAACTCCATCCATGTACACCGCCAGCATGAGCACAGTCAACATGGTCAGTGTCACCATGAGCACTGCCACCATGGGCACTTTCCACATGGGCACTGTCCCCATGCGAACTATCACCGTGAGCACTATCACCATGAGCAGTATTACCATGAGCACTATCACCAAGGGCACTGTCAACGTGAGCACTATCACCATGAGCACTGTCACCATGAGCATTGTCACCGTGGGCACGGTCACCATGGGCACTGTCACCATGGGCAGTATCATCATTAGCTCTCTTACCATGGGAAATGTCACCATGAGCACTGTCATCTTGGGAACTGCCACCATGGACACTGCCACCATGAGCACTGTAACCATTGGCACTGCCACAGTGAGCACTGTCAACGTGAGCACTATCACCGTGAGCACTATCACTGTGAGCACTGTCTGTGTGGGCATTGTCCCCGTGTGCACTGTCACCATGAGCACTATCACCATGGGAATTGTCACCATGGGAACGGTCATCATGGGCAATGTCAACATGAGCACTGACACCATGGGAACTCTCTCCATGAGCACTGTCACCATGGGCAGTGTCACCATGGGCACTGTCACCATGGGCAGTGTCACCATGAGCACTGTCACCATGGGCACTCTCAAAATGGACATTGTCAACGTGAGCTCTATCATCATGGGCAGAGCCACCATGAGGAATTTCACCATGGGAAGTCCAACCATGTACACCGCCAGCATGAGCATATTCACCATGGGCAATGTCACCATGAGCACTGTCACCATGGGCACTTTCAAAATGGCCACTCTCACCATGGGCACTGTCACCATGGACACTGTCATCATGAGCTCTGTTACAATGAGAAATGTCACCATGAGCACTGTCATCTTGGGAACTGCCACAGTGAGCACTGTCAACGTGAGCACTGTCACCATGGGAACTGTCACCTTGTGCACTGTCACCATGGGAAATGTCACTATGGGCAGTGTCACCTTGGGCACTGTCACCATGGGCAGTGTCAACATGAGTACTATCACCATGAGCACTATCACCAAGGGCAGTGTCACCATGAGCACTATCACCGTGAGCACTATCACCATGGGCAGTGTCACCTTGAGCAACATCAACATGGGCACTGTCACCGTGAGCACTATTACAAAGGGCACTATCACCATGAGCACTATCATCGTGAGCACTGTCAGTGTGGGCATTGTCACTGTGTGCACTGTCACCGTGAGCACTGTCACATTGAGCACTGTCACAGTGGGCACTGTCACTGAGAGCACTATCACAATGGGCTCTGTCACCATAGGCACTGTCGCCATGGACACTGTCACCATGAGCTCTATCATCATGGGCAGTGCTACCAGGAGGAATTTCACCATCGGAACTCCAACCAGGTACACCGCCAGCATGAGCACAGTCACCATGGGCAGTGCCACCATGAGAACTGTCAACATGGGCACTTTCAACATGGGCAGTGTCACCAGGCAAACTGCCACCATGAGCACTATCACCATGAGCACTATCACCAAGGGCACTGTCTCCGTGAGCACTGTCACCGTGGGCAATGTCACCATGAGCACTGTCATAATGGGCACTGTAACCATTGGAACTGTCACCATGAGCACTATCACCGTGAGCACTATCACCATGGGTAGTGTCACCGTGGGCAAAATCACCATGGGCACTGTCACCGTGAGCACTGTCACCATGAGCACTGACACCATGAGCATTATCACCATGAGCACTGTCACCATAAGCATAGTCACCGTGGGCACTGTCACCATGAGCACTGTCACCATGGGCAGTGTCACCTTGAGCAATATAACCATGGGCACTGTCACCATGAGCACTATTACAATAGGCACTATCACCATGAGCACTATCACCGTGAGCACTGTCACCATGGGCATTGTCACTGTGTGCACTGTCACCGTGGGCATTGTCACCATGAGGAGTATCACCATGGGAACTATCACCATGGGAAAGGTCACCATGGGCAATATCAACATGAGCACTGTCACCATGGGAACTCTCATCATGAGCACTGTCACCATGAACACTATCATCATGGGCAGTGCCACCATAAGTAATTTCACTATGGGAACTCCTAACCATGTACACCGCCAGCATAAGCACAGTCACCATGGGAAGTGTCACCATGAGCACTGCCACCATGGGTCTTTCCACATGGGCACTCTCAGCATGCGAACCGTCACCATGAGCACTATCACCGTGAGCACTGTCACAATGAGCACTGTCACCATGTGCACTATCACCATGAGCACTATCACCAAGGGCACTGTCACTTTGAGCACTATCAACATGGGCAGTGTAACCGTGAGCACTATCACCATGGTCAGTGTCATCGTGAGCAATATCACTATGGGCACTGTCATGTGAGCACTATTACCATGGGTACTATCACCAAGGGCACTGTCATCGTGAGCACTGTCACCATGAGCACTGTCACCGTGGGCACTGTCACAATGAGCACTGTCATCATGAGCACTGTCACCATGCGAACTGTCACCATGAGCACTATCACCATGAGCCCTATCACCATGAGCACTATCACCAAGGGAACTGTCACCAAGGGCACTGTCACCATGAGCACTGTCACCATGAGCACTGTCACCGTGGGCTCTGTCACCATGAGCACTGTCAACATGGGCACTGTATCCATGGGAACTGTCACCATGGGCAGTATCACGGTGAGCACTATCACCATGGGAACTGTCACCATGGGAACGGACACCATGGGCACTGTCAAAATGAGCGCTGTCACCATGGGCACACTCACCATGGGCAATGTCACCATGGACACTATCACCATGGGAACTCTCAACATGAGCACTGTCACCATGGGAAATGTCACTATGGTTCGTGTCACCATGGGCACTTTCATCATGGGGAGTGTCACTATCAGCACTATTACCATGAGCACTATGACCATGACCACTCTAACCAAGGGCAGTGTCACCATGAGCACTATCACCGTGAGCAATATCACCATGGGCAGTGTCACCTTGAGCAATATCAACATCGGCACTGTCACTGTGAGCACTATTACAATAGGCACTATCACCATGAGCACTATCACGGTGAGCACTGTCACCGTGGGCATTGTCACAGTTTGCACTATCACCATGAGCACTGTAACCATGAGCAGTATCACCATGGGAACTGTCACCATGGGAACGGTCACCATGGGCAATGTCAACATGAGCACTGTCACCATGGGAACTCTCACCATGAGCACTATCACCATGGGAAATGTCACCATGGGCACTTTCACAATGGGTACTGTCACCATGTGCACTTTCAACATGGGCACTGTCACCATACGAACTCTCACTATGAGAACTATCACCAAGGGCACTGTCACCAAGGGCACTGTCACCGTGAACACTGTCCCTGTGAGCACTGTCACAGTGGCCACTGTCACCATTAGCACTGTCATCATGGGCACTGTCACCATAGGAACTGTCACAATGAGCACAGCCACTGTGGGCACTGTCACCATACGAACTCTCACTATGACCACTATCACCATGAGCACTATCACCAAGGGCAATGTGACCGTGAGCACTGTCACCATGAGCACTATCATCATGGGCAGTGCTACCATGAGGAATTTCACCATCGGAAATCCAACCATGTACACCGCCAGCATGAGCACAGTCACCATGGTCAGTGCCACCATGAGCACTGTCACCATGGACACTTTCAACATGGGCCCTGTCACCTTGTGAACGGTCACCATGAGCACTATCACCTTGAGCACTGTCACCATGAGCACTGTCACTGTGGGCAATGTCACCATGAGCACTGTCACCGTGGGCACTGTCACCATGGGAACTGTAGGCATGAGCACTATCACCGTGAGCACTATAACCATGGGCAGTGTCACCGTGAGCAATATCACCATGAACTCTGTCACCGTGTGCACTGTCCACATGAGCACTGTCACCATGGGAAATGTCACCATGGGCACTGTCATCATGGGAACTCTCACCATGAGCACTATCATCATGGGCAGTGCCATCATGACGAATTTCACCATTGGAACTCCAACCATGTACACCGCCAGCATGAGCACAGTCACCATGTGTAGTGTCACGATGAAAACTGTCACCATGTGTACTTTCAACATGGGCAGTGTCACCATGCGAACTGCCACCATGAGCACTATCACCATGAGCACTATCACCAAGGGCACGGTCACCGTGAGCACTGTCACCATGGGCACTGTCACCATGAGCACAGTCATCATGGGCACTGTCACCATGGGAACTGTCACCATTAGCACTGTCCCTGTGGGCACTATCACCGTGAGCACTATCAGAATGGGCACTGTCACCATGGGCACTGTCACCGTGAGCAGTGTCACCATGAGCACTATTACCATGAGCACTCTCACCATGAGCACTATCACCAAGGGCAGTGTCACCTCCAGCAATATCAACATGGGCACTGTAACCGTGAGCACTATTACAATGGGCACTATCAACATGAGCACTATCACGTGAGCACTGTCATTGTGGGAATTGTCACCGTGTGCACTGTCACCATGAGCACTGTCACCATGAGCACTATCACTATGGAAACTGTCACCATGGGAACGGTCACCATGGGCAATGTCAACATGAGCATTCTCACCATGGGGACTCTCACCATGAGCCCTGTCACCATGGGCACTGTCACCACGGGCACTGTCACCATGGGCAGTTTCAATATGGGAACTGTCACCATGCGATCTGTCACCATGAGCACTATCACCATGAGCACTATCACCAAGGGCACTGTCACCATGAGCACTGTCACCATGAGCACTGTCACAGTGGGCACTGTCACATGAGCACTGTCACCATGGGCACTGTCACCATGGGTAATGTCACCATGGGCACTTTCAACATGGGCACTGTCACCATGCGAAATGTCACCCTGAGCACTATCGCCGTGAGCGCTATCACCATGGGTAGTGTCACCGTGAGCAATATCACCATGGGCACTGTCACCGTGAGCACTATTAACATGGGTACTATCAACAAGGGCCCTGTCACCGTGGGCACTGTCACCATGAGCACTGTCATCATGGGCACTGTCACCATGGGGACTGTCACCATTAGCACTGTCACTGTGGACACTATCACCGTGAGCACTATGACAATGGGCACTATCCCGAAAGGCACTGTCACCATGGACACTGTCACCATGAACACTATCATCATGGGCAGTTCCACCATAAGGAATTTCACAATGGGAACTCCATCCATGTACACCGCCAGCATGAGCACAGTCAACATGGTCAGTGTCACCATGAGCACGGCCACCATGGGCACTTTCCACATGGGCACTGTCACCATGCGAACTATCACCGTGAGCACTATCACCATGAGCAGTATTACCATGAGCACTATCACCAAGGGCACTGTCAACGTGAGCACTATCACCGTGAGCACTATCACCATGAGCACTGTCACCATGAGCATTGTCACCATGGGCACTGTCACCATAGGCACTGTCACCATGGACACTCTCACCATGAGCACTATCATCATGGGCAGTGCTACCATGAGGAATTTCACCATCGGAAATCCAACCATGTACACCGCCAGCATGAGCACAGTCACCATGGTCAGTGCCACCATGAGCACTGTCACCATGGACACTTTCAACATGGGCCCTGTTACCATGTGAACGGTCACCATGAGCACTATCACCTTGAGCACTGTCACCATGAGCACTGTCACTGTGGGCAATGTCACCAAGAGCACTGTCACCTTGGGCACTGTCACCATGGGAACTGTAGGCATGAGCACTATCACCGTGAGCACTATAACCATGGGCAGTGTCACCATGAGCAATATCACCATGAACACTGTCACCGTGTGCACTGTCCACATGAGCACTGTCACCATGGGAAATGTCACCATGGGCACTGTCATCATGGGAACTCTCACCATGAGCACTATCATCATGGGCAGTGCCATCATGACGAATTTCACCATTGGAACTCCAACCATGTACACCGCCAGCATGAGCACAGTCACCATGTGTAGTGTCATGATGAAAACTGTCACCATGTGTACTTTCAACATGGGCAGTGTCACCATGCGAACTGCCACCATGAGCACTATCACCATGAACACTATCACCAAGGGCACGGTCACCGTGAGCACTGTCACTGTGGGCACTGTCACCATGAGCACAGTCATCCTGGGCACTGTCACCATGGGAACTGTCACCATTAGCACTGTCCCTGTGGGCACTATCACCGTGAGCACTATCAGAATGGGCACTGTCACCATGGGCACTGTCACCGTGAGCAGTGTCACCATGAGCACTATCACCGTGAGCACTATCACCAAGGGCAGTGTCACCTCCAGCAATATCAACATGGGCACTGTAACCGTGAGCACTATTACAATGGGCACTATCAACATGAGCACTATCACGTGAGCACTGTCATTGTGGGAATTGTCACCGTGTGCACTGTCACCATGAGCACTGTCACCATGAGCACTATCACTATGGAAACTGTCACCATGGGAACGGTCACCATGGGCAATGTCAACATGAGCATTCTCACCATGCGGACTCTCACCATGAGCCCTGTCACCATGGGCACTGTCAACATGGGTACTGTCACCATGGGCACTTTCAATATGGGAACTGTCACCATGCGATCTGTCACCATGAGCAGTATCACCATGAGCACTATCACCAAGGGCACTGTCACCATGAGCACTGTCACCATGAGCACTGTCACAGTGGGCACTGTCACATGAGCACTGTCACCATGGGCACTGTCACCATGGGTAATGTCACCATGGGCACTTTCAACATGGGCACTGTCACCATGCGAAATGTCACCCTGAGCACTATCACCGTGAGTGCTATCACCATGGGCACTGTCACCGTGAGCACTATTAACATGGGTAGTATCAACAAGGGCACTGTCACCGTGGGCACTGTCACCATGAGCACTGTCATCATGGGCACTGTCACCATGGGGACTGTCACCATTAGCACTGTCACTGTGGACACTATCACCGTGAGCACTATGACAATGGGCACTATCGCGAAAGGCACTGTCACCATGGACACTGTCACCATGAGCACTATCATCATGGGCAGTTCCACCATAAGGAATTTCACCATGGGAACTCCATCCATGTACACCGCCAGCATGAGCACAGTCAACATGGTCAGTGTCACCATGAGCACTGCCACCATGGGCACTTTCCACATGGGCACTGTCCCCATGCAAACTATCACCGTGAGCACTATCACCATGAGCAGTATTACCATGAGCACTATCACCAAGGGCACTGTCAACGTGAGCACTATCACCGTGAGCACTATCACCATGAGCACTGTCACCATGAGCATTGTCACCGTGGGCACGGTCACCATGGGCACTGTCACCATGGGCAGTATCATCATTAGCTCTCTTACCATGGGAAATGTCACCATGAGCACTGTCATCTTGGGAACTGCCACCATGGACACTGCCACCATGAGCACTGTAACCATTGGCACTGCCACAGTGAGCACTGTCAACGTGAGCACTATCACCGTGAGCACTATCACTGTGAGCACTGTCTGTGTGGGCATTGTCCCCGTGTGCACTGTCACCATGAGCACTATCACCATGGGAATTGTCACCATGGGAACGGTCATCATGGGCAATGTCAACATGAGCACTGACACCATGGGAACTCTCTCCATGAGCACTGTCACCATGGGCAGTGTCACCATGGGCACTGTCACCATGGGCAGTGTCACCATGAGCACTGTCACCATGGGCACTCTCAAAATGGACATTGTCAACGTGAGCTCTATCATCATGGGCAGAGCCACCATGAGGAATTTCACCATGGGAAGTCCAACCATGTACACCGCCAGCATGAGCATATTCACCATGGGCAATGTCACCATGAGCACTGTCACCATGGGCACTTTCAAAATGGCCACTCTCACCATGGGCACTGTCACCATGGACACTGTCATCATGAGCTCTGTTACAATGAGAAATGTCACCATGAGCACTGTCATCTTGGGAACTGCCACAGTGAGCACTGTCAACGTGAGCACTGTCACCATGGGAACTGTCACCTTGTGCACTGTCACCATGGGAAATGTCACTATGGGCAGTGTCACCTTGGGCACTGTCACCATGGGCAGTGTCAACATGAGTACTATCACCATGAGCACTATCACCAAGGGCAGTGTCACCATGAGCACTATCACCGTGAGCACTATCACCATGGGCAGTGTCACCTTGAGCAACATCAACATGGGCACTGTCACCGTGAGCACTATTACAAAGGGCACTATCACCATGAGCACTATCATCGTGAGCACTGTCAGTGTGGGCATTGTCACTGTGTGCACTGTCACCGTGAGCACTGTCACAGTGGGCACTGTCACTGAGAGCACTATCACAATGGGCTCTGTCACCATAGGCACTGTCGCCATGGACACTGTCACCATGAGCTCTATCATCATGGGCAGTGCTACCAGGAGGAATTTCACCATCGGAACTCCAACCAGGTACACCGCCAGCATGAGCACAGTCACCATGGGCAGTGCCACCATGAGAACTGTCAACATGGGCACTTTCAACATGGGCAGTGTCACCAGGCAAACTGCCACCATGAGCACTATCACCATGAGCACTATCACCAAGGGCACTGTCTCCGTGAGCACTGTCACCGTGGGCAATGTCACCATGAGCACTGTCATAATGGGCACTGTAACCATTGGAACTGTCACCATGAGCACTATCACCGTGAGCACTATCACCATGGGTAGTGTCACCGTGGGCAAAATCACCATGGGCACTGTCACCGTGAGCACTGTCACCATGAGCACTGACACCATGAGCATTATCACCATGAGCACTGTCACCATAAGCATAGTCACCGTGGGCACTGTCACCATGAGCACTGTCACCATGGGCAGTGTCACCTTGAGCAATATAACCATGGGCACTGTCACCATGAGCACTATTACAATAGGCACTATCACCATGAGCACTATCACCGTGAGCACTGTCACCATGGGCATTGTCACTGTGTGCACTGTCACCGTGGGCATTGTCACCATGAGGAGTATCACCATGGGAACTATCACCATGGGAAAGGTCACCATGGGCAATATCAACATGAGCACTGTCACCATGGGAACTCTCATCATGAGCACTGTCACCATGAACACTATCATCATGGGCAGTGCCACCATAAGGAATTTCACTATGGGAACTCCTAACCATGTACACCGCCAGCATAAGCACAGTCACCATGGGAAGTGTCACCATGAGCACTGCCACCATGGGTCTTTCCACATGGGCACTCTCAGCATGCGAACCGTCACCATGAGCACTATCACCGTGAGCACTGTCACAATGAGCACTGTCACCATGTGCACTATCACCATGAGCACTATCACCAAGGGCACTGTCACTTTGAGCACTATCAACATGGGCAGTGTAACCGTGAGCACTATCACCATGGTCAGTGTCATCGTGAGCAATATCACTATGGGCACTGTCATGTGAGCACTATTACCATGGGTACTATCACCAAGGGCACTGTCATCGTGAGCACTGTCACCATGAGCACTGTCACCGTGGGCACTGTCACAATGAGCACTGTCATCATGAGCACTGTCACCATGCGAACTGTCACCATGAGCACTATCACCATGAGCCCTATCACCATGAGCACTATCACCAAGGGAACTGTCACCAAGGGCACTGTCACCATGAGCACTGTCACCATGAGCACTGTCACCGTGGGCTCTGTCACCATGAGCACTGTCAACATGGGCACTGTATCCATGGGAACTGTCACCATGGGCAGTATCACGGTGAGCACTATCACCATGGGAACTGTCACCATGGGAACGGACACCATGGGCACTGTCAAAATGAGCGCTGTCACCATGGGCACACTCACCATGGGCAATGTCACCATGGACACTATCACCATGGGAACTCTCAACATGAGCACTGTCACCATGGGAAATGTCACTATGGTTCGTGTCACCATGGGCACTTTCATCATGGGGAGTGTCACTATCAGCACTATTACCATGAGCACTATGACCATGACCACTCTAACCAAGGGCAGTGTCACCATGAGCACTATCACCGTGAGCAATATCACCATGGGCAGTGTCACCTTGAGCAATATCAACATCGGCACTGTCACTGTGAGCACTATTACAATAGGCACTATCACCATGAGCACTATCACGGTGAGCACTGTCACCGTGGGCATTGTCACAGTTTGCACTATCACCATGAGCACTGTAACCATGAGCAGTATCACCATGGGAACTGTCACCATGGGAACGGTCACCATGGGCAATGTCAACATGAGCACTGTCACCATGGGAACTCTCACCATGAGCACTATCACCATGGGAAATGTCACCATGGGCACTTTCACAATGGGTACTGTCACCATGTGCACTTTCAACATGGGCACTGTCACCATACGAACTCTCACTATGAGAACTATCACCAAGGGCACTGTCACCAAGGGCACTGTCACCGTGAACACTGTCCCTGTGAGCACTGTCACAGTGGCCACTGTCACCATTAGCACTGTCATCATGGGCACTGTCACCATAGGAACTGTCACAATGAGCACAGCCACTGTGGGCACTGTCACCATACGAACTCTCACTATGACCACTATCACCATGAGCACTATCACCAAGGGCAATGTGACCGTGAGCACTGTCACCATGAGCACTATCATCATGGGCAGTGCTACCATGAGGAATTTCACCATCGGAAATCCAACCATGTACACCGCCAGCATGAGCACAGTCACCATGGTCAGTGCCACCATGAGCACTGTCACCATGGACACTTTCAACATGGGCCCTGTTACCATGTGAACGGTCACCATGAGCACTATCACCTTGAGCACTGTCACCATGAGCACTGTCACTGTGGGCAATGTCACCAAGAGCACTGTCACCTTGGGCACTGTCACCATGGGAACTGTAGGCATGAGCACTATCACCGTGAGCACTATAACCATGGGCAGTGTCACCGTGAGCAATATCACCATGAACACTGTCACCGTGTGCACTGTCCACATGAGCACTGTCACCATGGGAAATGTCACCATGGGCACTGTCATCATGGGAACTCTCACCATGAGCACTATCATCATGGGCAGTGCCATCATGACGAATTTCACCATTGGAACTCCAACCATGTACACCGCCAGCATGAGCACAGTCACCATGTGTAGTGTCATGATGAAAACTGTCACCATGTGTACTTTCAACATGGGCAGTGTCACCATGCGAACTGCCACCATGAGCACTATCACCATGAACACTATCACCAAGGGCACGGTCACCGTGAGCACTGTCACTGTGGGCACTGTCACCATGAGCACAGTCATCCTGGGCACTGTCACCATGGGAACTGTCACCATTAGCACTGTCCCTGTGGGCACTATCACCGTGAGCACTATCAGAATGGGCACTGTCACCATGGGCACTGTCACCGTGAGCAGTGTCACCATGAGCACTATCACCGTGAGCACTATCACCAAGGGCAGTGTCACCTCCAGCAATATCAACATGGGCACTGTAACCGTGAGCACTATTACAATGGGCACTATCAACATGAGCACTATCACGTGAGCACTGTCATTGTGGGAATTGTCACCGTGTGCACTGTCACCATGAGCACTGTCACCATGAGCACTATCACTATGGAAACTGTCACCATGGGAACGGTCACCATGGGCAATGTCAACATGAGCATTCTCACCATGCGGACTCTCACCATGAGCCCTGTCACCATGGGCACTGTCAACATGGGTACTGTCACCATGGGCACTTTCAATATGGGAACTGTCACCATGCGATCTGTCACCATGAGCAGTATCACCATGAGCACTATCACCAAGGGCACTGTCACCATGAGCACTGTCACCATGAGCACTGTCACAGTGGGCACTGTCACATGAGCACTGTCACCATGGGCACTGTCACCATGGGTAATGTCACCATGGGCACTTTCAACATGGGCACTGTCACCATGCGAAATGTCACCCTGAGCACTATCACCGTGAGTGCTATCACCATGGGCACTGTCACCGTGAGCACTATTAACATGGGTACTATCAACAAGGGCACTGTCACCGTGGGCACTGTCACCATGAGCACTGTCATCATGGGCACTGTCACCATGGGGACTGTCACCGTTAGCACTGTCACTGTGGACACTATCACCGTGAGCACTATGACAATGGGCACTATCGCGAAAGGCACTGTCACCATGGACACTGTCACCATGAGCACTATCATCATGGGCAGTTCCACCATAAGGAATTTCACCATGGGAACTCCATCCATGTACACCGCCAGCATGAGCACAGTCAACATGGTCAGTGT
Organism: Balaenoptera borealis; assembly: GCF_965194805.1. Taxonomy (NCBI): domain Eukaryota; kingdom Metazoa; phylum Chordata; class Mammalia; order Artiodactyla; family Balaenopteridae; genus Balaenoptera; species Balaenoptera borealis. The sequence continues at coordinate 21,587,705 of NC_138874.1, forward strand.
CACCATGAGCACTGCCACCATGGGCACTTTCCACATGGGCACTGTCCCCATGCGAACTATCACCGTGAGCACTATCACCATGAGCAGTATTACCATGAGCACTATCACCAAGGGCACTGTCAACGTGAGCACTATCACCGTGAGCACTATCACCATGAGCACTGTCACCATGAGCATTGTCACCGTGGGCACGGTCACCATGGGCACTGTCACCATGGGCAGTATCATCATTAGCTCTCTTACCATGGGAAATGTCACCATGAGCACTGTCATCTTGGGAACTGCCACCATGGACACTGCCACCATGAGCACTGTAACCATTGGCACTGCCACAGTGAGCACTGTCAACGTGAGCACTATCACCGTGAGCACTATCACTGTGAGCACTGTCTGTGTGGGCATTGTCCCCGTGTGCACTGTCACCATGAGCACTATCACCATGGGAATTGTCACCATGGGAACGGTCATCATGGGCAATGTCAACATGAGCACTGACACCATGGGAACTCTCTCCATGAGCACTGTCACCATGGGCAGTGTCACCATGGGCACTGTCACCATGGGCAGTGTCACCATGAGCACTGTCACCATGGGCACTCTCAAAATGGACATTGTCAACGTGAGCTCTATCATCATGGGCAGAGCCACCATGAGGAATTTCACCATGGGAAGTCCAACCATGTACACCGCCAGCATGAGCATATTCACCATGGGCAATGTCACCATGAGCACTGTCACCATGGGCACTTTCAAAATGGCCACTCTCACCATGGGCACTGTCACCATGGACACTGTCATCATGAGCTCTGTTACAATGAGAAATGTCACCATGAGCACTGTCATCTTGGGAACTGCCACAGTGAGCACTGTCAACGTGAGCACTGTCACCATGGGAACTGTCACCTTGTGCACTGTCACCATGGGAAATGTCACTATGGGCAGTGTCACCTTGGGCACTGTCACCATGGGCAGTGTCAACATGAGTACTATCACCATGAGCACTATCACCAAGGGCAGTGTCACCATGAGCACTATCACCGTGAGCACTATCACCATGGGCAGTGTCACCTTGAGCAACATCAACATGGGCACTGTCACCGTGAGCACTATTACAAAGGGCACTATCACCATGAGCACTATCATCGTGAGCACTGTCAGTGTGGGCATTGTCACTGTGTGCACTGTCACCGTGAGCACTGTCACATTGAGCACTGTCACAGTGGGCACTGTCACTGAGAGCACTATCACAATGGGCTCTGTCACCATAGGCACTGTCGCCATGGACACTGTCACCATGAGCTCTATCATCATGGGCAGTGCTACCAGGAGGAATTTCACCATCGGAACTCCAACCAGGTACACCGCCAGCATGAGCACAGTCACCATGGGCAGTGCCACCATGAGAACTGTCAACATGGGCACTTTCAACATGGGCAGTGTCACCAGGCAAACTGCCACCATGAGCACTATCACCATGAGCACTATCACCAAGGGCACTGTCTCCGTGAGCACTGTCACCGTGGGCAATGTCACCATGAGCACTGTCATAATGGGCACTGTAACCATTGGAACTGTCACCATGAGCACTATCACCGTGAGCACTATCACCATGGGTAGTGTCACCGTGGGCAAAATCACCATGGGCACTGTCACCGTGAGCACTGTCACCATGAGCACTGACACCATGAGCATTATCACCATGAGCACTGTCACCATAAGCATAGTCACCGTGGGCACTGTCACCATGAGCACTGTCACCATGGGCAGTGTCACCTTGAGCAATATAACCATGGGCACTGTCACCATGAGCACTATTACAATAGGCACTATCACCATGAGCACTATCACCGTGAGCACTGTCACCATGGGCATTGTCACTGTGTGCACTGTCACCGTGGGCATTGTCACCATGAGGAGTATCACCATGGGAACTATCACCATGGGAAAGGTCACCATGGGCAATATCAACATGAGCACTGTCACCATGGGAACTCTCATCATGAGCACTGTCACCATGAACACTATCATCATGGGCAGTGCCACCATAAGTAATTTCACTATGGGAACTCCTAACCATGTACACCGCCAGCATAAGCACAGTCACCATGGGAAGTGTCACCATGAGCACTGCCACCATGGGTCTTTCCACATGGGCACTCTCAGCATGCGAACCGTCACCATGAGCACTATCACCGTGAGCACTGTCACAATGAGCACTGTCACCATGTGCACTATCACCATGAGCACTATCACCAAGGGCACTGTCACTTTGAGCACTATCAACATGGGCAGTGTAACCGTGAGCACTATCACCATGGTCAGTGTCATCGTGAGCAATATCACTATGGGCACTGTCATGTGAGCACTATTACCATGGGTACTATCACCAAGGGCACTGTCATCGTGAGCACTGTCACCATGAGCACTGTCACCGTGGGCACTGTCACAATGAGCACTGTCATCATGAGCACTGTCACCATGCGAACTGTCACCATGAGCACTATCACCATGAGCCCTATCACCATGAGCACTATCACCAAGGGAACTGTCACCAAGGGCACTGTCACCATGAGCACTGTCACCATGAGCACTGTCACCGTGGGCTCTGTCACCATGAGCACTGTCAACATGGGCACTGTATCCATGGGAACTGTCACCATGGGCAGTATCACGGTGAGCACTATCACCATGGGAACTGTCACCATGGGAACGGACACCATGGGCACTGTCAAAATGAGCGCTGTCACCATGGGCACACTCACCATGGGCAATGTCACCATGGACACTATCACCATGGGAACTCTCAACATGAGCACTGTCACCATGGGAAATGTCACTATGGTTCGTGTCACCATGGGCACTTTCATCATGGGGAGTGTCACTATCAGCACTATTACCATGAGCACTATGACCATGACCACTCTAACCAAGGGCAGTGTCACCATGAGCACTATCACCGTGAGCAATATCACCATGGGCAGTGTCACCTTGAGCAATATCAACATCGGCACTGTCACTGTGAGCACTATTACAATAGGCACTATCACCATGAGCACTATCACGGTGAGCACTGTCACCGTGGGCATTGTCACAGTTTGCACTATCACCATGAGCACTGTAACCATGAGCAGTATCACCATGGGAACTGTCACCATGGGAACGGTCACCATGGGCAATGTCAACATGAGCACTGTCACCATGGGAACTCTCACCATGAGCACTATCACCATGGGAAATGTCACCATGGGCACTTTCACAATGGGTACTGTCACCATGTGCACTTTCAACATGGGCACTGTCACCATACGAACTCTCACTATGACCACTATCACCATGAGCACTATCACCAAGGGCACTGTCACCGTGAACACTGTCCCTGTGAGCACTGTCACAGTGGCCACTGTCACCATTAGCACTGTCATCATGGGCACTGTCACCATAGGAACTGTCACAATGAGCACAGCCACTGTGGGCACTGTCACCATACGAACTCTCACTATGACCACTATCACCATGAGCACTATCACCAAGGGCAATGTGACCGTGAGCACTGTCACCATGAGCACTATCATCATGGGCAGTGCTACCATGAGGAATTTCACCATCGGAAATCCAACCATGTACACCGCCAGCATGAGCACAGTCACCATGGTCAGTGCCACCATGAGCACTGTCACCATGGACACTTTCAACATGGGCCCTGTCACCTTGTGAACGGTCACCATGAGCACTATCACCTTGAGCACTGTCACCATGAGCACTGTCACTGTGGGCAATGTCACCATGAGCACTGTCACCGTGGGCACTGTCACCATGGGAACTGTAGGCATGAGCACTATCACCGTGAGCACTATAACCATGGGCAGTGTCACCGTGAGCAATATCACCATGAACTCTGTCACCGTGTGCACTGTCCACATGAGCACTGTCACCATGGGAAATGTCACCATGGGCACTGTCATCATGGGAACTCTCACCATGAGCACTATCATCATGGGCAGTGCCATCATGACGAATTTCACCATTGGAACTCCAACCATGTACACCGCCAGCATGAGCACAGTCACCATGTGTAGTGTCACGATGAAAACTGTCACCATGTGTACTTTCAACATGGGCAGTGTCACCATGCGAACTGCCACCATGAGCACTATCACCATGAGCACTATCACCAAGGGCACGGTCACCGTGAGCACTGTCACCATGGGCACTGTCACCATGAGCACAGTCATCATGGGCACTGTCACCATGGGAACTGTCACCATTAGCACTGTCCCTGTGGGCACTATCACCGTGAGCACTATCAGAATGGGCACTGTCACCATGGGCACTGTCACCGTGAGCAGTGTCACCATGAGCACTATTACCATGAGCACTCTCACCATGAGCACTATCACCAAGGGCAGTGTCACCTCCAGCAATATCAACATGGGCACTGTAACCGTGAGCACTATTACAATGGGCACTATCAACATGAGCACTATCACGTGAGCACTGTCATTGTGGGAATTGTCACCGTGTGCACTGTCACCATGAGCACTGTCACCTTGAGCACTATCACTATGGAAACTGTCACCATGGGAACGGTCACCATGGGCAATGTCAACATGAGCATTCTCACCATGGGGACTCTCACCATGAGCCCTGTCACCATGGGCACTGTCACCACGGGCACTGTCACCATGAGCACTGTCACCATGAGCACTGTCACAGTGGGCACTGTCACATGAGCACTGTCACCATGGGCACTGTCACCATGGGTAATGTCACCATGGGCACTTTCAACATGGGCACTGTCACCATGCGAAATGTCACCCTGAGCACTATCGCCGTGAGCGCTATCACCATGGGTAGTGTCACCGTGAGCAATATCACCATGGGCACTGTCACCGTGAGCACTATTAACATGGGTACTATCAACAAGGGCCCTGTCACCGTGGGCACTGTCACCATGAGCACTGTCATCATGGGCACTGTCACCATGGGGACTGTCACCATTAGCACTGTCACTGTGGACACTATCACCGTGAGCACTATGACAATGGGCACTATCCCGAAAGGCACTGTCACCATGGACACTGTCACCATGAACACTATCATCATGGGCAGTTCCACCATAAGGAATTTCACCATGGGAACTCCATCCATGTACACCGCCAGCATGAGCACAGTCAACATGGTCAGTGTCACCATGAGCACGGCCACCATGGGCACTTTCCACATGGGCACTGTCACCATGCGAACTATCACCGTGAGCACTATCACCATGAGCAGTATTACCATGAGCACTATCACCAAGGGCACTGTCAACGTGAGCACTATCACTGTGAGCACTATCACCATGAGCACTGTCACCATGAGCATTGTCACCATGGGCACTGTCACCATAGGCACTGTCACCATGGACACTCTCACCATGAGCACTATCATCATGGGCAGTGCTACCATGAGGAATTTCACCATCGGAAATCCAACCATGTACACCGCCAGCATGAGCACAGTCACCATGGTCAGTGCCACCATGAGCACTGTCACCATGGACACTTTCAACATGGGCCCTGTTACCATGTGAACGGTCACCATGAGCACTATCACCTTGAGCACTGTCACCATGAGCACTGTCACTGTGGGCAATGTCACCAAGAGCACTGTCACCTTGGGCACTGTCACCATGGGAACTGTAGGCATGAGCACTATCACCGTGAGCACTATAACCATGGGCAGTGTCACCGTGAGCAATATCACCATGAACACTGTCACCGTGTGCACTGTCCACATGAGCACTGTCACCATGGGAAATGTCACCATGGGCACTGTCATCATGGGAACTCTCACCATGAGCACTATCATCATGGGCAGTGCCATCATGACGAATTTCACCATTGGAACTCCAACCATGTACACCGCCAGCATGAGCACAGTCACCATGTGTAGTGTCATGATGAAAACTGTCACCATGTGTACTTTCAACATGGGCAGTGTCACCATGCGAACTGCCACCATGAGCACTATCACCATGAACACTATCACCAAGGGCACGGTCACCGTGAGCACTGTCACTGTGGGCACTGTCACCATGAGCACAGTCATCCTGGGCACTGTCACCATGGGAACTGTCACCATTAGCACTGTCCCTGTGGGCACTATCACCGTGAGCACTATCAGAATGGGCACTGTCACCATGGGCACTGTCACCGTGAGCAGTGTCACCATGAGCACTATCACCGTGAGCACTATCACCAAGGGCAGTGTCACCTCCAGCAATATCAACATGGGCACTGTAACCGTGAGCACTATTACAATGGGCACTATCAACATGAGCACTATCACGTGAGCACTGTCATTGTGGGAATTGTCACCGTGTGCACTGTCACCATGAGCACTGTCACCATGAGCACTATCACTATGGAAACTGTCACCATGGGAACGGTCACCATGGGCAATGTCAACATGAGCATTCTCACCATGCGGACTCTCACCATGAGCCCTGTCACCATGGGCACTGTCAACATGGGTACTGTCACCATGGGCACTTTCAATATGGGAACTGTCACCATGCGATCTGTCACCATGAGCAGTATCACCATGAGCACTATCACCAAGGGCACTGTCACCATGAGCACTGTCACCATGAGCACTGTCACAGTGGGCACTGTCACATGAGCACTGTCACCATGGGCACTGTCACCATGGGTAATGTCACCATGGGCACTTTCAACATGGGCACTGTCACCATGCGAAATGTCACCCTGAGCACTATCACCGTGAGTGCTATCACCATGGGCACTGTCACCGTGAGCACTATTAACATGGGTACTATCAACAAGGGCACTGTCACCGTGGGCACTGTCACCATGAGCACTGTCATCATGGGCACTGTCACCATGGGGACTGTCACCGTTAGCACTGTCACTGTGGACACTATCACCGTGAGCACTATGACAATGGGCACTATCGCGAAAGGCACTGTCACCATGGACACTGTCACCATGAGCACTATCATCATGGGCAGTTCCACCATAAGGAATTTCACCATGGGAACTCCATCCATGTACACCGCCAGCATGAGCACAGTCAACATGGTCAGTGTCACCATGAGCACTGCCACCATGGGCACTTTCCACATGGGCACTGTCCCCATGCGAACTATCACCGTGAGCACTATCACCATGAGCAGTATTACCATGAGCACTATCACCAAGGGCACTGTCAACGTGAGCACTATCACCATGAGCACTGTCACCATGAGCATTGTCACCGTGGGCACGGTCACCATGGGCACTGTCACCATGGGCAGTATCATCATTAGCTCTCTTACCATGGGAAATGTCACCATGAGCACTGTCATCTTGGGAACTGCCACCATGGACACCGCCACCATGAGCACTGTAACCATTGGCACTGCCACAGTGAGCACTGTCAACGTGAGCACTATCACCGTGAGCACTATCACTGTGAGCACTGTCTGTGTGGGCATTGTCCCCGTGTGCACTGTCACCATGAGCACTATCACCATGGGAATTGTCACCATGGGAACGGTCATCATGGGCAATGTCAACATGAGCACTGACACCATGGGAACTCTCTCCATGAGCACTGTCACCATGGGCAGTGTCACCATGGGCACTGTCACCATGGGCAGTGTCACCATGAGCACTGTCACCATGGGCACTCTCAAAATGGACATTGTCAACGTGAGCTCTATCATCATGGGCAGAGCCACCATGAGGAATTTCACCATGGGAAGTCCAACCATGTACACCGCCAGCATGAGCATATTCACCATGGGCAATGTCACCATGAGCACTGTCACCATGGGCACTTTCAAAATGGCCACTCTCACCATGGGCACTGTCACCATGGACACTGTCATCATGAGCTCTGTTACAATGAGAAATGTCACCATGAGCACTGTCATCTTGGGAACTGCCACAGTGAGCACTGTCAACGTGAGCACTGTCACCATGGGAACTGTCACCTTGTGCACTGTCACCATGGGAAATGTCACTATGGGCAGTGTCACCTTGGGCACTGTCACCATGGGCAGTGTCAACATGAGTACTATCACCATGAGCACTATCACCAAGGGCAGTGTCACCATGAGCACTATCACCGTGAGCACTATCACCATGGGCAGTGTCACCTTGAGCAACATCAACATGGGCACTGTCACCGTGAGCACTATTACAAAGGGCACTATCACCATGAGCACTATCATCGTGAGCACTGTCAGTGTGGGCATTGTCACTGTGTGCACTGTCACCGTGAGCACTGTCACAGTGGGCACTGTCACTGAGAGCACTATCACAATGGGCTCTGTCACCATAGGCACTGTCGCCATGGACACTGTCACCATGAGCTCTATCATCATGGGCAGTGCTACCAGGAGGAATTTCACCATCGGAACTCCAACCAGGTACACCGCCAGCATGAGCACAGTCACCATGGGCAGTGCCACCATGAGAACTGTCAACATGGGCACTTTCAACATGGGCAGTGTCACCAGGCAAACTGCCACCATGAGCACTATCACCATGAGCACTATCACCAAGGGCACTGTCTCCGTGAGCACTGTCACCGTGGGCAATGTCACCATGAGCACTGTCATAATGGGCACTGTAACCATTGGAACTGTCACCATGAGCACTATCACCGTGAGCACTATCACCATGGGTAGTGTCACCGTGGGCAAAATCACCATGGGCACTGTCACCGTGAGCACTGTCACCATGAGCACTGACACCATGAGCATTATCACCATGAGCACTGTCACCATAAGCATAGTCACCGTGGGCACTGTCACCATGAGCACTGTCACCATGGGCAGTGTCACCTTGAGCAATATAACCATGGGCACTGTCACCATGAGCACTATTACAATAGGCACTATCACCATGAGCACTATCACCGTGAGCACTGTCACCATGGGCATTGTCACTGTGTGCACTGTCACCGTGGGCATTGTCACCATGAGGAGTATCACCATGGGAACTATCACCATGGGAAAGGTCACCATGGGCAATATCAACATGAGCACTGTCACCATGGGAACTCTCATCATGAGCACTGTCACCATGAACACTATCATCATGGGCAGTGCCACCATAAGTAATTTCACTATGGGAACTCCTAACCATGTACACCGCCAGCATAAGCACAGTCACCATGGGAAGTGTCACCATGAGCACTGCCACCATGGGTCTTTCCACATGGGCACTCTCAGCATGCGAACCGTCACCATGAGCACTATCACCGTGAGCACTGTCACAATGAGCACTGTCACCATGTGCACTATCACCATGAGCACTATCACCAAGGGCACTGTCACTTTGAGCACTATCAACATGGGCAGTGTAACCGTGAGCACTATCACCATGGTCAGTGTCATCGTGAGCAATATCACTATGGGCACTGTCATGTGAGCACTATTACCATGGGTACTATCACCAAGGGCACTGTCATCGTGAGCACTGTCACCATGAGCACTGTCACCGTGGGCACTGTCACAATGAGCACTGTCATCATGAGCACTGTCACCATGCGAACTGTCACCATGAGCACTATCACCATGAGCCCTATCACCATGAGCACTATCACCAAGGGAACTGTCACCAAGGGCACTGTCACCATGAGCACTGTCACCATGAGCACTGTCACCGTGGGCTCTGTCACCATGAGCACTGTCAACATGGGCACTGTATCCATGGGAACTGTCACCATGGGCAGTATCACGGTGAGCACTATCACCATGGGAACTGTCACCATGGGAACGGACACCATGGGCACTGTCAAAATGAGCGCTGTCACCATGGGCACACTCACCATGGGCAATGTCACCATGGACACTATCACCATGGGAACTCTCAACATGAGCACTGTCACCATGGGAAATGTCACTATGGTTCGTGTCACCATGGGCACTTTCATCATGGGGAGTGTCACTATCAGCACTATTACCATGAGCACTATGACCATGACCACTCTAACCAAGGGCAGTGTCACCATGAGCACTATCACCGTGAGCAATATCACCATGGGCAGTGTCACCTTGAGCAATATCAACATCGGCACTGTCACTGTGAGCACTATTACAATAGGCACTATCACCATGAGCACTATCACGGTGAGCACTGTCACCGTGGGCATTGTCACAGTTTGCACTATCACCATGAGCACTGTAACCATGAGCAGTATCACCATGGGAACTGTCACCATGGGAACGGTCACCATGGGCAATGTCAACATGAGCACTGTCACCATGGGAACTCTCACCATGAGCACTATCACCATGGGAAATGTCACCATGGGCACTTTCACAATGGGTACTGTCACCATGTGCACTTTCAACATGGGCACTGTCACCATACGAACTCTCACTATGAGAACTATCACCAAGGGCACTGTCACCAAGGGCACTGTCACCGTGAACACTGTCCCTGTGAGCACTGTCACAGTGGCCACTGTCACCATTAGCACTGTCATCATGGGCACTGTCACCATAGGAACTGTCACAATGAGCACAGCCACTGTGGGCACTGTCACCATACGAACTCTCACTATGACCACTATCACCATGAGCACTATCACCAAGGGCAATGTGACCGTGAGCACTGTCACCATGAGCACTATCATCATGGGCAGTGCTACCATGAGGAATTTCACCATCGGAAATCCAACCATGTACACCGCCAGCATGAGCACAGTCACCATGGTCAGTGCCACCATGAGCACTGTCACCATGGACACTTTCAACATGGGCCCTGTCACCTTGTGAACGGTCACCATGAGCACTATCACCTTGAGCACTGTCACCATGAGCACTGTCACTGTGGGCAATGTCACCATGAGCACTGTCACCGTGGGCACTGTCACCATGGGAACTGTAGGCATGAGCACTATCACCGTGAGCACTATAACCATGGGCAGTGTCACCGTGAGCAATATCACCATGAACTCTGTCACCGTGTGCACTGTCCACATGAGCACTGTCACCATGGGAAATGTCACCATGGGCACTGTCATCATGGGAACTCTCACCATGAGCACTATCATCATGGGCAGTGCCATCATGACGAATTTCACCATTGGAACTCCAACCATGTACACTGCCAGCATGAGCACAGTCACCATGTGTAGTGTCACGATGAAAACTGTCACCATGTGTACTTTCAACATGGGCAGTGTCACCATGCGAACTGCCACCATGAGCACTATCACCATGAGCACTATCACCAAGGGCACGGTCACCGTGAGCACTGTCACCATGGGCACTGTCACCATGAGCACAGTCATCATGGGCACTGTCACCATGGGAACTGTCACCATTAGCACTGTCCCTGTGGGCACTATCACCGTGAGCACTATCAGAATGGGCACTGTCACCATGGGCACTGTCACCGTGAGCAGTGTCACCATGAGCACTATTACCATGAGCACTCTCACCATGAGCACTATCACCAAGGGCAGTGTCACCTCCAGCAATATCAACATGGGCACTGTAACCGTGAGCACTATTACAATGGGCACTATCAACATGAGCACTATCACGTGAGCACTGTCATTGTGGGAATTGTCACCGTGTGCACTGTCACCATGAGCACTGTCACCATGAGCACTATCACTATGGAAACTGTCACCATGGGAACGGTCACCATGGGCAATGTCAACATGAGCATTCTCACCATGGGGACTCTCACCATGAGCCCTGTCACCATGGGCACTGTCACCACGGGCACTGTCACCATGGGCAGTTTCAATATGGGAACTGTCACCATGCGATCTGTCACCATGAGCACTATCACCATGAGCACTATCACCAAGGGCACTGTCACCATGAGCACTGTCACCATGAGCACTGTCACAGTGGGCACTGTCACATGAGCACTGTCACCATGGGCACTGTCACCATGGGTAATGTCACCATGGGCACTTTCAACATGGGCACTGTCACCATGCGAAATGTCACCCTGAGCACTATCGCCGTGAGCGCTATCACCATGGGTAGTGTCACCGTGAGCAATATCACCATGGGCACTGTCACCGTGAGCACTATTAACATGGGTACTATCAACAAGGGCCCTGTCACCGTGGGCACTGTCACCATGAGCACTGTCATCATGGGCACTGTCACCATGGGGACTGTCACCATTAGCACTGTCACTGTGGACACTATCACCGTGAGCACTATGACAATGGGCACTATCCCGAAAGGCACTGTCACCATGGACACTGTCACCATGAACACTATCATCATGGGCAGTTCCACCATAAGGAATTTCACCATGGGAACTCCATCCATGTACACCGCCAGCATGAGCACAGTCAACATGGTCAGTGTCACCATGAGCACGGCCACCATGGGCACTTTCCACATGGGCACTGTCACCATGCGAACTATCACCGTGAGCACTATCACCATGAGCAGTATTACCATGAGCACTATCACCAAGGGCACTGTCAACGTGAGCACTATCACCGTGAGCACTATCACCATGAGCACTGTCACCATGAGCATTGTCACCATGGGCACTGTCACCATAGGCACTGTCACCATGGACACTCTCACCATGAGCACTATCATCATGGGCAGTGCTACCATGAGGAATTTCACCATCGGAAATCCAACCATGTACACCGCCAGCATGAGCACAGTCACCATGGTCAGTGCCACCATGAGCACTGTCACCATGGACACTTTCAACATGGGCCCTGTTACCATGTGAACGGTCACCATGAGCACTATCACCTTGAGCACTGTCACCATGAGCACTGTCACTGTGGGCAATGTCACCAAGAGCACTGTCACCTTGGGCACTGTCACCATGGGAACTGTAGGCATGAGCACTATCACCGTGAGCACTATAACCATGGGCAGTGTCACCGTGAGCAATATCACCATGAACACTGTCACCGTGTGCACTGTCCACATGAGCACTGTCACCATGGGAAATGTCACCATGGGCACTGTCATCATGGGAACTCTCACCATGAGCACTATCATCATGGGCAGTGCCATCATGACGAATTTCACCATTGGAACTCCAACCATGTACACCGCCAGCATGAGCACAGTCACCATGTGTAGTGTCATGATGAAAACTGTCACCATGTGTACTTTCAACATGGGCAGTGTCACCATGCGAACTGCCACCATGAGCACTATCACCATGAACACTATCACCAAGGGCACGGTCACCGTGAGCACTGTCACTGTGGGCACTGTCACCATGAGCACAGTCATCCTGGGCACTGTCACCATGGGAACTGTCACCATTAGCACTGTCCCTGTGGGCACTATCACCGTGAGCACTATCAGAATGGGCACTGTCACCATGGGCACTGTCACCGTGAGCAGTGTCACCATGAGCACTATCACCGTGAGCACTATCACCAAGGGCAGTGTCACCTCCAGCAATATCAACATGGGCACTGTAACCGTGAGCACTATTACAATGGGCACTATCAACATGAGCACTATCACGTGAGCACTGTCATTGTGGGAATTGTCACCGTGTGCACTGTCACCATGAGCACTGTCACCATGAGCACTATCACTATGGAAACTGTCACCATGGGAACGGTCACCATGGGCAATGTCAACATGAGCATTCTCACCATGCGGACTCTCACCATGAGCCCTGTCACCATGGGCACTGTCAACATGGGTACTGTCACCATGGGCACTTTCAATATGGGAACTGTCACCATGCGATCTGTCACCATGAGCAGTATCACCATGAGCACTATCACCAAGGGCACTGTCACCATGAGCACTGTCACCATGAGCACTGTCACAGTGGGCACTGTCACATGAGCACTGTCACCATGGGCACTGTCACCATGGGTAATGTCACCATGGGCACTTTCAACATGGGCACTGTCACCATGCGAAATGTCACCCTGAGCACTATCACCGTGAGTGCTATCACCATGGGCACTGTCACCGTGAGCACTATTAACATGGGTACTATCAACAAGGGCCCTGTCACCATGGGCACTGTCACCATGGGGACTGTCACCATTAGCACTGTCACTGTGGACACTATCACCGTGAGCACTATGACAATGGGCACTATCGCGAAAGGCACTGTCACCATGGACACTGTCACCATGAGCACTATCATCATGGGCAGTTCCACCATAAGGAATTTCACCATGGGAACTCCATCCATGTACACCGCCAGCATGAGCACAGTCAACATGGTCAGTGTCACCATGAGCACTGCCACCATGGGCACTTTCCACATGGGCACTGTCACCATGCGAACTATCACCGTGAGCACTATCACCATGAGCAGTATTACCATGAGCACTATCACCAAGGGCACTGTCAACGTGAGCACTATCACCGTGAGCACTATCACCATGAGCACTGTCACCATGAGCATTGTCACCGTGGGCACGGTCACCATGGGCACTGTCACCATGGGCAGTATCATCATTAGCTCTCTTACCATGGGAAATGTCACCATGAGCACTGTCATCTTGGGAACTGCCACCATGGACACTGCCACCATGAGCACTGTAACCATTGGCACTGCCACAGTGAGCACTGTCAACGTGAGCACTATCACCGTGAGCACTATCACTGTGAGCACTGTCTGTGTGGGCATTGTCCCCGTGTGCACTGTCACCATGAGCACTATCACCATGGGAATTGTCACCATGGGAACGGTCATCATGGGCAATGTCAACATGAGCACTGACACCATGGGAACTCTCTCCATGAGCACTGTCACCATGGGCAGTGTCACCATGGGCACTGTCACCATGGGCAGTGTCACCATGAGCACTGTCACCATGGGCACTCTCAAAATGGACATTGTCAACGTGAGCTCTATCATCATGGGCAGAGCCACCATGAGGAATTTCACCATGGGAAGTCCAACCATGTACACCGCCAGCATGAGCATATTCACCATGGGCAATGTCACCATGAGCACTGTCACCATGGGCACTTTCAAAATGGCCACTCTCACCATGGGCACTGTCACCATGGACACTGTCATCATGAGCTCTGTTACAATGAGAAATGTCACCATGAGCACTGTCATCTTGGGAACTGCCACCATGGACACTGCCACCATGAGCACTGTAACCATTGGCACTGCCACAGTGAGCACTGTCACCGTGAGCACTGTCACCATGGGAACTGTCACCTTGTGCACTGTCACCATGGGAAATGTCACTATGGGCAGTGTCACCTTGGGCACTGTCACCATGGGCAGTGTCAACATGAGTACTATCACCATGAGCACTATCACCAAGGGCAGTGTCACCATGAGCACTATCACCATGAGCACTATCACCATGGGCAGTGTCACCTTGAGCAACATCAACATGGGCACTGTCACCGTGAGCACTATTACAATGGGCACTATCACCATGAGCACTATCATCGTGAGCACTGTCAGTGTGGGCATTGTCACTGTGTGCACTGTCACCGTGAGCACTGTCACATTGAGCACTGTCACCGTGGGCAATGTCACCATGAGCACTGTCATAATGGGCACTGTAACCATTGGAACTGTCACCATGAGCACTATCACCGTGAGCACTATCACCATGGGTAGTGTCACCGTGAGCAAAATCACCATGGGCACTGTCACCGTGAGCACTATTAACATGGGTACTATCACCAAGGGCACTGTCACCGTGAGCACTGTCACCATGAGCACTGACACCATGAGCATTATCACCATGAGCACTGTCACCATAAGCATAGTCACCGTGGGCACTGTCACCATGAGCACTGTCACCATGGGCAGTGTCACCTTGAGCAATATAACCATGGGCACTGTCACCATGAGCACTATTACAATAGGCACTATCACCATGAGCACTATCACCGTGAGCACTGTCACCATGGGCATTGTCACTGTGTGCACTGTCACCGTGGGCATTGTCACCATGAGGAGTATCACCATGGGAACTATCACCATGGGAAAGGTCACCATGGGCAATATCAACATGAGCACTGTCACCATGGGAACTCTCATCATGAGCACTGTCACCATGAACACTATCATCATGGGCAGTGCCACCATAAGGAATTTCACTATGGGAACTCCTAACCATGTACACCGCCAGCATAAGCACAGTCACCATGGGAAGTGTCACCATGAGCACTGCCACCATGGGTCTTTCCACATGGGCACTCTCAGCATGCGAACCGTCACCATGAGCACTATCACCGTGAGCACTGTCACAATGAGCACTGTCACCATGTGCACTATCACCATGAGCACTATCACCAAGGGCACTGTCACTTTGAGCACTATCAACATGGGCAGTGTAACCGTGAGCACTATCACCATGGTCAGTGTCATCGTGAGCAATATCACTATGGGCACTGTCATGTGAGCACTATTACCATGGGTACTATCACCAAGGGCACTGTCATCGTGAGCACTGTCACCATGAGCACTGTCACCGTGGGCACTGTCACAATGAGCACTGTCATCATGAGCACTGTCACCATGCGAACTGTCACCATGAGCACTATCACCATGAGCCCTATCACCATGAGCACTATCACCAAGGGAACTGTCACCATGAGCACTATCACCATGAGCACTATCACCATGGGCACTGTCACCGTGAGCACTATTACCATGGGCACTGTCACCAAGGGCACTGTCACCATGAGCACTGTCACCATGAGCACTGTCACCATGGGCTCTGTCACCATGAGCACTGTCAACATGGGCACTGTATCCATGGGAACTGTCACCATGGGCAGTATCACGGTGAGCACTATCACCATGGGAACTGTCACCATGGGAACGGACACCATGGGCACTGTCAAAATGAGCACTGTCACCATGGGCACACTCACCATGGGCAATGTCACCATGGACACTATCACCATGGGAACTCTCAACATGAGCACTGTCACCATGGGAAATGTCACTATGGTTCGTGTCACCATGGGCACTTTCATCATGGGGAGTGTCACTATCAGCACTATTACCATGAGCACTATGACCATGACCACTCTAACCAAGGGCAGTGTCACCATGAGCACTATCACCGTGAGCAATATCACCATGGGCAGTGTCACCTTGAGCAATATCAACATCGGCACTGTCACTGTGAGCACTATTACAATAGGCACTATCACCATGAGCACTATCACGGTGAGCACTGTCACCGTGGGCATTGTCACAGTTTGCACTATCACCATGAGCACTGTAACCATGAGCAGTATCACCATGGGAACTGTCACCATGGGAACGGTCACCATGGGCAATGTCAACATGAGCACTGTCACCATGGGAACTCTCACCATGAGCACTATCACCATGGGAAATGTCACCATGGGCACTTTCACAATGGGTACTGTCACCATGTGCACTTTCAACATGGGCACTGTCACCATACGAACTCTCACTATGACCACTATCACCATGAGCACTATCACCAAGGGCACTGTCACCGTGAACACTGTCCCTGTGAGCACTGTCACAGTGGCCACTGTCACCATTAGCACTGTCATCATGGGCACTGTCACCATAGGAACTGTCACAATGAGCACAGCCACTGTGGGCACTGTCACCATACGAACTCTCACTATGACCACTATCACCATGAGCACTATCACCAAGGGCAATGTGACCGTGAGCACTGTCACCATGAGCACTATCATCATGGGCAGTGCTACCATGAGGAATTTCACCATCGGAAATCCAACCATGTACACCGCCAGCATGAGCACAGTCACCATGGTCAGTGCCACCATGAGCACTGTCACCATGGACACTTTCAACATGGGCCCTGTCACCTTGTGAACGGTCACCATGAGCACTATCACCTTGAGCACTGTCACCATGAGCACTGTCACTGTGGGCAATGTCACCATGAGCACTGTCACCGTGGGCACTGTCACCATGGGAACTGTAGGCATGAGCACTATCACCGTGAGCACTATAACCATGGGCAGTGTCACCGTGAGCAATATCACCATGAACTCTGTCACCGTGTGCACTGTCCACATGAGCACTGTCACCATGGGAAATGTCACCATGGGCACTGTCATCATGGGAACTCTCACCATGAGCACTATCATCATGGGCAGTGCCATCATGACGAATTTCACCATTGGAACTCCAACCATGTACACCGCCAGCATGAGCACAGTCACCATGTGTAGTGTCACGATGAAAACTGTCACCATGTGTACTTTCAACATGGGCAGTGTCACCATGCGAACTGCCACCATGAGCACTATCACCATGAGCACTATCACCAAGGGCACGGTCACCGTGAGCACTGTCACCATGGGCACTGTCACCATGAGCACAGTCATCATGGGCACTGTCACCATGGGAACTGTCACCATTAGCACTGTCCCTGTGGGCACTATCACCGTGAGCACTATCAGAATGGGCACTGTCACCATGGGCACTGTCACCGTGAGCAGTGTCACCATGAGCACTATTACCATGAGCACTCTCACCATGAGCACTATCACCAAGGGCAGTGTCACCTCCAGCAATATCAACATGGGCACTGTAACCGTGAGCACTATTACAATGGGCACTATCAACATGAGCACTATCACGTGAGCACTGTCATTGTGGGAATTGTCACCGTGTGCACTGTCACCATGAGCACTGTCACCATGAGCACTATCACTATGGAAACTGTCACCATGGGAACGGTCACCATGGGCAATGTCAACATGAGCATTCTCACCATGGGGACTCTCACCATGAGCCCTGTCACCATGGGCACTGTCACCACGGGCACTGTCACCATGGGCACTTTCAATATGGGAACTGTCACCATGCGATCTGTCACCATGAGCACTATCACCATGAGCACTATCACCAAGGGCACTGTCACCATGAGCACTGTCACCATGAGCACTGTCACAGTGGGCACTGTCACATGAGCACTGTCACCATGGGCACTGTCACCATGGGTAATGTCACCATGGGCACTTTCAACATGGGCACTGTCACCATGCGAAATGTCACCCTGAGCACTATCGCCGTGAGCGCTATCACCATGGGTAGTGTCACCGTGAGCAATATCACCATGGGCACTGTCACCGTGAGCACTATTAACATGGGTACTATCAACAAGGGCCCTGTCACCGTGGGCACTGTCACCATGAGCACTGTCATCATGGGCACTGTCACCATGCGGACTATCACCATTAGCACTGTCACTGTGGACACTATCACCGTGAGCACTATGACAATGGGCACTATCGCGAAAGGCACTGTCACCATGGACACTGTCACCATGAACACTATCATCATGGGCAGTTCCACCATAAGGAATTTCACCATGGGAACTCCATCCATGTACACCGCCAGCATGAGCACAGTCAACATGGTCAGTGTCACCATGAGCACGGCCACCATGGGCACTTTCCACATGGGCACTGTCACCATGCGAACTATCACCGTGAGCACTATCACCATGAGCAGTATTACCATGAGCACTATCACCAAGGGCACTGTCAACGTGAGCACTATCACTGTGAGCACTATCACCATGAGCACTGTCACCATGAGCATTGTCACCATGGGCACTGTCACCATAAGCACTGTCACCATGGACACTCTCACCATGAGCACTATCATCATGGGCAGTGCTACCATGAGGAATTTCACCATCGGAAATCCAACCATGTACACCGCCAGCATGAGCACAGTCACCATGGTCAGTGCCACCATGAGCACTGTCACCATGGACACTTTCAACATGGGCCCTGTCACCTTGTGAACGGTCACCATGAGCACTATCACCTTGAGCACTGTCACCATGAGCACTGTCACTGTGGGCAATGTCACCATGAGCACTGTCACCGTGGGCACTGTCACCATGGGAACTGTAGGCATGAGCACTATCACCGTGAGCACTATAACCATGGGCAGTGTCACCGTGAGCAATATCACCATGAACTCTGTCACCGTGTGCACTGTCCACATGAGCACTGTCACCATGGGAAATGTCACCATGGGCACTGTCATCATGGGAACTCTCACCATGAGCACTATCATCATGGGCAGTGCCATCATGACGAATTTCACCATTGGAACTCCAACCATGTACACCGCCAGCATGAGCACAGTCACCATGTGTAGTGTCACGATGAAAACTGTCACCATGTGTACTTTCAACATGGGCAGTGTCACCATGCGAACTGCCACCATGAGCACTATCACCATGAGCACTATCACCAAGGGCACGGTCACCGTGAGCACTGTCACCATGGGCACTGTCACCATGAGCACAGTCATCATGGGCACTGTCACCATGGGAACTGTCACCATTAGCACTGTCCCTGTGGGCACTATCACCGTGAGCACTATCAGAATGGGCACTGTCACCATGGGCACTGTCACCGTGAGCAGTGTCACCATGAGCACTATTACCATGAGCACTCTCACCATGAGCACTATCACCAAGGGCAGTGTCACCTCCAGCAATATCAACATGGGCACTGTAACCGTGAGCACTATTACAATGGGCACTATCAACATGAGCACTATCACGTGAGCACTGTCATTGTGGGAATTGTCACCGTGTGCACTGTCACCATGAGCACTGTCACCATGAGCACTATCACTATGGAAACTGTCACCATGGGAACGGTCACCATGGGCAATGTCAACATGAGCATTCTCACCATGGGGACTCTCACCATGAGCCCTGTCACCATGGGCACTGTCACCACGGGCACTGTCACCATGGGCAGTTTCAATATGGGAACTGTCACCATGCGATCTGTCACCATGAGCACTATCACCATGAGCACTATCACCAAGGGCACTGTCACCATGAGCACTGTCACCATGAGCACTGTCACAGTGGGCACTGTCACATGAGCACTGTCACCATGGGCACTGTCACCATGGGTAATGTCACCATGGGCACTTTCAACATGGGCACTGTCACCATGCGAAATGTCACCCTGAGCACTATCGCCGTGAGCGCTATCACCATGGGTAGTGTCACCGTGAGCAATATCACCATGGGCACTGTCACCGTGAGCACTATTAACATGGGTACTATCAACAAGGGCCCTGTCACCGTGGGCACTGTCACCATGAGCACTGTCATCATGGGCACTGTCACCATGCGGACTATCACCATTAGCACTGTCACTGTGGACACTATCACCGTGAGCACTATTACAATGGGCACTATCCCGAAAGGCACTGTCACCATGGACACTGTCACCATGAACACTATCATCATGGGCAGTTCCACCATAAGGAATTTCACCATGGGAACTCCATCCATGTACACCGCCAGCATGAGCACAGTCAACATGGTCAGTGTCACCATGAGCACGGCCACCATGGGCACTTTCCACATGGGCACTGTCACCATGCGAACTATCACCGTGAGCACTATCACCATGAGCAGTATTACCATGAGCACTATCACCAAGGGCACTGTCAACGTGAGCACTATCACCGTGAGCACTATCACCATGAGCACTGTCACCATGAGCATTGTCACCATGGGCACTGTCACCATAGGCACTGTCACCATGGACACTCTCACCATGAGCACTATCATCATGGGCAGTGCTACCATGAGGAATTTCACCATCGGAAATCCAACCATGTACACCGCCAGCATGAGCACAGTCACCATGGTCAGTGCCACCATGAGCACTGTTACCATGGACACTTTCAACATGGGCCCTGTTACCATGTGAACGGTCACCATGACCACTATCACCTTGAGCACTGTCACCATGAGCACTGTCACTGTGGGCAATGTCACCAAGAGCACTGTCACCTTGGGCACTGTCACCATGGGAACTGTAGGCATGAGCACTATCACCGTGAGCACTATAACCATGGGCAGTGTCACCGTGAGCAATATCACCATGAACACTGTCACCGTGTGCACTGTCCACATGAGCACTGTCACCATGGGAAATGTCACCATGGGCACTGTCATCATGGGAACTCTCACCATGAGCACTATCATCATGGGCAGTGCCATCATGACGAATTTCACCATTGGAACTCCAACCATGTACACCGCCAGCATGAGCACAGTCACCATGTGTAGTGTCATGATGAAAACTGTCACCATGTTTACTTTCAACATGGGCAGTGTCACCATGCGAACTGCCACCATGAGCACTATCACCATGAACACTATCACCAAGGACACGGTCACCGTGAGCACTGTCACTGTGGGCACTGTCACCATGAGCACAGTCATCCTGGGCACTGTCACCATGGGAACTGTCACCATTAGCACTGTCCCTGTGGGCACTATCACCGTGAGCACTATCAGAATGGGCACTGTCACCATGGGCACTGTCACCGTGAGCAGTGTCACTATGAGCACTATCACCGTGAGCACTATCACCAAGGGCAGTGTCACCTCCAGCAATATCAACATGGGCACTGTAACCGTGAGCACTATTACAATGGGCACTATCAACATGAGCACTATCACGTGAGCACTGTCATTGTGGGAATTGTCACCGTGTGCACTGTCACCATGAGCACTGTCACCATGAGCACTATCACTATGGAAACTGTCACCATGGGAACGGTCACCATGGGCAATGTCAACATGAGCATTCTCACCATGCGGACTCTCACCATGAGCCCTGTCACCATGGGCACTGTCAACATGGGTACTGTCACCATGGGCACTTTCAATATGGGAACTGTCACCATGCGATCTGTCACCATGAGCAGTATCACCATGAGCACTATCACCAAGGGCACTGTCACCATGAGCACTGTCACCATGAGCACTGTCACAGTGGGCACTGTCACATGAGCACTGTCACCATGGGCACTGTCACCATGGGTAATGTCACCATGGGCACTTTCAACATGGGCACTGTCACCATGCGAAATGTCACCCTGAGCACTATCACCGTGAGTGCTATCACCATGGGCACTGTCACCGTGAGCACTATTAACATGGGTACTATCAACAAGGGCCCTGTCATCGTGGGCACTGTCACCATGGGGACTGTCACCATTAGCACTGTCACTGTGGACACTATCACCGTGAGCACTATGACAATGGGCACTATCGCGAAAGGCACTGTCACCATGGACACTGTCACCATGAGCACTATCATCATGGGCAGTTCCACCATAAGGAATTTCACCATGGGAACTCCATCCATGTACACCGCCAGTATGAGCACAGTCAACATGGTCAGTGTCACCATGAGCACTGCCACCATGGGCACTTTCCACATGGGCACTGTCACCATGCAAACTATCACCGTGAGCACTATCACCATGAGCAGTATTACCATGAGCACTATCACCAAGGGCACTGTCAACGTGAGCACTATCACCGTGAGCACTATCACCATGAGCACTGTCACCATGAGCATTGTCACCGTGGGCACGGTCACCATGGGCACTGTCACCATGGGAAGTATCATCATTAGCTCTCTTACCATGGGAAATGTCACCATGAGCACTGTCATCTTGGGAACTGCCACCATGGACACTGCCACCATGAGCACTGTAACCATTGGCACTGCCACAGTGAGCACTGTCAACGTGAGCACTATCACCGTGAGCACTATCACTGTGAGCACTGTCTGTGTGGGCATTGTCCCCGTGTGCACTGTCACCATGAGCACTATCACCATGGGAATTGTCACCATGGGAACGGTCATCATGGGCAATGTCAACATGAGCACTGACACCATGGGAACTCTCTCCATGAGCACTGTCACCATGGGCAGTGTCACCATGGGCACTGTCACCATGGGCAGTGTCACCATGAGCACTGTCACCATGGGCACTCTCAAAATGGACATTGTCAACGTGAGCTCTATCATCATGGGCAGAGCCACCATGAGGAATTTCACCATGGGAAGTCCAACCATGTACACCGCCAGCATGAGCATATTCACCATGGGCAATGTCACCATGAGCACTGTCACCATGGGCACTTTCAAAATGGCCACTCTCACCATGGGCACTGTCACCATGGACACTGTCATCATGAGCTCTGTTACAATGAGAAATGTCACCATGAGCACTGTCATCTTGGGAACTGCCACCATGGACACTGCCACCATGAGCACTGTAACCATTGGCACTGCCACAGTGAGCACTGTCACCGTGAGCACTGTCACCATGGGAACTGTCACCTTGTGCACTGTCACCATGGGAAATGTCACTATGGGCAGTGTCACCTTGGGCACTGTCACCATGGGCAGTGTCAACATGAGTACTATCACCATGAGCACTATCACCAAGGGCAGTGTCACCATGAGCACTATCACCGTGAGCACTATCACCATGGGCAGTGTCACCTTGAGCAACATCAACATGGGCACTGTCACTGTGAGCACTATTACAATGGGCACTATCACCATGAGCACTATCATCGTGAGCACTGTCAGTGTGGGCATTGTCACTGTGTGCACTGTCACTGAGAGCACTATCACAATGGGCTCTGTCACCATAGGCACTGTCGCCATGGACACTGTCACCATGAGCTCTATCATCATGGGCAGTGCTACCAGGAGGAATTTCACCATCGGAACTCCAACCAGGTACACCGCCAGCATGAGCACAGTCACCATGGGCAGTGCCACCATGAGAACTGTCAACATGGGCACTTTCAACATGGGCAGTGTCACCAGGCAAACTGCCACCATGAGCACTATCACCATGAGCACTATCACCAAGGGCACTCTCACCGTGAGCACTGTCACCGTGGGCAATGTCACCATGAGCACTGTCATAATGGGCACTGTAACCATTGGAACTGTCACCATGAGCACTATCACCGTGAGCACTATCACCATGGGTAGTGTCACCGTGAGCAAAATCACCATGGGCACTGTCACCGTGAGCACTATTAACATGGGTACTATCACCAAGGGCACTGTCACCGTGAGCACTGTCACCATGAGCACTGACACCATGAGCATTATCACCATGAGCACTGTCACCATAAGCATAGTCACCGTGGGCACTGTCACCATGAGCACTGTCACCATGGGCAGTGTCACCTTGAGCAATATAACCATGGGCACTGTCACCATGAGCACTATTACAATAGGCACTATCACCATGAGCACTATCACCGTGAGCACTGTCACCATGGGCATTGTCACTGTGTGCACTGTCACCGTGGGCATTGTCACCATGAGGAGTATCACCATGGGAACTATCACCATGGGAAAGGTCACCATGGGCAATATCAACATGAGCACTGTCACCATGGGAACTCTCATCATGAGCACTGTCACCATGAACACTATCATCATGGGCAGTGCCACCATAAGGAATTTCACTATGGGAACTCCTAACCATGTACACCGCCAGCATAAGCACAGTCACCATGGGAAGTGTCACCATGAGCACTGCCACCATGGGTCTTTCCACATGGGCACTCTCAGCATGCGAACCGTCACCATGAGCACTATCACCGTGAGCACTGTCACAATGAGCACTGTCACCATGTGCACTATCACCATGAGCACTATCACCAAGGGCACTGTCACTTTGAGCACTATCAACATGGGCAGTGTAACCGTGAGCACTATCACCATGGTCAGTGTCATCGTGAGCAATATCACTATGGGCACTGTCATGTGAGCACTATTACCATGGGTACTATCACCAAGGGCACTGTCATCGTGAGCACTGTCACCATGAGCACTGTCACTGTGGGCACTGTCACAATGAGCACTGTCATCATGAGCACTGTCACCATGCGAACTGTCACCATGAGCACTATCACCATGAGCCCTATCACCATGAGCACTATCACCAAGGGAACTGTCACCATGAGCACTATCACCATGAGCACTATCACCATGGGCACTGTCACCGTGAGCACTATTACCATGGGCACTGTCACCAAGGGCACTGTCACCATGAGCACTGTCACCATGAGCACTGTCACCGTGGGCTCTGTCACCATGAGCACTGTCAACATGGGCACTGTATTCATGGGAACTGTCACCATGGGCAGTATCACGGTGAGCACTATCACCATGGGAACTGTCACCATGGGAACGGACACCATGGGCACTGTCAAAATGAGCACTGTCACCATGGGCACACTCACCATGGGCAATGTCACCATGGACACTATCACCATGGGAACTCTCAACATGAGCACTGTCACCATGGGAAATGTCACTATGGTTCGTGTCACCATGGGCACTTTCATCATGGGGAGTGTCACTATCAGCACTATTACCATGAGCACTATGACCATGACCACTCTAACCAAGGGCAGTGTCACCATGAGCACTATCACCGTGAGCAATATCACCATGGGCAGTGTCACCTTGAGCAATATCAACATCGGCACTGTCACTGTGAGCACTATTACAATAGGCACTATCACCATGAGCACTATCACGGTGAGCACTGTCACCGTGGGCATTGTCACAGTTTGCACTATCACCATGAGCACTGTAACCATGAGCAGTATCACCATGGGAACTGTCACCATGGGAACGGTCACCATGGGCAATGTCAACATGAGCACTGTCACCATGGGAACTCTCACCATGAGCACTATCACCATGGGAAATGTCACCATGGGCACTTTCACAATGGGTACTGTCACCATGTGCACTTTCAACATGGGCACTGTCACCATACGAACTCTCACTATGACCACTATCACCATGAGCACTATCACCAAGGGCACTGTCACCGTGAACACTGTCCCTGTGAGCACTGTCACAGTGGCCACTGTCACCATTAGCACTGTCATCATGGGCACTGTCACCATAGGAACTGTCACAATGAGCACAGCCACTGTGGGCACTGTCACCATACGAACTCTCACTATGACCACTATCACCATGAGCACTATCACCAAGGGCAATGTGACCGTGAGCACTGTCACCATGAGCACTATCATCATGGGCAGTGCTACCATGAGGAATTTCACCATCGGAAATCCAACCATGTACACCGCCAGCATGAGCACAGTCACCATGGTCAGTGCCACCATGAGCACTGTCACCATGGACACTTTCAACATGGGCCCTGTCACCTTGTGAACGGTCACCATGAGCACTATCACCTTGAGCACTGTCACCATGAGCACTGTCACTGTGGGCAATGTCACCATGAGCACTGTCACCGTGGGCACTGTCACCATGGGAACTGTAGGCATGAGCACTATCACCGTGAGCACTATAACCATGGGCAGTGTCACCGTGAGCAATATCACCATGAACTCTGTCACCGTGTGCACTGTCCACATGAGCACTGTCACCATGGGAAATGTCACCATGGGCACTGTCATCATGGGAACTCTCACCATGAGCACTATCATCATGGGCAGTGCCATCATGACGAATTTCACCATTGGAACTCCAACCATGTACACCGCCAGCATGAGCACAGTCACCATGTGTAGTGTCACGATGAAAACTGTCACCATGTGTACTTTCAACATGGGCAGTGTCACCATGCGAACTGCCACCATGAGCACTATCACCATGAGCACTATCACCAAGGGCACGGTCACCGTGAGCACTGTCACCATGGGCACTGTCACCATGAGCACAGTCATCATGGGCACTGTCACCATGGGAACTGTCACCATTAGCACTGTCCCTGTGGGCACTATCACCGTGAGCACTATCAGAATGGGCACTGTCACCATGGGCACTGTCACCGTGAGCAGTGTCACCATGAGCACTATTACCATGAGCACTCTCACCATGAGCACTATCACCAAGGGCAGTGTCACCTCCAGCAATATCAACATGGGCACTGTAACCGTGAGCACTATTACAATGGGCACTATCAACATGAGCACTATCACGTGAGCACTGTCATTGTGGGAATTGTCACCGTGTGCACTGTCACCATGAGCACTGTCACCATGAGCACTATCACTATGGAAACTGTCACCATGGGAACGGTCACCATGGGCAATGTCAACATGAGCATTCTCACCATGGGGACTCTCACCATGAGCCCTGTCACCATGGGCACTGTCACCACGGGCACTGTCACCATGGGCACTTTCAATATGGGAACTGTCACCATGCGATCTGTCACCATGAGCACTATCACCATGAGCACTATCACCAAGGGCACTGTCACCATGAGCACTGTCACCATGAGCACTGTCACAGTGGGCACTGTCACATGAGCACTGTCACCATGGGCACTGTCACCATGGGTAATGTCACCATGGGCACTTTCAACATGGGCACTGTCACCATGCGAAATGTCACCCTGAGCACTATCGCCGTGAGCGCTATCACCATGGGTAGTGTCACCGTGAGCAATATCACCATGGGCACTGTCACCGTGAGCACTATTAACATGGGTACTATCAACAAGGGCCCTGTCACCGTGGGCACTGTCACCATGAGCACTGTCATCATGGGCACTGTCACCATGGGGACTGTCACCATTAGCACTGTCACTGTGGACACTATCACCGTGAGCACTATGACAATGGGCACTATCCCGAAAGGCACTGTCACCATGGACACTGTCACCATGAACACTATCATCATGGGCAGTTCCACCATAAGGAATTTCACCATGGGAACTCCATCCATGTACACCGCCAGCATGAGCACAGTCAACATGGTCAGTGTCACCATGAGCACGGCCACCATGGGCACTTTCCACATGGGCACTGTCACCATGCGAACTATCACCGTGAGCACTATCACCATGAGCAGTATTACCATGAGCACTATCACCAAGGGCACTGTCAACGTGAGCACTATCACCGTGAGCACTATCACCATGAGCACTGTCACCATGAGCATTGTCACCATGGGCACTGTCACCATAGGCACTGTCACCATGGACACTCTCACCATGAGCACTATCATCATGGGCAGTGCTACCATGAGGAATTTCACCATCGGAAATCCAACCATGTACACCGCCAGCATGAGCACAGTCACCATGGTCAGTGCCACCATGAGCACTGTCACCATGGACACTTTCAACATGGGCCCTGTTACCATGTGAACGGTCACCATGAGCACTATCACCTTGAGCACTGTCACCATGAGCACTGTCACTGTGGGCAATGTCACCAAGAGCACTGTCACCTTGGGCACTGTCACCATGGGAACTGTAGGCATGAGCACTATCACCGTGAGCACTATAACCATGGGCAGTGTCACCGTGAGCAATATCACCATGAACACTGTCACCGTGTGCACTGTCCACATGAGCACTGTCACCATGGGAAATGTCACCATGGGCACTGTCATCATGGGAACTCTCACCATGAGCACTATCATCATGGGCAGTGCCATCATGACGAATTTCAACATTGGAACTCCAACCATGTACACCGCCAGCATGAGCACAGTCACCATGTGTAGTGTCATGATGAAAACTGTCACCATGTGTACTTTCAACATGGGCACTGTCACCATGCGAACTGCCATCATGAGCACTATCACCATGAACACTATCACCAAGGGCACGGTCACCGTGAGCACTGTCACTGTGGGCACTGTCACCATGAGCACAGTCATCATGGGCACTGTCACCATGGGAACTGTCACCATTAGCACTGTCCCTGTGGGCACTATCACCGTGAGCACTATCAGAATGGGCACTGTCACCATGGGCACTGTCACCGTGAGCAGTGTCACCATGAGCACTATCACCGTGAGCACTATCACCAAGGGCAGTGTCACCTCCAGCAATATCAACATGGGCACTGTAACCGTGAGCACTATTACAATGGGCACTATCAACATGAGCACTATCACGTGAGCACTGTCATTGTGGGAATTGTCACCGTGTGCACTGTCACCATGAGCACTGTCACCATGAGCACTATCACTATGGAAACTGTCACCATGGGAACGGTCACCATGGGCAATGTCAACATGAGCATTCTCACCATGCGGACTCTCACCATGAGCCCTCTCACCATGGGCACTGTCAACATGGGTACTGTCACCATGGGCACTTTCAATATGGGAACTGTCACCATGCGATCTGTCACCATGAGCAGTATCACCATGAGCACTATCACCAAGGGCACTGTCACCATGAGCACTGTCACCATGAGCACTGTCACAGTGGGCACTGTCACATGAGCACTGTCACCATGGGCACTGTCACCATGGGTAATGTCACCATGGGCACTTTCAACATGGGCACTGTCACCATGCGAAATGTCACCCTGAGCACTATCACCGTGAGTGCTATCACCATGGGCACTGTCACCGTGAGCACTATTAACATGGGTACTATCAACAAGGGCCCTGTCACCGTGGGCACTGTCACCATGGGGACTGTCACCATTAGCACTGTCACTGTGGACACTATCACCGTGAGCACTATGACAATGGGCACTATCGCGAAAGGCACTGTCACCATGGACACTGTCACCATGAGCACTATCATCATGGGCAGTTCCACCATAAGGAATTTCACCATGGGAACTCCATCCATGTACACCGCCAGCATGAGCACAGTCAACATGGTCAGTGTCACCATGAGCACTGCCACCATGGGCACTTTCCACATGGGCACTGTCACCATGCAAACTATCACCGTGAGCACTATCACCATGAGCAGTATTACCATGAGCACTATCACCAAGGGCACTGTCAACGTGAGCACTATCACCGTGAGCACTATCACCATGAGCACTGTCACCATGAGCATTGTCACCGTGGGCACGGTCACCATGGGCACTGTCACCATGGGCAGTATCATCATTAGCTCTCTTACCATGGGAAATGTCACCATGAGCACTGTCATCTTGGGAACTGCCACCATGGACACTGCCACCATGAGCACTGTAACCATTGGCACTGCCACAGTGAGCACTGTCAACGTGAGCACTATCACCGTGAGCACTATCACTGTGAGCACTGTCTGTGTGGGCATTGTCCCCGTGTGCACTGTCACCATGAGCACTATCACCATGGGAATTGTCACCATGGGAACGGTCATCATGGGCAATGTCAACATGAGCACTGACACCATGGGAACTCTCTCCATGAGCACTGTCACCATGGGCAGTGTCACCATGGGCACTGTCACCATGGGCAGTGTCACCATGAGCACTGTCACCATGGGCACTCTCAAAATGGACATTGTCAACGTGAGCTCTATCATCATGGGCAGAGCCACCATGAGGAATTTCACCATGGGAAGTCCAACCATGTACACCGCCAGCATGAGCATATTCACCATGGGCAATGTCACCATGAGCACTGTCACCATGGGCACTTTCAAAATGGCCACTCTCACCATGGGCACTGTCACCATGGACACTGTCATCATGAGCTCTGTTACAATGAGAAATGTCACCATGAGCACTGTCATCTTGGGAACTGCCACCATGGACACTGCCACCATGAGCACTGTAACCATTGGCACTGCCACAGTGAGCACTGTCACCGTGAGCACTGTCACCATGGGAACTGTCACCTTGTGCACTGTCACCATGGGAAATGTCACTATGGGCAGTGTCACCTTGGGCACTGTCACCATGGGCAGTGTCAACATGAGTACTATCACCATGAGCACTATCACCAAGGGCAGTGTCACCATGAGCACTATCACCGTGAGCACTATCACCATGGGCAGTGTCACCTTGAGCAACATCAACATGGGCACTGTCACCGTGAGCACTATTACAATGGGCACTATCACCATGAGCACTATCATCGTGAGCACTGTCAGTGTGGGCATTGTCACTGTGTGCACTGTCACCGTGAGCACTGTCACATTGAGCACTGTCACCGTGGGCAATGTCACCATGAGCACTGTCATAATGGGCACTGTAACCATTGGAACTGTCACCATGAGCACTATCACCGTGAGCACTATCACCATGGGTAGTGTCACCGTGAGCAAAATCACCATGGGCACTGTCACCGTGAGCACTATTAACATGGGTACTATCACCAAGGGCACTGTCACCGTGAGCACTGTCACCATGAGCACTGACACCATGAGCATTATCACCATGAGCACTGTCACCATAAGCATAGTCACCGTGGGCACTGTCACCATGAGCACTGTCACCATGGGCAGTGTCACCTTGAGCAATATAACCATGGGCACTGTCACCATGAGCACTATTACAATAGGCACTATCACCATGAGCACTATCACCGTGAGCACTGTCACCATGGGCATTGTCACTGTGTGCACTGTCACCGTGGGCATTGTCACCATGAGGAGTATCACCATGGGAACTATCACCATGGGAAAGGTCACCATGGGCAATATCAACATGAGCACTGTCACCATGGGAACTCTCATCATGAGCACTGTCACCATGAACACTATCATCATGGGCAGTGCCACCATAAGGAATTTCACTATGGGAACTCCTAACCATGTACACCGCCAGCATAAGCACAGTCACCATGGGAAGTGTCACCATGAGCACTGCCACCACGGGTCTTTCCACATGGGCACTCTCAGCATGTGAACCGTCACCATGAGCACTATCACCGTGAGCACTGTCACAATGAGCACTGTCACCATGTGCACTATCACCATGAGCACTATCACCAAGGGCACTGTCACTTTGAGCACTATCAACATGGGCAGTGTAACCGTGAGCACTATCACCATGGTCAGTGTCATCGTGAGCAATATCACTATGGGCACTGTCATGTGAGCACTATTACCATGGGTACTATCACCAAGGGCACTGTCATCGTGAGCACTGTCACCATGAGCACTGTCACCGTGGGCACTGTCACAATGAGCACTGTCATCATGAGCACTGTCACCATGCGAACTGTCACCATGAGCACTATCACCATGAGCCCTATCACCATGAGCACTATCACCAAGGGAACTGTCACCATGAGCACTATCACCATGAGCACTATCACCATGGGCACTGTCACCGTGAGCACTATTACCATGGGCACTGTCACCAAGGGCACTGTCACCATGAGCACTGTCACCATGAGCACTGTCACCATGGGCTCTGTCACCATGAGCACTGTCAACATGGGCACTGTATCCATGGGAACTGTCACCATGGGCAGTATCACGGTGAGCACTATCACCATGGGAACTGTCACCATGGGAACGGACACCATGGGCACTGTCAAAATGAGCACTGTCACCATGGGCACACTCACCATGGGCAATGTCACCATGGACACTATCACCATGGGAACTCTCAACATGAGCACTGTCACCATGGGAAATGTCACTATGGTTCGTGTCACCATGGGCACTTTCATCATGGGGAGTGTCACTATCAGCACTATTACCATGAGCACTATGACCATGACCACTCTAACCAAGGGCAGTGTCACCATGAGCACTATCACCGTGAGCAATATCACCATGGGCAGTGTCACCTTGAGCAATATCAACATCGGCACTGTCACTGTGAGCACTATTACAATAGGCACTATCACCATGAGCACTATCACGGTGAGCACTGTCACCGTGGGCATTGTCACAGTTTGCACTATCACCATGAGCACTGTAACCATGAGCAGTATCACCATGGGAACTGTCACCATGGGAACGGTCACCATGGGCAATGTCAACATGAGCACTGTCACCATGGGAACTCTCACCATGAGCACTATCACCATGGGAAATGTCACCATGGGCACTTTCACAATGGGTACTGTCACCATGTGCACTTTCAACATGGGCACTGTCACCATACGAACTCTCACTATGACCACTATCACCATGAGCACTATCACCAAGGGCACTGTCACCGTGAACACTGTCCCTGTGAGCACTGTCACAGTGGCCACTGTCACCATTAGCACTGTCATCATGGGCACTGTCACCATAGGAACTGTCACAATGAGCACAGCCACTGTGGGCACTGTCACCATACGAACTCTCACTATGACCACTATCACCATGAGCACTATCACCAAGGGCAATGTGACCGTGAGCACTGTCACCATGAGCACTATCATCATGGGCAGTGCTACCATGAGGAATTTCACCATCGGAAATCCAACCATGTACACCGCCAGCATGAGCACAGTCACCATGGTCAGTGCCACCATGAGCACTGTCACCATGGACACTTTCAACATGGGCCCTGTCACCTTGTGAACGGTCACCATGAGCACTATCACCTTGAGCACTGTCACCATGAGCACTGTCACTGTGGGCAATGTCACCATGAGCACTGTCACCGTGGGCACTGTCACCATGGGAACTGTAGGCATGAGCACTATCACCGTGAGCACTATAACCATGGGCAGTGTCACCGTGAGCAATATCACCATGAACTCTGTCACCGTGTGCACTGTCCACATGAGCACTGTCACCATGGGAAATGTCACCATGGGCACTGTCATCATGGGAACTCTCACCATGAGCACTATCATCATGGGCAGTGCCATCATGACGAATTTCACCATTGGAACTCCAACCATGTACACCGCCAGCATGAGCACAGTCACCATGTGTAGTGTCACGATGAAAACTGTCACCATGTGTACTTTCAACATGGGCAGTGTCACCATGCGAACTGCCACCATGAGCACTATCACCATGAGCACTATCACCAAGGGCACGGTCACCGTGAGCACTGTCACCATGGGCACTGTCACCATGAGCACAGTCATCATGGGCACTGTCACCATGGGAACTGTCACCATTAGCACTGTCCCTGTGGGCACTATCACCGTGAGCACTATCAGAATGGGCACTGTCACCATGGGCACTGTCACCGTGAGCAGTGTCACCATGAGCACTATTACCATGAGCACTCTCACCATGAGCACTATCACCAAGGGCAGTGTCACCTCCAGCAATATCAACATGGGCACTGTAACCGTGAGCACTATTACAATGGGCACTATCAACATGAGCACTATCACGTGAGCACTGTCATTGTGGGAATTGTCACCGTGTGCACTGTCACCATGAGCACTGTCACCATGAGCACTATCACTATGGAAACTGTCACCATGGGAACGGTCACCATGGGCAATGTCAACATGAGCATTCTCACCATGGGGACTCTCACCATGAGCCCTGTCACCATGGGCACTGTCACCACGGGCACTGTCACCATGGGCACTTTCAATATGGGAACTGTCACCATGCGATCTGTCACCATGAGCACTATCACCATGAGCACTATCACCAAGGGCACTGTCACCATGAGCACTGTCACCATGAGCACTGTCACAGTGGGCACTGTCACATGAGCACTGTCACCATGGGCACTGTCACCATGGGTAATGTCACCATGGGCACTTTCAACATGGGCACTGTCACCATGCGAAATGTCACCCTGAGCACTATCGCCGTGAGCGCTATCACCATGGGTAGTGTCACCGTGAGCAATATCACCATGGGCACTGTCACCGTGAGCACTATTAACATGGGTACTATCAACAAGGGCCCTGTCACCGTGGGCACTGTCACCATGAGCACTGTCATCATGGGCACTGTCACCATGCGGACTATCACCATTAGCACTGTCACTGTGGACACTATCACCGTGAGCACTATGACAATGGGCACTATCGCGAAAGGCACTGTCACCATGGACACTGTCACCATGAACACTATCATCATGGGCAGTTCCACCATAAGGAATTTCACCATGGGAACTCCATCCATGTACACCGCCAGCATGAGCACAGTCAACATGGTCAGTGTCACCATGAGCACGGCCACCATGGGCACTTTCCACATGGGCACTGTCACCATGCGAACTATCACCGTGAGCACTATCACCATGAGCAGTATTACCATGAGCACTATCACCAAGGGCACTGTCAACGTGAGCACTATCACTGTGAGCACTATCACCATGAGCACTGTCACCATGAGCATTGTCACCATGGGCACTGTCACCATAGGCACTGTCACCATGGACACTCTCACCATGAGCACTATCATCATGGGCAGTGCTACCATGAGGAATTTCACCATCGGAAATCCAACCATGTACACCGCCAGCATGAGCACAGTCACCATGGTCAGTGCCACCATGAGCACTGTCACCATGGACACTTTCAACATGGGCCCTGTTACCATGTGAACGGTCACCATGAGCACTATCACCTTGAGCACTGTCACCATGAGCACTGTCACTGTGGGCAATGTCACCAAGAGCACTGTCACCTTGGGCACTGTCACCATGGGAACTGTAGGCATGAGCACTATCACCGTGAGCACTATAACCATGGGCAGTGTCACCGTGAGCAATATCACCATGAACACTGTCACCGTGTGCACTGTCCACATGAGCACTGTCACCATGGGAAATGTCACCATGGGCACTGTCATCATGGGAACTCTCACCATGAGCACTATCATCATGGGCAGTGCCATCATGACGAATTTCACCATTGGAACTCCAACCATGTACACCGCCAGCATGAGCACAGTCACCATGTGTAGTGTCATGATGAAAACTGTCACCATGTGTACTTTCAACATGGGCAGTGTCACCATGCGAACTGCCACCATGAGCACTATCACCATGAACACTATCACCAAGGGCACGGTCACCGTGAGCACTGTCACTGTGGGCACTGTCACCATGAGCACAGTCATCCTGGGCACTGTCACCATGGGAACTGTCACCATTAGCACTGTCCCTGTGGGCACTATCACCGTGAGCACTATCAGAATGGGCACTGTCACCATGGGCACTGTCACCGTGAGCAGTGTCACCATGAGCACTATCACCGTGAGCACTATCACCAAGGGCAGTGTCACCTCCAGCAATATCAACATGGGCACTGTAACCGTGAGCACTATTACAATGGGCACTATCAACATGAGCACTATCACGTGAGCACTGTCATTGTGGGAATTGTCACCGTGTGCACTGTCACCATGAGCACTGTCACCATGAGCACTATCACTATGGAAACTGTCACCATGGGAACGGTCACCATGGGCAATGTCAACATGAGCATTCTCACCATGCGGACTCTCACCATGAGCCCTGTCACCATGGGCACTGTCAACATGGGTACTGTCACCATGGGCACTTTCAATATGGGAACTGTCACCATGCGATCTGTCACCATGAGCAGTATCACCATGAGCACTATCACCAAGGGCACTGTCACCATGAGCACTGTCACCATGAGCACTGTCACAGTGGGCACTGTCACATGAGCACTGTCACCATGGGCACTGTCACCATGGGTAATGTCACCATGGGCACTTTCAACATGGGCACTGTCACCATGCGAAATGTCACCCTGAGCACTATCACCGTGAGTGCTATCACCATGGGCACTGTCACCGTGAGCACTATTAACATGGGTACTATCAACAAGGGCACTGTCACCGTGGGCACTGTCACCATGAGCACTGTCATCATGGGCACTGTCACCATGGGGACTGTCACCATTAGCACTGTCACTGTGGACACTATCACCGTGAGCACTATGACAATGGGCACTATCGCGAAAGGCACTGTCACCATGGACACTGTCACCATGAGCACTATCATCATGGGCAGTTCCACCATAAGGAATTTCACCATGGGAACTCCATCCATGTACACCGCCAGCATGAGCACAGTCAACATGGTCAGTGTCACCATGAGCACTGCCACCATGGGCACTTTCCACATGGGCACTGTCACCATGCAAACTATCACCGTGAGCACTATCACCATGAGCAGTATTACCATGAGCACTATCACCAAGGGCACTGTCAACGTGAGCACTATCACCGTGAGCACTATCACCATGAGCACTGTCACCATGAGCATTGTCACCGTGGGCACGGTCACCATGGGCACTGTCACCATGGGCAGTATCATCATTAGCTCTCTTACCATGGGAAATGTCACCATGAGCACTGTCATCTTGGGAACTGCCACCATGGACACTGCCACCATGAGCACTGTAACCATTGGCACTGCCACAGTGAGCACTGTCAACGTGAGCACTATCACCGTGAGCACTATCACTGTGAGCACTGTCTGTGTGGGCATTGTCCCCGTGTGCACTGTCACCATGAGCACTATCACCATGGGAATTGTCACCATGGGAACGGTCATCATGGGCAATGTCAACATGAGCACTGACACCATGGGAACTCTCTCCATGAGCACTGTCACCATGGGCAGTGTCACCATGGGCACTGTCACCATGGGCAGTGTCACCATGAGCACTGTCACCATGGGCACTCTCAAAATGGACATTGTCAACGTGAGCTCTATCATCATGGGCAGAGCCACCATGAGGAATTTCACCATGGGAAGTCCAACCATGTACACCGCCAGCATGAGCATATTCACCATGGGCAATGTCACCATGAGCACTGTCACCATGGGCACTTTCAAAATGGCCACTCTCACCATGGGCACTGTCACCATGGACACTGTCATCATGAGCTCTGTTACAATGAGAAATGTCACCATGAGCACTGTCATCTTGGGAACTGCCACAGTGAGCACTGTCAACGTGAGCACTGTCACCATGGGAACTGTCACCTTGTGCACTGTCACCATGGGAAATGTCACTATGGGCAGTGTCACCTTGGGCACTGTCACCATGGGCAGTGTCAACATGAGTACTATCACCATGAGCACTATCACCAAGGGCAGTGTCACCATGAGCACTATCACCGTGAGCACTATCACCATGGGCAGTGTCACCTTGAGCAACATCAACATGGGCACTGTCACCGTGAGCACTATTACAAAGGGCACTATCACCATGAGCACTATCATCGTGAGCACTGT
The DNA here is from genome assembly GCF_965194805.1 of Balaenoptera borealis. NCBI lineage: Eukaryota > Metazoa > Chordata > Mammalia > Artiodactyla > Balaenopteridae > Balaenoptera > Balaenoptera borealis. The sequence continues at coordinate 21,626,348 of NC_138874.1, forward strand.
CAGTGTGGGCATTGTCACTGTGTGCACTGTCACCGTGAGCACTGTCACATTGAGCACTGTCACAGTGGGCACTGTCACTGAGAGCACTATCACAATGGGCTCTGTCACCATAGGCACTGTCGCCATGGACACTGTCACCATGAGCTCTATCATCATGGGCAGTGCTACCAGGAGGAATTTCACCATCGGAACTCCAACCAGGTACACCGCCAGCATGAGCACAGTCACCATGGGCAGTGCCACCATGAGAACTGTCAACATGGGCACTTTCAACATGGGCAGTGTCACCAGGCAAACTGCCACCATGAGCACTATCACCATGAGCACTATCACCAAGGGCACTGTCTCCGTGAGCACTGTCACCGTGGGCAATGTCACCATGAGCACTGTCATAATGGGCACTGTAACCATTGGAACTGTCACCATGAGCACTATCACCGTGAGCACTATCACCATGGGTAGTGTCACCGTGGGCAAAATCACCATGGGCACTGTCACCGTGAGCACTGTCACCATGAGCACTGACACCATGAGCATTATCACCATGAGCACTGTCACCATAAGCATAGTCACCGTGGGCACTGTCACCATGAGCACTGTCACCATGGGCAGTGTCACCTTGAGCAATATAACCATGGGCACTGTCACCATGAGCACTATTACAATAGGCACTATCACCATGAGCACTATCACCGTGAGCACTGTCACCATGGGCATTGTCACTGTGTGCACTGTCACCGTGGGCATTGTCACCATGAGGAGTATCACCATGGGAACTATCACCATGGGAAAGGTCACCATGGGCAATATCAACATGAGCACTGTCACCATGGGAACTCTCATCATGAGCACTGTCACCATGAACACTATCATCATGGGCAGTGCCACCATAAGTAATTTCACTATGGGAACTCCTAACCATGTACACCGCCAGCATAAGCACAGTCACCATGGGAAGTGTCACCATGAGCACTGCCACCATGGGTCTTTCCACATGGGCACTCTCAGCATGCGAACCGTCACCATGAGCACTATCACCGTGAGCACTGTCACAATGAGCACTGTCACCATGTGCACTATCACCATGAGCACTATCACCAAGGGCACTGTCACTTTGAGCACTATCAACATGGGCAGTGTAACCGTGAGCACTATCACCATGGTCAGTGTCATCGTGAGCAATATCACTATGGGCACTGTCATGTGAGCACTATTACCATGGGTACTATCACCAAGGGCACTGTCATCGTGAGCACTGTCACCATGAGCACTGTCACCGTGGGCACTGTCACAATGAGCACTGTCATCATGAGCACTGTCACCATGCGAACTGTCACCATGAGCACTATCACCATGAGCCCTATCACCATGAGCACTATCACCAAGGGAACTGTCACCAAGGGCACTGTCACCATGAGCACTGTCACCATGAGCACTGTCACCGTGGGCTCTGTCACCATGAGCACTGTCAACATGGGCACTGTATCCATGGGAACTGTCACCATGGGCAGTATCACGGTGAGCACTATCACCATGGGAACTGTCACCATGGGAACGGACACCATGGGCACTGTCAAAATGAGCGCTGTCACCATGGGCACACTCACCATGGGCAATGTCACCATGGACACTATCACCATGGGAACTCTCAACATGAGCACTGTCACCATGGGAAATGTCACTATGGTTCGTGTCACCATGGGCACTTTCATCATGGGGAGTGTCACTATCAGCACTATTACCATGAGCACTATGACCATGACCACTCTAACCAAGGGCAGTGTCACCATGAGCACTATCACCGTGAGCAATATCACCATGGGCAGTGTCACCTTGAGCAATATCAACATCGGCACTGTCACTGTGAGCACTATTACAATAGGCACTATCACCATGAGCACTATCACGGTGAGCACTGTCACCGTGGGCATTGTCACAGTTTGCACTATCACCATGAGCACTGTAACCATGAGCAGTATCACCATGGGAACTGTCACCATGGGAACGGTCACCATGGGCAATGTCAACATGAGCACTGTCACCATGGGAACTCTCACCATGAGCACTATCACCATGGGAAATGTCACCATGGGCACTTTCACAATGGGTACTGTCACCATGTGCACTTTCAACATGGGCACTGTCACCATACGAACTCTCACTATGACCACTATCACCATGAGCACTATCACCAAGGGCACTGTCACCGTGAACACTGTCCCTGTGAGCACTGTCACAGTGGCCACTGTCACCATTAGCACTGTCATCATGGGCACTGTCACCATAGGAACTGTCACAATGAGCACAGCCACTGTGGGCACTGTCACCATACGAACTCTCACTATGACCACTATCACCATGAGCACTATCACCAAGGGCAATGTGACCGTGAGCACTGTCACCATGAGCACTATCATCATGGGCAGTGCTACCATGAGGAATTTCACCATCGGAAATCCAACCATGTACACCGCCAGCATGAGCACAGTCACCATGGTCAGTGCCACCATGAGCACTGTCACCATGGACACTTTCAACATGGGCCCTGTCACCTTGTGAACGGTCACCATGAGCACTATCACCTTGAGCACTGTCACCATGAGCACTGTCACTGTGGGCAATGTCACCATGAGCACTGTCACCGTGGGCACTGTCACCATGGGAACTGTAGGCATGAGCACTATCACCGTGAGCACTATAACCATGGGCAGTGTCACCGTGAGCAATATCACCATGAACTCTGTCACCGTGTGCACTGTCCACATGAGCACTGTCACCATGGGAAATGTCACCATGGGCACTGTCATCATGGGAACTCTCACCATGAGCACTATCATCATGGGCAGTGCCATCATGACGAATTTCACCATTGGAACTCCAACCATGTACACCGCCAGCATGAGCACAGTCACCATGTGTAGTGTCACGATGAAAACTGTCACCATGTGTACTTTCAACATGGGCAGTGTCACCATGCGAACTGCCACCATGAGCACTATCACCATGAGCACTATCACCAAGGGCACGGTCACCGTGAGCACTGTCACCATGGGCACTGTCACCATGAGCACAGTCATCATGGGCACTGTCACCATGGGAACTGTCACCATTAGCACTGTCCCTGTGGGCACTATCACCGTGAGCACTATCAGAATGGGCACTGTCACCATGGGCACTGTCACCGTGAGCAGTGTCACCATGAGCACTATTACCATGAGCACTCTCACCATGAGCACTATCACCAAGGGCAGTGTCACCTCCAGCAATATCAACATGGGCACTGTAACCGTGAGCACTATTACAATGGGCACTATCAACATGAGCACTATCACGTGAGCACTGTCATTGTGGGAATTGTCACCGTGTGCACTGTCACCATGAGCACTGTCACCATGAGCACTATCACTATGGAAACTGTCACCATGGGAACGGTCACCATGGGCAATGTCAACATGAGCATTCTCACCATGGGGACTCTCACCATGAGCCCTGTCACCATGGGCACTGTCACCACGGGCACTGTCACCATGGGCACTTTCAATATGGGAACTGTCACCATGCGATCTGTCACCATGAGCACTATCACCATGAGCACTATCACCAAGGGCACTGTCACCATGAGCACTGTCACCATGAGCACTGTCACAGTGGGCACTGTCACATGAGCACTGTCACCATGGGCACTGTCACCATGGGTAATGTCACCATGGGCACTTTCAACATGGGCACTGTCACCATGCGAAATGTCACCCTGAGCACTATCGCCGTGAGCGCTATCACCATGGGTAGTGTCACCGTGAGCAATATCACCATGGGCACTGTCACCGTGAGCACTATTAACATGGGTACTATCAACAAGGGCCCTGTCACCGTGGGCACTGTCACCATGGGGACTGTCACCATTAGCACTGTCACTGTGGACACTATCACCGTGAGCACTATGACAATGGGCACTATCGCGAAAGGCACTGTCACCATGGACACTGTCACCATGAGCACTATCATCATGGGCAGTTCCACCATAAGGAATTTCACCATGGGAACTCCATCCATGTACACCGCCAGCATGAGCACAGTCAACATGGTCAGTGTCACCATGAGCACTGCCACCATGGGCACTTTCCACATGGGCACTGTCACCATGCAAACTATCACCGTGAGCACTATCACCATGAGCAGTATTACCATGAGCACTATCACCAAGGGCACTGTCAACGTGAGCACTATCACCGTGAGCACTATCACCATGAGCACTGTCACCATGAGCATTGTCACCGTGGGCACGGTCACCATGGGCACTGTCACCATGGGCAGTATCATCATTAGCTCTCTTACCATGGGAAATGTCACCATGAGCACTGTCATCTTGGGAACTGCCACCATGGACACTGCCACCATGAGCACTGTAACCATTGGCACTGCCACAGTGAGCACTGTCAACGTGAGCACTATCACCGTGAGCACTATCACTGTGAGCACTGTCTGTGTGGGCATTGTCCCCGTGTGCACTGTCACCATGAGCACTATCACCATGGGAATTGTCACCATGGGAACGGTCATCATGGGCAATGTCAACATGAGCACTGACACCATGGGAACTCTCTCCATGAGCACTGTCACCATGGGCAGTGTCACCATGGGCACTGTCACCATGGGCAGTGTCACCATGAGCACTGTCACCATGGGCACTCTCAAAATGGACATTGTCAACGTGAGCTCTATCATCATGGGCAGAGCCACCATGAGGAATTTCACCATGGGAAGTCCAACCATGTACACCGCCAGCATGAGCATATTCACCATGGGCAATGTCACCATGAGCACTGTCACCATGGGCACTTTCAAAATGGCCACTCTCACCATGGGCACTGTCACCATGGACACTGTCATCATGAGCTCTGTTACAATGAGAAATGTCACCATGAGCACTGTCATCTTGGGAACTGCCACCATGGACACTGCCACCATGAGCACTGTAACCATTGGCACTGCCACAGTGAGCACTGTCACCGTGAGCACTGTCACCATGGGAACTGTCACCTTGTGCACTGTCACCATGGGAAATGTCACTATGGGCAGTGTCACCTTGGGCACTGTCACCATGGGCAGTGTCAACATGAGTACTATCACCATGAGCACTATCACCAAGGGCAGTGTCACCATGAGCACTATCACCGTGAGCACTATCACCATGGGCAGTGTCACCTTGAGCAACATCAACATGGGCACTGTCACCGTGAGCACTATTACAATGGGCACTATCACCATGAGCACTATCATCGTGAGCACTGTCAGTGTGGGCATTGTCACTGTGTGCACTGTCACCGTGAGCACTGTCACATTGAGCACTGTCACCGTGGGCAATGTCACCATGAGCACTGTCATAATGGGCACTGTAACCATTGGAACTGTCACCATGAGCACTATCACCGTGAGCACTATCACCATGGGTAGTGTCACCGTGAGCAAAATCACCATGGGCACTGTCACCGTGAGCACTATTAACATGGGTACTATCACCAAGGGCACTGTCACCGTGAGCACTGTCACCATGAGCACTGACACCATGAGCATTATCACCATGAGCACTGTCACCATAAGCATAGTCACCGTGGGCACTGTCACCATGAGCACTGTCACCATGGGCAGTGTCACCTTGAGCAATATAACCATGGGCACTGTCACCATGAGCACTATTACAATAGGCACTATCACCATGAGCACTATCACCGTGAGCACTGTCACCATGGGCATTGTCACTGTGTGCACTGTCACCGTGGGCATTGTCACCATGAGGAGTATCACCATGGGAACTATCACCATGGGAAAGGTCACCATGGGCAATATCAACATGAGCACTGTCACCATGGGAACTCTCATCATGAGCACTGTCACCATGAACACTATCATCATGGGCAGTGCCACCATAAGGAATTTCACTATGGGAACTCCTAACCATGTACACCGCCAGCATAAGCACAGTCACCATGGGAAGTGTCACCATGAGCACTGCCACCATGGGTCTTTCCACATGGGCACTCTCAGCATGCGAACCGTCACCATGAGCACTATCACCGTGAGCACTGTCACAATGAGCACTGTCACCATGTGCACTATCACCATGAGCACTATCACCAAGGGCACTGTCACTTTGAGCACTATCAACATGGGCAGTGTAACCGTGAGCACTATCACCATGGTCAGTGTCATCGTGAGCAATATCACTATGGGCACTGTCATGTGAGCACTATTACCATGGGTACTATCACCAAGGGCACTGTCATCGTGAGCACTGTCACCATGAGCACTGTCACCGTGGGCACTGTCACAATGAGCACTATCATCATGAGCACTGTCACCATGCGAACTGTCACCATGAGCACTATCACCATGAGCCCTATCACCATGAGCACTATCACCAAGGGAACTGTCACCATGAGCACTATCACCATGAGCACTATCACCATGGGCACTGTCACCGTGAGCACTATTACCATGGGCACTGTCACCAAGGGCACTGTCACCATGAGCACTGTCACCATGAGCACTGTCACCATGGGCTCTGTCACCATGAGCACTGTCAACATGGGCACTGTATCCATGGGAACTGTCACCATGGGCAGTATCACGGTGAGCACTATCACCATGGGAACTGTCACCATGGGAACGGACACCATGGGCACTGTCAAAATGAGCACTGTCACCATGGGCACACTCACCATGGGCAATGTCACCATGGACACTATCACCATGGGAACTCTCAACATGAGCACTGTCACCATGGGAAATGTCACTATGGTTCGTGTCACCATGGGCACTTTCATCATGGGGAGTGTCACTATCAGCACTATTACCATGAGCACTATGACCATGACCACTCTAACCAAGGGCAGTGTCACCATGAGCACTATCACCGTGAGCAATATCACCATGGGCAGTGTCACCTTGAGCAATATCAACATCGGCACTGTCACTGTGAGCACTATTACAATAGGCACTATCACCATGAGCACTATCACGGTGAGCACTGTCACCGTGGGCATTGTCACAGTTTGCACTATCACCATGAGCACTGTAACCATGAGCAGTATCACCATGGGAACTGTCACCATGGGAACGGTCACCATGGGCAATGTCAACATGAGCACTGTCACCATGGGAACTCTCACCATGAGCACTATCACCATGGGAAATGTCACCATGGGCACTTTCACAATGGGTACTGTCACCATGTGCACTTTCAACATGGGCACTGTCACCATACGAACTCTCACTATGACCACTATCACCATGAGCACTATCACCAAGGGCACTGTCACCGTGAACACTGTCCCTGTGAGCACTGTCACAGTGGCCACTGTCACCATTAGCACTGTCATCATGGGCACTGTCACCATAGGAACTGTCACAATGAGCACAGCCACTGTGGGCACTGTCACCATACGAACTCTCACTATGACCACTATCACCATGAGCACTATCACCAAGGGCAATGTGACCGTGAGCACTGTCACCATGAGCACTATCATCATGGGCAGTGCTACCATGAGGAATTTCACCATCGGAAATCCAACCATGTACACCGCCAGCATGAGCACAGTCACCATGGTCAGTGCCACCATGAGCACTGTCACCATGGACACTTTCAACATGGGCCCTGTCACCTTGTGAACGGTCACCATGAGCACTATCACCTTGAGCACTGTCACCATGAGCACTGTCACTGTGGGCAATGTCACCATGAGCACTGTCACCGTGGGCACTGTCACCATGGGAACTGTAGGCATGAGCACTATCACCGTGAGCACTATAACCATGGGCAGTGTCACCGTGAGCAATATCACCATGAACTCTGTCACCGTGTGCACTGTCCACATGAGCACTGTCACCATGGGAAATGTCACCATGGGCACTGTCATCATGGGAACTCTCACCATGAGCACTATCATCATGGGCAGTGCCATCATGACGAATTTCACCATTGGAACTCCAACCATGTACACCGCCAGCATGAGCACAGTCACCATGTGTAGTGTCACGATGAAAACTGTCACCATGTGTACTTTCAACATGGGCAGTGTCACCATGCGAACTGCCACCATGAGCACTATCACCATGAGCACTATCACCAAGGGCACGGTCACCGTGAGCACTGTCACCGTGGGCACTGTCACCATGAGCACAGTCATCATGGGCACTGTCACCATGGGAAATGTCACCATTAGCACTGTCCCTGTGGGCACTATCACCGTGAGCACTATCAGAATGGGCACTGTCACCATGGGCACTGTCACCGTGAGCAGTGTCACCATGAGCACTATTACCATGAGCACTCTCACCATGAGCACTATCACCAAGGGCAGTGTCACCTCCAGCAATATCAACATGGGCACTGTAACCGTGAGCACTATTACAATGGGCACTATCAACATGAGCACTATCACGTGAGCACTGTCATTGTGGGAATTGTCACCGTGTGCACTGTCACCATGAGCACTGTCACCATGAGCACTATCACTATGGAAACTGTCACCATGGGAACGGTCACCATGGGCAATGTCAACATGAGCATTCTCACCATGGGGACTCTCACCATGAGCCCTGTCACCATGGGCACTGTCACCACGGGCACTGTCACCATGGGCACTTTCAATATGGGAACTGTCACCATGCGATCTGTCACCATGAGCACTATCACCATGAGCACTATCACCAAGGGCACTGTCACCATGAGCACTGTCACCATGAGCACTGTCACAGTGGGCACTGTCACATGAGCACTGTCACCATGGGCACTGTCACCATGGGTAATGTCACCATGGGCACTTTCAACATGGGCACTGTCACCATGCGAAATGTCACCCTGAGCACTATCGCCGTGAGCGCTATCACCATGGGTAGTGTCACCGTGAGCAATATCACCATGGGCACTGTCACCGTGAGCACTATTAACATGGGTACTATCAACAAGGGCCCTGTCACCGTGGGCACTGTCACCATGAGCACTGTCATCATGGGCACTGTCACCATGCGGACTATCACCATTAGCACTGTCACTGTGGACACTATCACCGTGAGCACTATTACAATGGGCACTATCGCGAAAGGCACTGTCACCATGGACACTGTCACCATGAACACTATCATCATGGGCAGTTCCACCATAAGGAATTTCACCATGGGAACTCCATCCATGTACACCGCCAGCATGAGCACAGTCAACATGGTCAGTGTCACCATGAGCACGGCCACCATGGGCACTTTCCACATGGGCACTGTCACCATGCGAACTATCACCGTGAGCACTATCACCATGAGCAGTATTACCATGAGCACTATCACCAAGGGCACTGTCAACGTGAGCACTATCACTGTGAGCACTATCACCATGAGCACTGTCACCATGAGCATTGTCACCATGGGCACTGTCACCATAGGCACTGTCACCATGGACACTCTCACCATGAGCACTATCATCATGGGCAGTGCTACCATGAGGAATTTCACCATCGGAAATCCAACCATGTACACCGCCAGCATGAGCACAGTCACCATGGTCAGTGCCACCATGAGCACTGTCACCATGGACACTTTCAACATGGGCCCTGTTACCATGTGAACGGTCACCATGAGCACTATCACCTTGAGCACTGTCACCATGAGCACTGTCACTGTGGGCAATGTCACCAAGAGCACTGTCACCTTGGGCACTGTCACCATGGGAACTGTAGGCATGAGCACTATCACCGTGAGCACTATAACCATGGGCAGTGTCACCATGAGCAATATCACCATGAACACTGTCACCGTGTGCACTGTCCACATGAGCACTGTCACCATGGGAAATGTCACCATGGGCACTGTCATCATGGGAACTCTCACCATGAGCACTATCATCATGGGCAGTGCCATCATGACGAATTTCACCATTGGAACTCCAACCATGTACACCGCCAGCATGAGCACAGTCACCATGTGTAGTGTCATGATGAAAACTGTCACCATGTGTACTTTCAACATGGGCAGTGTCACCATGCGAACTGCCACCATGAGCACTATCACCATGAACACTATCACCAAGGGCACGGTCACCGTGAGCACTGTCACTGTGGGCACTGTCACCATGAGCACAGTCATCTTGGGCACTGTCACCATGGGAACTGTCACCATTAGCACTGTCCCTGTGGGCACTATCACCGTGAGCACTATCAGAATGGGCACTGTCACCATGGGCACTGTCACCGTGAGCAGTGTCACCATGAGCACTATCACCGTGAGCACTATCACCAAGGGCAGTGTCACCTCCAGCAATATCAACATGGGCACTGTAACCGTGAGCACTATTACAATGGGCACTATCAACATGAGCACTATCACGTGAGCACTGTCATTGTGGGAATTGTCACCGTGTGCACTGTCACCATGAGCACTGTCACCATGAGCACTATCACTATGGAAACTGTCACCATGGGAACGGTCACCATGGGCAATGTCAACATGAGCATTCTCACCATGCGGACTCTCACCATGAGCCCTGTCACCATGGGCACTGTCAACATGGGTACTGTCACCATGGGCACTTTCAATATGGGAACTGTCACCATGCGATCTGTCACCATGAGCAGTATCACCATGAGCACTATCACCAAGGGCACTGTCACCATGAGCACTGTCACCATGAGCACTGTCACAGTGGGCACTGTCACATGAGCACTGTCACCATGGGCACTGTCACCATGGGTAATGTCACCATGGGCACTTTCAACATGGGCACTGTCACCATGCGAAATGTCACCCTGAGCACTATCACCGTGAGTGCTATCACCATGGGCACTGTCACCGTGAGCACTATTAACATGGGTAGTATCAACAAGGGCACTGTCACCGTGGGCACTGTCACCATGAGCACTGTCATCATGGGCACTGTCACCATGGGGACTGTCACCATTAGCACTGTCACTGTGGACACTATCACCGTGAGCACTATGACAATGGGCACTATCGCGAAAGGCACTGTCACCATGGACACTGTCACCATGAGCACTATCATCATGGGCAGTTCCACCATAAGGAATTTCACCATGGGAACTCCATCCATGTACACCGCCAGCATGAGCACAGTCAACATGGTCAGTGTCACCATGAGCACTGCCACCATGGGCACTTTCCACATGGGCACTGTCCCCATGCAAACTATCACCGTGAGCACTATCACCATGAGCAGTATTACCATGAGCACTATCACCAAGGGCACTGTCAACGTGAGCACTATCACCGTGAGCACTATCACCATGAGCACTGTCACCATGAGCATTGTCACCGTGGGCACGGTCACCATGGGCACTGTCACCATGGGCAGTATCATCATTAGCTCTCTTACCATGGGAAATGTCACCATGAGCACTGTCATCTTGGGAACTGCCACCATGGACACTGCCACCATGAGCACTGTAACCATTGGCACTGCCACAGTGAGCACTGTCAACGTGAGCACTATCACCGTGAGCACTATCACTGTGAGCACTGTCTGTGTGGGCATTGTCCCCGTGTGCACTGTCACCATGAGCACTATCACCATGGGAATTGTCACCATGGGAACGGTCATCATGGGCAATGTCAACATGAGCACTGACACCATGGGAACTCTCTCCATGAGCACTGTCACCATGGGCAGTGTCACCATGGGCACTGTCACCATGGGCAGTGTCACCATGAGCACTGTCACCATGGGCACTCTCAAAATGGACATTGTCAACGTGAGCTCTATCATCATGGGCAGAGCCACCATGAGGAATTTCACCATGGGAAGTCCAACCATGTACACCGCCAGCATGAGCATATTCACCATGGGCAATGTCACCATGAGCACTGTCACCATGGGCACTTTCAAAATGGCCACTCTCACCATGGGCACTGTCACCATGGACACTGTCATCATGAGCTCTGTTACAATGAGAAATGTCACCATGAGCACTGTCATCTTGGGAACTGCCACAGTGAGCACTGTCAACGTGAGCACTGTCACCATGGGAACTGTCACCTTGTGCACTGTCACCATGGGAAATGTCACTATGGGCAGTGTCACCTTGGGCACTGTCACCATGGGCAGTGTCAACATGAGTACTATCACCATGAGCACTATCACCAAGGGCAGTGTCACCATGAGCACTATCACCGTGAGCACTATCACCATGGGCAGTGTCACCTTGAGCAACATCAACATGGGCACTGTCACCGTGAGCACTATTACAAAGGGCACTATCACCATGAGCACTATCATCGTGAGCACTGTCAGTGTGGGCATTGTCACTGTGTGCACTGTCACCGTGAGCACTGTCACATTGAGCACTGTCACAGTGGGCACTGTCACTGAGAGCACTATCACAATGGGCTCTGTCACCATAGGCACTGTCGCCATGGACACTGTCACCATGAGCTCTATCATCATGGGCAGTGCTACCAGGAGGAATTTCACCATCGGAACTCCAACCAGGTACACCGCCAGCATGAGCACAGTCACCATGGGCAGTGCCACCATGAGAACTGTCAACATGGGCACTTTCAACATGGGCAGTGTCACCAGGCAAACTGCCACCATGAGCACTATCACCATGAGCACTATCACCAAGGGCACTGTCTCCGTGAGCACTGTCACCGTGGGCAATGTCACCATGAGCACTGTCATAATGGGCACTGTAACCATTGGAACTGTCACCATGAGCACTATCACCGTGAGCACTATCACCATGGGTAGTGTCACCGTGGGCAAAATCACCATGGGCACTGTCACCGTGAGCACTGTCACCATGAGCACTGACACCATGAGCATTATCACCATGAGCACTGTCACCATAAGCATAGTCACCGTGGGCACTGTCACCATGAGCACTGTCACCATGGGCAGTGTCACCTTGAGCAATATAACCATGGGCACTGTCACCATGAGCACTATTACAATAGGCACTATCACCATGAGCACTATCACCGTGAGCACTGTCACCATGGGCATTGTCACTGTGTGCACTGTCACCGTGGGCATTGTCACCATGAGGAGTATCACCATGGGAACTATCACCATGGGAAAGGTCACCATGGGCAATATCAACATGAGCACTGTCACCATGGGAACTCTCATCATGAGCACTGTCACCATGAACACTATCATCATGGGCAGTGCCACCATAAGTAATTTCACTATGGGAACTCCTAACCATGTACACCGCCAGCATAAGCACAGTCACCATGGGAAGTGTCACCATGAGCACTGCCACCATGGGTCTTTCCACATGGGCACTCTCAGCATGCGAACCGTCACCATGAGCACTATCACCGTGAGCACTGTCACAATGAGCACTGTCACCATGTGCACTATCACCATGAGCACTATCACCAAGGGCACTGTCACTTTGAGCACTATCAACATGGGCAGTGTAACCGTGAGCACTATCACCATGGTCAGTGTCATCGTGAGCAATATCACTATGGGCACTGTCATGTGAGCACTATTACCATGGGTACTATCACCAAGGGCACTGTCATCGTGAGCACTGTCACCATGAGCACTGTCACCGTGGGCACTGTCACAATGAGCACTGTCATCATGAGCACTGTCACCATGCGAACTGTCACCATGAGCACTATCACCATGAGCCCTATCACCATGAGCACTATCACCAAGGGAACTGTCACCAAGGGCACTGTCACCATGAGCACTGTCACCATGAGCACTGTCACCGTGGGCTCTGTCACCATGAGCACTGTCAACATGGGCACTGTATCCATGGGAACTGTCACCATGGGCAGTATCACGGTGAGCACTATCACCATGGGAACTGTCACCATGGGAACGGACACCATGGGCACTGTCAAAATGAGCGCTGTCACCATGGGCACACTCACCATGGGCAATGTCACCATGGACACTATCACCATGGGAACTCTCAACATGAGCACTGTCACCATGGGAAATGTCACTATGGTTCGTGTCACCATGGGCACTTTCATCATGGGGAGTGTCACTATCAGCACTATTACCATGAGCACTATGACCATGACCACTCTAACCAAGGGCAGTGTCACCATGAGCACTATCACCGTGAGCAATATCACCATGGGCAGTGTCACCTTGAGCAATATCAACATCGGCACTGTCACTGTGAGCACTATTACAATAGGCACTATCACCATGAGCACTATCACGGTGAGCACTGTCACCGTGGGCATTGTCACAGTTTGCACTATCACCATGAGCACTGTAACCATGAGCAGTATCACCATGGGAACTGTCACCATGGGAACGGTCACCATGGGCAATGTCAACATGAGCACTGTCACCATGGGAACTCTCACCATGAGCACTATCACCATGGGAAATGTCACCATGGGCACTTTCACAATGGGTACTGTCACCATGTGCACTTTCAACATGGGCACTGTCACCATACGAACTCTCACTATGACCACTATCACCATGAGCACTATCACCAAGGGCACTGTCACCGTGAACACTGTCCCTGTGAGCACTGTCACAGTGGCCACTGTCACCATTAGCACTGTCATCATGGGCACTGTCACCATAGGAACTGTCACAATGAGCACAGCCACTGTGGGCACTGTCACCATACGAACTCTCACTATGACCACTATCACCATGAGCACTATCACCAAGGGCAATGTGACCGTGAGCACTGTCACCATGAGCACTATCATCATGGGCAGTGCTACCATGAGGAATTTCACCATCGGAAATCCAACCATGTACACCGCCAGCATGAGCACAGTCACCATGGTCAGTGCCACCATGAGCACTGTCACCATGGACACTTTCAACATGGGCCCTGTCACCTTGTGAACGGTCACCATGAGCACTATCACCTTGAGCACTGTCACCATGAGCACTGTCACTGTGGGCAATGTCACCATGAGCACTGTCACCGTGGGCACTGTCACCATGGGAACTGTAGGCATGAGCACTATCACCGTGAGCACTATAACCATGGGCAGTGTCACCGTGAGCAATATCACCATGAACTCTGTCACCGTGTGCACTGTCCACATGAGCACTGTCACCATGGGAAATGTCACCATGGGCACTGTCATCATGGGAACTCTCACCATGAGCACTATCATCATGGGCAGTGCCATCATGACGAATTTCACCATTGGAACTCCAACCATGTACACCGCCAGCATGAGCACAGTCACCATGTGTAGTGTCACGATGAAAACTGTCACCATGTGTACTTTCAACATGGGCAGTGTCACCATGCGAACTGCCACCATGAGCACTATCACCATGAGCACTATCACCAAGGGCACGGTCACCGTGAGCACTGTCACCATGGGCACTGTCACCATGAGCACAGTCATCATGGGCACTGTCACCATGGGAACTGTCACCATTAGCACTGTCCCTGTGGGCACTATCACCGTGAGCACTATCAGAATGGGCACTGTCACCATGGGCACTGTCACCGTGAGCAGTGTCACCATGAGCACTATTACCATGAGCACTCTCACCATGAGCACTATCACCAAGGGCAGTGTCACCTCCAGCAATATCAACATGGGCACTGTAACCGTGAGCACTATTACAATGGGCACTATCAACATGAGCACTATCACGTGAGCACTGTCATTGTGGGAATTGTCACCGTGTGCACTGTCACCATGAGCACTGTCACCATGAGCACTATCACTATGGAAACTGTCACCATGGGAACGGTCACCATGGGCAATGTCAACATGAGCATTCTCACCATGGGGACTCTCACCATGAGCCCTGTCACCATGGGCACTGTCACCACGGGCACTGTCACCATGAGCACTGTCACCATGAGCACTGTCACAGTGGGCACTGTCACATGAGCACTGTCACCATGGGCACTGTCACCATGGGTAATGTCACCATGGGCACTTTCAACATGGGCACTGTCACCATGCGAAATGTCACCCTGAGCACTATCGCCGTGAGCGCTATCACCATGGGTAGTGTCACCGTGAGCAATATCACCATGGGCACTGTCACCGTGAGCACTATTAACATGGGTACTATCAACAAGGGCCCTGTCACCATGGGCACTGTCACCATGAGCACTGTCATCATGGGCACTGTCACCATGGGGACTGTCACCATTAGCACTGTCACTGTGGACACTATCACCGTGAGCACTATGACAATGGGCACTATCCCGAAAGGCACTGTCACCATGGACACTGTCACCATGAACACTATCATCATGGGCAGTTCCACCATAAGGAATTTCACCATGGGAACTCCATCCATGTACACCGCCAGCATGAGCACAGTCAACATGGTCAGTGTCACCATGAGCACGGCCACCATGGGCACTTTCCACATGGGCACTGTCACCATGCGAACTATCACCGTGAGCACTATCACCATGAGCAGTATTACCATGAGCACTATCACCAAGGGCACTGTCAACGTGAGCACTATCACTGTGAGCACTATCACCATGAGCACTGTCACCATGAGCATTGTCACCATGGGCACTGTCACCATAGGCACTGTCACCATGGACACTCTCACCATGAGCACTATCATCATGGGCAGTGCTACCATGAGGAATTTCACCATCGGAAATCCAACCATGTACACCGCCAGCATGAGCACAGTCACCATGGTCAGTGCCACCATGAGCACTGTCACCATGGACACTTTCAACATGGGCCCTGTTACCATGTGAACGGTCACCATGAGCACTATCACCTTGAGCACTGTCACCATGAGCACTGTCACTGTGGGCAATGTCACCAAGAGCACTGTCACCTTGGGCACTGTCACCATGGGAACTGTAGGCATGAGCACTATCACCGTGAGCACTATAACCATGGGCAGTGTCACCGTGAGCAATATCACCATGAACACTGTCACCGTGTGCACTGTCCACATGAGCACTGTCACCATGGGAAATGTCACCATGGGCACTGTCATCATGGGAACTCTCACCATGAGCACTATCATCATGGGCAGTGCCATCATGACGAATTTCACCATTGGAACTCCAACCATGTACACCGCCAGCATGAGCACAGTCACCATGTGTAGTGTCATGATGAAAACTGTCACCATGTGTACTTTCAACATGGGCAGTGTCACCATGCGAACTGCCACCATGAGCACTATCACCATGAACACTATCACCAAGGGCACGGTCACCGTGAGCACTGTCACTGTGGGCACTGTCACCATGAGCACAGTCATCCTGGGCACTGTCACCATGGGAACTGTCACCATTAGCACTGTCCCTGTGGGCACTATCACCGTGAGCACTATCAGAATGGGCACTGTCACCATGGGCACTGTCACCGTGAGCAGTGTCACCATGAGCACTATCACCGTGAGCACTATCACCAAGGGCAGTGTCACCTCCAGCAATATCAACATGGGCACTGTAACCGTGAGCACTATTACAATGGGCACTATCAACATGAGCACTATCACGTGAGCACTGTCATTGTGGGAATTGTCACCGTGTGCACTGTCACCATGAGCACTGTCACCATGAGCACTATCACTATGGAAACTGTCACCATGGGAACGGTCACCATGGGCAATGTCAACATGAGCATTCTCACCATGCGGACTCTCACCATGAGCCCTGTCACCATGGGCACTGTCAACATGGGTACTGTCACCATGGGCACTTTCAATATGGGAACTGTCACCATGCGATCTGTCACCATGAGCAGTATCACCATGAGCACTATCACCAAGGGCACTGTCACCATGAGCACTGTCACCATGAGCACTGTCACAGTGGGCACTGTCACATGAGCACTGTCACCATGGGCACTGTCACCATGGGTAATGTCACCATGGGCACTTTCAACATGGGCACTGTCACCATGCGAAATGTCACCCTGAGCACTATCACCGTGAGTGCTATCACCATGGGCACTGTCACCGTGAGCACTATTAACATGGGTACTATCAACAAGGGCACTGTCACCGTGGGCACTGTCACCATGAGCACTGTCATCATGGGCACTGTCACCATGGGGACTGTCACCGTTAGCACTGTCACTGTGGACACTATCACCGTGAGCACTATGACAATGGGCACTATCGCGAAAGGCACTGTCACCATGGACACTGTCACCATGAGCACTATCATCATGGGCAGTTCCACCATAAGGAATTTCACCATGGGAACTCCATCCATGTACACCGCCAGCATGAGCACAGTCAACATGGTCAGTGTCACCATGAGCACTGCCACCATGGGCACTTTCCACATGGGCACTGTCCCCATGCGAACTATCACCGTGAGCACTATCACCATGAGCAGTATTACCATGAGCACTATCACCAAGGGCACTGTCAACGTGAGCACTATCACCATGAGCACTGTCACCATGAGCATTGTCACCGTGGGCACGGTCACCATGGGCACTGTCACCATGGGCAGTATCATCATTAGCTCTCTTACCATGGGAAATGTCACCATGAGCACTGTCATCTTGGGAACTGCCACCATGGACACTGCCACCATGAGCACTGTAACCATTGGCACTGCCACAGTGAGCACTGTCAACGTGAGCACTATCACCGTGAGCACTATCACTGTGAGCACTGTCTGTGTGGGCATTGTCCCCGTGTGCACTGTCACCATGAGCACTATCACCATGGGAATTGTCACCATGGGAACGGTCATCATGGGCAATGTCAACATGAGCACTGACACCATGGGAACTCTCTCCATGAGCACTGTCACCATGGGCAGTGTCACCATGGGCACTGTCACCATGGGCAGTGTCACCATGAGCACTGTCACCATGGGCACTCTCAAAATGGACATTGTCAACGTGAGCTCTATCATCATGGGCAGAGCCACCATGAGGAATTTCACCATGGGAAGTCCAACCATGTACACCGCCAGCATGAGCATATTCACCATGGGCAATGTCACCATGAGCACTGTCACCATGGGCACTTTCAAAATGGCCACTCTCACCATGGGCACTGTCACCATGGACACTGTCATCATGAGCTCTGTTACAATGAGAAATGTCACCATGAGCACTGTCATCTTGGGAACTGCCACAGTGAGCACTGTCAACGTGAGCACTGTCACCATGGGAACTGTCACCTTGTGCACTGTCACCATGGGAAATGTCACTATGGGCAGTGTCACCTTGGGCACTGTCACCATGGGCAGTGTCAACATGAGTACTATCACCATGAGCACTATCACCAAGGGCAGTGTCACCATGAGCACTATCACCGTGAGCACTATCACCATGGGCAGTGTCACCTTGAGCAACATCAACATGGGCACTGTCACCGTGAGCACTATTACAAAGGGCACTATCACCATGAGCACTATCATCGTGAGCACTGTCAGTGTGGGCATTGTCACTGTGTGCACTGTCACCGTGAGCACTGTCACATTGAGCACTGTCACAGTGGGCACTGTCACTGAGAGCACTATCACAATGGGCTCTGTCACCATAGGCACTGTCGCCATGGACACTGTCACCATGAGCTCTATCATCATGGGCAGTGCTACCAGGAGGAATTTCACCATCGGAACTCCAACCAGGTACACCGCCAGCATGAGCACAGTCACCATGGGCAGTGCCACCATGAGAACTGTCAACATGGGCACTTTCAACATGGGCAGTGTCACCAGGCAAACTGCCACCATGAGCACTATCACCATGAGCACTATCACCAAGGGCACTGTCTCCGTGAGCACTGTCACCGTGGGCAATGTCACCATGAGCACTGTCATAATGGGCACTGTAACCATTGGAACTGTCACCATGAGCACTATCACCGTGAGCACTATCACCATGGGTAGTGTCACCGTGGGCAAAATCACCATGGGCACTGTCACCGTGAGCACTGTCACCATGAGCACTGACACCATGAGCATTATCACCATGAGCACTGTCACCATAAGCATAGTCACCGTGGGCACTGTCACCATGAGCACTGTCACCATGGGCAGTGTCACCTTGAGCAATATAACCATGGGCACTGTCACCATGAGCACTATTACAATAGGCACTATCACCATGAGCACTATCACCGTGAGCACTGTCACCATGGGCATTGTCACTGTGTGCACTGTCACCGTGGGCATTGTCACCATGAGGAGTATCACCATGGGAACTATCACCATGGGAAAGGTCACCATGGGCAATATCAACATGAGCACTGTCACCATGGGAACTCTCATCATGAGCACTGTCACCATGAACACTATCATCATGGGCAGTGCCACCATAAGTAATTTCACTATGGGAACTCCTAACCATGTACACCGCCAGCATAAGCACAGTCACCATGGGAAGTGTCACCATGAGCACTGCCACCATGGGTCTTTCCACATGGGCACTCTCAGCATGCGAACCGTCACCATGAGCACTATCACCGTGAGCACTGTCACAATGAGCACTGTCACCATGTGCACTATCACCATGAGCACTATCACCAAGGGCACTGTCACTTTGAGCACTATCAACATGGGCAGTGTAACCGTGAGCACTATCACCATGGTCAGTGTCATCGTGAGCAATATCACTATGGGCACTGTCATGTGAGCACTATTACCATGGGTACTATCACCAAGGGCACTGTCATCGTGAGCACTGTCACCATGAGCACTGTCACCGTGGGCACTGTCACAATGAGCACTGTCATCATGAGCACTGTCACCATGCGAACTGTCACCATGAGCACTATCACCATGAGCCCTATCACCATGAGCACTATCACCAAGGGAACTGTCACCAAGGGCACTGTCACCATGAGCACTGTCACCATGAGCACTGTCACCGTGGGCTCTGTCACCATGAGCACTGTCAACATGGGCACTGTATCCATGGGAACTGTCACCATGGGCAGTATCACGGTGAGCACTATCACCATGGGAACTGTCACCATGGGAACGGACACCATGGGCACTGTCAAAATGAGCGCTGTCACCATGGGCACACTCACCATGGGCAATGTCACCATGGACACTATCACCATGGGAACTCTCAACATGAGCACTGTCACCATGGGAAATGTCACTATGGTTCGTGTCACCATGGGCACTTTCATCATGGGGAGTGTCACTATCAGCACTATTACCATGAGCACTATGACCATGACCACTCTAACCAAGGGCAGTGTCACCATGAGCACTATCACCGTGAGCAATATCACCATGGGCAGTGTCACCTTGAGCAATATCAACATCGGCACTGTCACTGTGAGCACTATTACAATAGGCACTATCACCATGAGCACTATCACGGTGAGCACTGTCACCGTGGGCATTGTCACAGTTTGCACTATCACCATGAGCACTGTAACCATGAGCAGTATCACCATGGGAACTGTCACCATGGGAACGGTCACCATGGGCAATGTCAACATGAGCACTGTCACCATGGGAACTCTCACCATGAGCACTATCACCATGGGAAATGTCACCATGGGCACTTTCACAATGGGTACTGTCACCATGTGCACTTTCAACATGGGCACTGTCACCATACGAACTCTCACTATGAGAACTATCACCAAGGGCACTGTCACCAAGGGCACTGTCACCGTGAACACTGTCCCTGTGAGCACTGTCACAGTGGCCACTGTCACCATTAGCACTGTCATCATGGGCACTGTCACCATAGGAACTGTCACAATGAGCACAGCCACTGTGGGCACTGTCACCATACGAACTCTCACTATGACCACTATCACCATGAGCACTATCACCAAGGGCAATGTGACCGTGAGCACTGTCACCATGAGCACTATCATCATGGGCAGTGCTACCATGAGGAATTTCACCATCGGAAATCCAACCATGTACACCGCCAGCATGAGCACAGTCACCATGGTCAGTGCCACCATGAGCACTGTCACCATGGACACTTTCAACATGGGCCCTGTCACCTTGTGAACGGTCACCATGAGCACTATCACCTTGAGCACTGTCACCATGAGCACTGTCACTGTGGGCAATGTCACCATGAGCACTGTCACCGTGGGCACTGTCACCATGGGAACTGTAGGCATGAGCACTATCACCGTGAGCACTATAACCATGGGCAGTGTCACCGTGAGCAATATCACCATGAACTCTGTCACCGTGTGCACTGTCCACATGAGCACTGTCACCATGGGAAATGTCACCATGGGCACTGTCATCATGGGAACTCTCACCATGAGCACTATCATCATGGGCAGTGCCATCATGACGAATTTCACCATTGGAACTCCAACCATGTACACCGCCAGCATGAGCACAGTCACCATGTGTAGTGTCACGATGAAAACTGTCACCATGTGTACTTTCAACATGGGCAGTGTCACCATGCGAACTGCCACCATGAGCACTATCACCATGAGCACTATCACCAAGGGCACGGTCACCGTGAGCACTGTCACCATGGGCACTGTCACCATGAGCACAGTCATCATGGGCACTGTCACCATGGGAACTGTCACCATTAGCACTGTCCCTGTGGGCACTATCACCGTGAGCACTATCAGAATGGGCACTGTCACCATGGGCACTGTCACCGTGAGCAGTGTCACCATGAGCACTATTACCATGAGCACTCTCACCATGAGCACTATCACCAAGGGCAGTGTCACCTCCAGCAATATCAACATGGGCACTGTAACCGTGAGCACTATTACAATGGGCACTATCAACATGAGCACTATCACGTGAGCACTGTCATTGTGGGAATTGTCACCGTGTGCACTGTC
Organism: Balaenoptera borealis; assembly: GCF_965194805.1. NCBI lineage: Eukaryota > Metazoa > Chordata > Mammalia > Artiodactyla > Balaenopteridae > Balaenoptera > Balaenoptera borealis. Next base: position 21,649,089 of record NC_138874.1, read on the forward strand.
ACCATGAGCACTGTCACCATGAGCACTATCACTATGGAAACTGTCACCATGGGAACGGTCACCATGGGCAATGTCAACATGAGCATTCTCACCATGGGGACTCTCACCATGAGCCCTGTCACCATGGGCACTGTCACCACGGGCACTGTCACCATGGGCAGTTTCAATATGGGAACTGTCACCATGCGATCTGTCACCATGAGCACTATCACCATGAGCACTATCACCAAGGGCACTGTCACCATGAGCACTGTCACCATGAGCACTGTCACAGTGGGCACTGTCACATGAGCACTGTCACCATGGGCACTGTCACCATGGGTAATGTCACCATGGGCACTTTCAACATGGGCACTGTCACCATGCGAAATGTCACCCTGAGCACTATCGCCGTGAGCGCTATCACCATGGGTAGTGTCACCGTGAGCAATATCACCATGGGCACTGTCACCGTGAGCACTATTAACATGGGTACTATCAACAAGGGCCCTGTCACCGTGGGCACTGTCACCATGAGCACTGTCATCATGGGCACTGTCACCATGGGGACTGTCACCATTAGCACTGTCACTGTGGACACTATCACCGTGAGCACTATGACAATGGGCACTATCCCGAAAGGCACTGTCACCATGGACACTGTCACCATGAACACTATCATCATGGGCAGTTCCACCATAAGGAATTTCACAATGGGAACTCCATCCATGTACACCGCCAGCATGAGCACAGTCAACATGGTCAGTGTCACCATGAGCACGGCCACCATGGGCACTTTCCACATGGGCACTGTCACCATGCGAACTATCACCGTGAGCACTATCACCATGAGCAGTATTACCATGAGCACTATCACCAAGGGCACTGTCAACGTGAGCACTATCACCGTGAGCACTATCACCATGAGCACTGTCACCATGAGCATTGTCACCATGGGCACTGTCACCATAGGCACTGTCACCATGGACACTCTCACCATGAGCACTATCATCATGGGCAGTGCTACCATGAGGAATTTCACCATCGGAAATCCAACCATGTACACCGCCAGCATGAGCACAGTCACCATGGTCAGTGCCACCATGAGCACTGTCACCATGGACACTTTCAACATGGGCCCTGTTACCATGTGAACGGTCACCATGAGCACTATCACCTTGAGCACTGTCACCATGAGCACTGTCACTGTGGGCAATGTCACCAAGAGCACTGTCACCTTGGGCACTGTCACCATGGGAACTGTAGGCATGAGCACTATCACCGTGAGCACTATAACCATGGGCAGTGTCACCATGAGCAATATCACCATGAACACTGTCACCGTGTGCACTGTCCACATGAGCACTGTCACCATGGGAAATGTCACCATGGGCACTGTCATCATGGGAACTCTCACCATGAGCACTATCATCATGGGCAGTGCCATCATGACGAATTTCACCATTGGAACTCCAACCATGTACACCGCCAGCATGAGCACAGTCACCATGTGTAGTGTCATGATGAAAACTGTCACCATGTGTACTTTCAACATGGGCAGTGTCACCATGCGAACTGCCACCATGAGCACTATCACCATGAACACTATCACCAAGGGCACGGTCACCGTGAGCACTGTCACTGTGGGCACTGTCACCATGAGCACAGTCATCCTGGGCACTGTCACCATGGGAACTGTCACCATTAGCACTGTCCCTGTGGGCACTATCACCGTGAGCACTATCAGAATGGGCACTGTCACCATGGGCACTGTCACCGTGAGCAGTGTCACCATGAGCACTATCACCGTGAGCACTATCACCAAGGGCAGTGTCACCTCCAGCAATATCAACATGGGCACTGTAACCGTGAGCACTATTACAATGGGCACTATCAACATGAGCACTATCACGTGAGCACTGTCATTGTGGGAATTGTCACCGTGTGCACTGTCACCATGAGCACTGTCACCATGAGCACTATCACTATGGAAACTGTCACCATGGGAACGGTCACCATGGGCAATGTCAACATGAGCATTCTCACCATGCGGACTCTCACCATGAGCCCTGTCACCATGGGCACTGTCAACATGGGTACTGTCACCATGGGCACTTTCAATATGGGAACTGTCACCATGCGATCTGTCACCATGAGCAGTATCACCATGAGCACTATCACCAAGGGCACTGTCACCATGAGCACTGTCACCATGAGCACTGTCACAGTGGGCACTGTCACATGAGCACTGTCACCATGGGCACTGTCACCATGGGTAATGTCACCATGGGCACTTTCAACATGGGCACTGTCACCATGCGAAATGTCACCCTGAGCACTATCACCGTGAGTGCTATCACCATGGGCACTGTCACCGTGAGCACTATTAACATGGGTAGTATCAACAAGGGCACTGTCACCGTGGGCACTGTCACCATGAGCACTGTCATCATGGGCACTGTCACCATGGGGACTGTCACCATTAGCACTGTCACTGTGGACACTATCACCGTGAGCACTATGACAATGGGCACTATCGCGAAAGGCACTGTCACCATGGACACTGTCACCATGAGCACTATCATCATGGGCAGTTCCACCATAAGGAATTTCACCATGGGAACTCCATCCATGTACACCGCCAGCATGAGCACAGTCAACATGGTCAGTGTCACCATGAGCACTGCCACCATGGGCACTTTCCACATGGGCACTGTCCCCATGCAAACTATCACCGTGAGCACTATCACCATGAGCAGTATTACCATGAGCACTATCACCAAGGGCACTGTCAACGTGAGCACTATCACCGTGAGCACTATCACCATGAGCACTGTCACCATGAGCATTGTCACCGTGGGCACGGTCACCATGGGCACTGTCACCATGGGCAGTATCATCATTAGCTCTCTTACCATGGGAAATGTCACCATGAGCACTGTCATCTTGGGAACTGCCACCATGGACACTGCCACCATGAGCACTGTAACCATTGGCACTGCCACAGTGAGCACTGTCAACGTGAGCACTATCACCGTGAGCACTATCACTGTGAGCACTGTCTGTGTGGGCATTGTCCCCGTGTGCACTGTCACCATGAGCACTATCACCATGGGAATTGTCACCATGGGAACGGTCATCATGGGCAATGTCAACATGAGCACTGACACCATGGGAACTCTCTCCATGAGCACTGTCACCATGGGCAGTGTCACCATGGGCACTGTCACCATGGGCAGTGTCACCATGAGCACTGTCACCATGGGCACTCTCAAAATGGACATTGTCAACGTGAGCTCTATCATCATGGGCAGAGCCACCATGAGGAATTTCACCATGGGAAGTCCAACCATGTACACCGCCAGCATGAGCATATTCACCATGGGCAATGTCACCATGAGCACTGTCACCATGGGCACTTTCAAAATGGCCACTCTCACCATGGGCACTGTCACCATGGACACTGTCATCATGAGCTCTGTTACAATGAGAAATGTCACCATGAGCACTGTCATCTTGGGAACTGCCACAGTGAGCACTGTCAACGTGAGCACTGTCACCATGGGAACTGTCACCTTGTGCACTGTCACCATGGGAAATGTCACTATGGGCAGTGTCACCTTGGGCACTGTCACCATGGGCAGTGTCAACATGAGTACTATCACCATGAGCACTATCACCAAGGGCAGTGTCACCATGAGCACTATCACCGTGAGCACTATCACCATGGGCAGTGTCACCTTGAGCAACATCAACATGGGCACTGTCACCGTGAGCACTATTACAAAGGGCACTATCACCATGAGCACTATCATCGTGAGCACTGTCAGTGTGGGCATTGTCACTGTGTGCACTGTCACCGTGAGCACTGTCACAGTGGGCACTGTCACTGAGAGCACTATCACAATGGGCTCTGTCACCATAGGCACTGTCGCCATGGACACTGTCACCATGAGCTCTATCATCATGGGCAGTGCTACCAGGAGGAATTTCACCATCGGAACTCCAACCAGGTACACCGCCAGCATGAGCACAGTCACCATGGGCAGTGCCACCATGAGAACTGTCAACATGGGCACTTTCAACATGGGCAGTGTCACCAGGCAAACTGCCACCATGAGCACTATCACCATGAGCACTATCACCAAGGGCACTGTCTCCGTGAGCACTGTCACCGTGGGCAATGTCACCATGAGCACTGTCATAATGGGCACTGTAACCATTGGAACTGTCACCATGAGCACTATCACCGTGAGCACTATCACCATGGGTAGTGTCACCGTGGGCAAAATCACCATGGGCACTGTCACCGTGAGCACTGTCACCATGAGCACTGACACCATGAGCATTATCACCATGAGCACTGTCACCATAAGCATAGTCACCGTGGGCACTGTCACCATGAGCACTGTCACCATGGGCAGTGTCACCTTGAGCAATATAACCATGGGCACTGTCACCATGAGCACTATTACAATAGGCACTATCACCATGAGCACTATCACCGTGAGCACTGTCACCATGGGCATTGTCACTGTGTGCACTGTCACCGTGGGCATTGTCACCATGAGGAGTATCACCATGGGAACTATCACCATGGGAAAGGTCACCATGGGCAATATCAACATGAGCACTGTCACCATGGGAACTCTCATCATGAGCACTGTCACCATGAACACTATCATCATGGGCAGTGCCACCATAAGGAATTTCACTATGGGAACTCCTAACCATGTACACCGCCAGCATAAGCACAGTCACCATGGGAAGTGTCACCATGAGCACTGCCACCATGGGTCTTTCCACATGGGCACTCTCAGCATGCGAACCGTCACCATGAGCACTATCACCGTGAGCACTGTCACAATGAGCACTGTCACCATGTGCACTATCACCATGAGCACTATCACCAAGGGCACTGTCACTTTGAGCACTATCAACATGGGCAGTGTAACCGTGAGCACTATCACCATGGTCAGTGTCATCGTGAGCAATATCACTATGGGCACTGTCATGTGAGCACTATTACCATGGGTACTATCACCAAGGGCACTGTCATCGTGAGCACTGTCACCATGAGCACTGTCACCGTGGGCACTGTCACAATGAGCACTGTCATCATGAGCACTGTCACCATGCGAACTGTCACCATGAGCACTATCACCATGAGCCCTATCACCATGAGCACTATCACCAAGGGAACTGTCACCAAGGGCACTGTCACCATGAGCACTGTCACCATGAGCACTGTCACCGTGGGCTCTGTCACCATGAGCACTGTCAACATGGGCACTGTATCCATGGGAACTGTCACCATGGGCAGTATCACGGTGAGCACTATCACCATGGGAACTGTCACCATGGGAACGGACACCATGGGCACTGTCAAAATGAGCGCTGTCACCATGGGCACACTCACCATGGGCAATGTCACCATGGACACTATCACCATGGGAACTCTCAACATGAGCACTGTCACCATGGGAAATGTCACTATGGTTCGTGTCACCATGGGCACTTTCATCATGGGGAGTGTCACTATCAGCACTATTACCATGAGCACTATGACCATGACCACTCTAACCAAGGGCAGTGTCACCATGAGCACTATCACCGTGAGCAATATCACCATGGGCAGTGTCACCTTGAGCAATATCAACATCGGCACTGTCACTGTGAGCACTATTACAATAGGCACTATCACCATGAGCACTATCACGGTGAGCACTGTCACCGTGGGCATTGTCACAGTTTGCACTATCACCATGAGCACTGTAACCATGAGCAGTATCACCATGGGAACTGTCACCATGGGAACGGTCACCATGGGCAATGTCAACATGAGCACTGTCACCATGGGAACTCTCACCATGAGCACTATCACCATGGGAAATGTCACCATGGGCACTTTCACAATGGGTACTGTCACCATGTGCACTTTCAACATGGGCACTGTCACCATACGAACTCTCACTATGAGAACTATCACCAAGGGCACTGTCACCAAGGGCACTGTCACCGTGAACACTGTCCCTGTGAGCACTGTCACAGTGGCCACTGTCACCATTAGCACTGTCATCATGGGCACTGTCACCATAGGAACTGTCACAATGAGCACAGCCACTGTGGGCACTGTCACCATACGAACTCTCACTATGACCACTATCACCATGAGCACTATCACCAAGGGCAATGTGACCGTGAGCACTGTCACCATGAGCACTATCATCATGGGCAGTGCTACCATGAGGAATTTCACCATCGGAAATCCAACCATGTACACCGCCAGCATGAGCACAGTCACCATGGTCAGTGCCACCATGAGCACTGTCACCATGGACACTTTCAACATGGGCCCTGTTACCATGTGAACGGTCACCATGAGCACTATCACCTTGAGCACTGTCACCATGAGCACTGTCACTGTGGGCAATGTCACCAAGAGCACTGTCACCTTGGGCACTGTCACCATGGGAACTGTAGGCATGAGCACTATCACCGTGAGCACTATAACCATGGGCAGTGTCACCGTGAGCAATATCACCATGAACACTGTCACCGTGTGCACTGTCCACATGAGCACTGTCACCATGGGAAATGTCACCATGGGCACTGTCATCATGGGAACTCTCACCATGAGCACTATCATCATGGGCAGTGCCATCATGACGAATTTCACCATTGGAACTCCAACCATGTACACCGCCAGCATGAGCACAGTCACCATGTGTAGTGTCATGATGAAAACTGTCACCATGTGTACTTTCAACATGGGCAGTGTCACCATGCGAACTGCCACCATGAGCACTATCACCATGAACACTATCACCAAGGGCACGGTCACCGTGAGCACTGTCACTGTGGGCACTGTCACCATGAGCACAGTCATCCTGGGCACTGTCACCATGGGAACTGTCACCATTAGCACTGTCCCTGTGGGCACTATCACCGTGAGCACTATCAGAATGGGCACTGTCACCATGGGCACTGTCACCGTGAGCAGTGTCACCATGAGCACTATCACCGTGAGCACTATCACCAAGGGCAGTGTCACCTCCAGCAATATCAACATGGGCACTGTAACCGTGAGCACTATTACAATGGGCACTATCAACATGAGCACTATCACGTGAGCACTGTCATTGTGGGAATTGTCACCGTGTGCACTGTCACCATGAGCACTGTCACCATGAGCACTATCACTATGGAAACTGTCACCATGGGAACGGTCACCATGGGCAATGTCAACATGAGCATTCTCACCATGCGGACTCTCACCATGAGCCCTGTCACCATGGGCACTGTCAACATGGGTACTGTCACCATGGGCACTTTCAATATGGGAACTGTCACCATGCGATCTGTCACCATGAGCAGTATCACCATGAGCACTATCACCAAGGGCACTGTCACCATGAGCACTGTCACCATGAGCACTGTCACAGTGGGCACTGTCACATGAGCACTGTCACCATGGGCACTGTCACCATGGGTAATGTCACCATGGGCACTTTCAACATGGGCACTGTCACCATGCGAAATGTCACCCTGAGCACTATCACCGTGAGTGCTATCACCATGGGCACTGTCACCGTGAGCACTATTAACATGGGTACTATCAACAAGGGCACTGTCACCGTGGGCACTGTCACCATGAGCACTGTCATCATGGGCACTGTCACCATGGGGACTGTCACCGTTAGCACTGTCACTGTGGACACTATCACCGTGAGCACTATGACAATGGGCACTATCGCGAAAGGCACTGTCACCATGGACACTGTCACCATGAGCACTATCATCATGGGCAGTTCCACCATAAGGAATTTCACCATGGGAACTCCATCCATGTACACCGCCAGCATGAGCACAGTCAACATGGTCAGTGTCACCATGAGCACTGCCACCATGGGCACTTTCCACATGGGCACTGTCCCCATGCGAACTATCACCGTGAGCACTATCACCATGAGCAGTATTACCATGAGCACTATCACCAAGGGCACTGTCAACGTGAGCACTATCACCGTGAGCACTATCACCATGAGCACTGTCACCATGAGCATTGTCACCGTGGGCACGGTCACCATGGGCACTGTCACCATGGGCAGTATCATCATTAGCTCTCTTACCATGGGAAATGTCACCATGAGCACTGTCATCTTGGGAACTGCCACCATGGACACTGCCACCATGAGCACTGTAACCATTGGCACTGCCACAGTGAGCACTGTCAACGTGAGCACTATCACCGTGAGCACTATCACTGTGAGCACTGTCTGTGTGGGCATTGTCCCCGTGTGCACTGTCACCATGAGCACTATCACCATGGGAATTGTCACCATGGGAACGGTCATCATGGGCAATGTCAACATGAGCACTGACACCATGGGAACTCTCTCCATGAGCACTGTCACCATGGGCAGTGTCACCATGGGCACTGTCACCATGGGCAGTGTCACCATGAGCACTGTCACCATGGGCACTCTCAAAATGGACATTGTCAACGTGAGCTCTATCATCATGGGCAGAGCCACCATGAGGAATTTCACCATGGGAAGTCCAACCATGTACACCGCCAGCATGAGCATATTCACCATGGGCAATGTCACCATGAGCACTGTCACCATGGGCACTTTCAAAATGGCCACTCTCACCATGGGCACTGTCACCATGGACACTGTCATCATGAGCTCTGTTACAATGAGAAATGTCACCATGAGCACTGTCATCTTGGGAACTGCCACAGTGAGCACTGTCAACGTGAGCACTGTCACCATGGGAACTGTCACCTTGTGCACTGTCACCATGGGAAATGTCACTATGGGCAGTGTCACCTTGGGCACTGTCACCATGGGCAGTGTCAACATGAGTACTATCACCATGAGCACTATCACCAAGGGCAGTGTCACCATGAGCACTATCACCGTGAGCACTATCACCATGGGCAGTGTCACCTTGAGCAACATCAACATGGGCACTGTCACCGTGAGCACTATTACAAAGGGCACTATCACCATGAGCACTATCATCGTGAGCACTGTCAGTGTGGGCATTGTCACTGTGTGCACTGTCACCGTGAGCACTGTCACATTGAGCACTGTCACAGTGGGCACTGTCACTGAGAGCACTATCACAATGGGCTCTGTCACCATAGGCACTGTCGCCATGGACACTGTCACCATGAGCTCTATCATCATGGGCAGTGCTACCAGGAGGAATTTCACCATCGGAACTCCAACCAGGTACACCGCCAGCATGAGCACAGTCACCATGGGCAGTGCCACCATGAGAACTGTCAACATGGGCACTTTCAACATGGGCAGTGTCACCAGGCAAACTGCCACCATGAGCACTATCACCATGAGCACTATCACCAAGGGCACTGTCTCCGTGAGCACTGTCACCGTGGGCAATGTCACCATGAGCACTGTCATAATGGGCACTGTAACCATTGGAACTGTCACCATGAGCACTATCACCGTGAGCACTATCACCATGGGTAGTGTCACCGTGGGCAAAATCACCATGGGCACTGTCACCGTGAGCACTGTCACCATGAGCACTGACACCATGAGCATTATCACCATGAGCACTGTCACCATAAGCATAGTCACCGTGGGCACTGTCACCATGAGCACTGTCACCATGGGCAGTGTCACCTTGAGCAATATAACCATGGGCACTGTCACCATGAGCACTATTACAATAGGCACTATCACCATGAGCACTATCACCGTGAGCACTGTCACCATGGGCATTGTCACTGTGTGCACTGTCACCGTGGGCATTGTCACCATGAGGAGTATCACCATGGGAACTATCACCATGGGAAAGGTCACCATGGGCAATATCAACATGAGCACTGTCACCATGGGAACTCTCATCATGAGCACTGTCACCATGAACACTATCATCATGGGCAGTGCCACCATAAGGAATTTCACTATGGGAACTCCTAACCATGTACACCGCCAGCATAAGCACAGTCACCATGGGAAGTGTCACCATGAGCACTGCCACCATGGGTCTTTCCACATGGGCACTCTCAGCATGCGAACCGTCACCATGAGCACTATCACCGTGAGCACTGTCACAATGAGCACTGTCACCATGTGCACTATCACCATGAGCACTATCACCAAGGGCACTGTCACTTTGAGCACTATCAACATGGGCAGTGTAACCGTGAGCACTATCACCATGGTCAGTGTCATCGTGAGCAATATCACTATGGGCACTGTCATGTGAGCACTATTACCATGGGTACTATCACCAAGGGCACTGTCATCGTGAGCACTGTCACCATGAGCACTGTCACCGTGGGCACTGTCACAATGAGCACTGTCATCATGAGCACTGTCACCATGCGAACTGTCACCATGAGCACTATCACCATGAGCCCTATCACCATGAGCACTATCACCAAGGGAACTGTCACCAAGGGCACTGTCACCATGAGCACTGTCACCATGAGCACTGTCACCGTGGGCTCTGTCACCATGAGCACTGTCAACATGGGCACTGTATCCATGGGAACTGTCACCATGGGCAGTATCACGGTGAGCACTATCACCATGGGAACTGTCACCATGGGAACGGACACCATGGGCACTGTCAAAATGAGCGCTGTCACCATGGGCACACTCACCATGGGCAATGTCACCATGGACACTATCACCATGGGAACTCTCAACATGAGCACTGTCACCATGGGAAATGTCACTATGGTTCGTGTCACCATGGGCACTTTCATCATGGGGAGTGTCACTATCAGCACTATTACCATGAGCACTATGACCATGACCACTCTAACCAAGGGCAGTGTCACCATGAGCACTATCACCGTGAGCAATATCACCATGGGCAGTGTCACCTTGAGCAATATCAACATCGGCACTGTCACTGTGAGCACTATTACAATAGGCACTATCACCATGAGCACTATCACGGTGAGCACTGTCACCGTGGGCATTGTCACAGTTTGCACTATCACCATGAGCACTGTAACCATGAGCAGTATCACCATGGGAACTGTCACCATGGGAACGGTCACCATGGGCAATGTCAACATGAGCACTGTCACCATGGGAACTCTCACCATGAGCACTATCACCATGGGAAATGTCACCATGGGCACTTTCACAATGGGTACTGTCACCATGTGCACTTTCAACATGGGCACTGTCACCATACGAACTCTCACTATGAGAACTATCACCAAGGGCACTGTCACCAAGGGCACTGTCACCGTGAACACTGTCCCTGTGAGCACTGTCACAGTGGCCACTGTCACCATTAGCACTGTCATCATGGGCACTGTCACCATAGGAACTGTCACAATGAGCACAGCCACTGTGGGCACTGTCACCATACGAACTCTCACTATGACCACTATCACCATGAGCACTATCACCAAGGGCAATGTGACCGTGAGCACTGTCACCATGAGCACTATCATCATGGGCAGTGCTACCATGAGGAATTTCACCATCGGAAATCCAACCATGTACACCGCCAGCATGAGCACAGTCACCATGGTCAGTGCCACCATGAGCACTGTCACCATGGACACTTTCAACATGGGCCCTGTCACCTTGTGAACGGTCACCATGAGCACTATCACCTTGAGCACTGTCACCATGAGCACTGTCACTGTGGGCAATGTCACCATGAGCACTGTCACCGTGGGCACTGTCACCATGGGAACTGTAGGCATGAGCACTATCACCGTGAGCACTATAACCATGGGCAGTGTCACCGTGAGCAATATCACCATGAACTCTGTCACCGTGTGCACTGTCCACATGAGCACTGTCACCATGGGAAATGTCACCATGGGCACTGTCATCATGGGAACTCTCACCATGAGCACTATCATCATGGGCAGTGCCATCATGACGAATTTCACCATTGGAACTCCAACCATGTACACCGCCAGCATGAGCACAGTCACCATGTGTAGTGTCACGATGAAAACTGTCACCATGTGTACTTTCAACATGGGCAGTGTCACCATGCGAACTGCCACCATGAGCACTATCACCATGAGCACTATCACCAAGGGCACGGTCACCGTGAGCACTGTCACCATGGGCACTGTCACCATGAGCACAGTCATCATGGGCACTGTCACCATGGGAACTGTCACCATTAGCACTGTCCCTGTGGGCACTATCACCGTGAGCACTATCAGAATGGGCACTGTCACCATGGGCACTGTCACCGTGAGCAGTGTCACCATGAGCACTATTACCATGAGCACTCTCACCATGAGCACTATCACCAAGGGCAGTGTCACCTCCAGCAATATCAACATGGGCACTGTAACCGTGAGCACTATTACAATGGGCACTATCAACATGAGCACTATCACGTGAGCACTGTCATTGTGGGAATTGTCACCGTGTGCACTGTCACCATGAGCACTGTCACCATGAGCACTATCACTATGGAAACTGTCACCATGGGAACGGTCACCATGGGCAATGTCAACATGAGCATTCTCACCATGGGGACTCTCACCATGAGCCCTGTCACCATGGGCACTGTCACCACGGGCACTGTCACCATGGGCAGTTTCAATATGGGAACTGTCACCATGCGATCTGTCACCATGAGCACTATCACCATGAGCACTATCACCAAGGGCACTGTCACCATGAGCACTGTCACCATGAGCACTGTCACAGTGGGCACTGTCACATGAGCACTGTCACCATGGGCACTGTCACCATGGGTAATGTCACCATGGGCACTTTCAACATGGGCACTGTCACCATGCGAAATGTCACCCTGAGCACTATCGCCGTGAGCGCTATCACCATGGGTAGTGTCACCGTGAGCAATATCACCATGGGCACTGTCACCGTGAGCACTATTAACATGGGTACTATCAACAAGGGCCCTGTCACCGTGGGCACTGTCACCATGAGCACTGTCATCATGGGCACTGTCACCATGCGGACTATCACCATTAGCACTGTCACTGTGGACACTATCACCGTGAGCACTATTACAATGGGCACTATCCCGAAAGGCACTGTCACCATGGACACTGTCACCATGAACACTATCATCATGGGCAGTTCCACCATAAGGAATTTCACCATGGGAACTCCATCCATGTACACCGCCAGCATGAGCACAGTCAACATGGTCAGTGTCACCATGAGCACGGCCACCATGGGCACTTTCCACATGGGCACTGTCACCATGCGAACTATCACCGTGAGCACTATCACCATGAGCAGTATTACCATGAGCACTATCACCAAGGGCACTGTCAACGTGAGCACTATCACCGTGAGCACTATCACCATGAGCACTGTCACCATGAGCATTGTCACCATGGGCACTGTCACCATAGGCACTGTCACCATGGACACTCTCACCATGAGCACTATCATCATGGGCAGTGCTACCATGAGGAATTTCACCATCGGAAATCCAACCATGTACACCGCCAGCATGAGCACAGTCACCATGGTCAGTGCCACCATGAGCACTGTCACCATGGACACTTTCAACATGGGCCCTGTTACCATGTGAACGGTCACCATGACCACTATCACCTTGAGCACTGTCACCATGAGCACTGTCACTGTGGGCAATGTCACCAAGAGCACTGTCACCTTGGGCACTGTCACCATGGGAACTGTAGGCATGAGCACTATCACCGTGAGCACTATAACCATGGGCAGTGTCACCGTGAGCAATATCACCATGAACACTTACACCGTGTGCACTGTCCACATGAGCACTGTCACCATGGGAAATGTCACCATGGGCACTGTCATCATGGGAACTCTCACCATGAGCACTATCATCATGGGCAGTGCCATCATGACGAATTTCACCATTGGAACTCCAACCATGTACACCGCCAGCATGAGCACAGTCACCATGTGTAGTGTCATGATGAAAACTGTCACCATGTTTACTTTCAACATGGGCAGTGTCACCATGCGAACTGCCACCATGAGCACTATCACCATGAACACTATCACCAAGGACACGGTCACCGTGAGCACTGTCACTGTGGGCACTGTCACCATGAGCACAGTCATCCTGGGCACTGTCACCATGGGAACTGTCACCATTAGCACTGTCCCTGTGGGCACTATCACCGTGAGCACTATCAGAATGGGCACTGTCACCATGGGCACTGTCACCGTGAGCAGTGTCACTATGAGCACTATCACCGTGAGCACTATCACCAAGGGCAGTGTCACCTCCAGCAATATCAACATGGGCACTGTAACCGTGAGCACTATTACAATGGGCACTATCAACATGAGCACTATCACGTGAGCACTGTCATTGTGGGAATTGTCACCGTGTGCACTGTCACCATGAGCACTGTCACCATGAGCACTATCACTATGGAAACTGTCACCATGGGAACGGTCACCATGGGCAATGTCAACATGAGCATTCTCACCATGCGGACTCTCACCATGAGCCCTGTCACCATGGGCACTGTCAACATGGGTACTGTCACCATGGGCACTTTCAATATGGGAACTGTCACCATGCGATCTGTCACCATGAGCAGTATCACCATGAGCACTATCACCAAGGGCACTGTCACCATGAGCACTGTCACCATGAGCACTGTCACAGTGGGCACTGTCACATGAGCACTGTCACCATGGGCACTGTCACCATGGGTAATGTCACCATGGGCACTTTCAACATGGGCACTGTCACCATGCGAAATGTCACCCTGAGCACTATCACCGTGAGTGCTATCACCATGGGCACTGTCACCGTGAGCACTATTAACATGGGTACTATCAACAAGGGCCCTGTCATCGTGGGCACTGTCACCATGGGGACTGTCACCATTAGCACTGTCACTGTGGACACTATCACCGTGAGCACTATGACAATGGGCACTATCGCGAAAGGCACTGTCACCATGGACACTGTCACCATGAGCACTATCATCATGGGCAGTTCCACCATAAGGAATTTCACCATGGGAACTCCATCCATGTACACCGCCAGTATGAGCACAGTCAACATGGTCAGTGTCACCATGAGCACTGCCACCATGGGCACTTTCCACATGGGCACTGTCACCATGCAAACTATCACCGTGAGCACTATCACCATGAGCAGTATTACCATGAGCACTATCACCAAGGGCACTGTCAACGTGAGCACTATCACCGTGAGCACTATCACCATGAGCACTGTCACCATGAGCATTGTCACCGTGGGCACGGTCACCATGGGCACTGTCACCATGGGAAGTATCATCATTAGCTCTCTTACCATGGGAAATGTCACCATGAGCACTGTCATCTTGGGAACTGCCACCATGGACACTGCCACCATGAGCACTGTAACCATTGGCACTGCCACAGTGAGCACTGTCAACGTGAGCACTATCACCGTGAGCACTATCACTGTGAGCACTGTCTGTGTGGGCATTGTCCCCGTGTGCACTGTCACCATGAGCACTATCACCATGGGAATTGTCACCATGGGAACGGTCATCATGGGCAATGTCAACATGAGCACTGACACCATGGGAACTCTCTCCATGAGCACTGTCACCATGGGCAGTGTCACCATGGGCACTGTCACCATGGGCAGTGTCACCATGAGCACTGTCACCATGGGCACTCTCAAAATGGACATTGTCAACGTGAGCTCTATCATCATGGGCAGAGCCACCATGAGGAATTTCACCATGGGAAGTCCAACCATGTACACCGCCAGCATGAGCATATTCACCATGGGCAATGTCACCATGAGCACTGTCACCATGGGCACTTTCAAAATGGCCACTCTCACCATGGGCACTGTCACCATGGACACTGTCATCATGAGCTCTGTTACAATGAGAAATGTCACCATGAGCACTGTCATCTTGGGAACTGCCACCATGGACACTGCCACCATGAGCACTGTAACCATTGGCACTGCCACAGTGAGCACTGTCACCGTGAGCACTGTCACCATGGGAACTGTCACCTTGTGCACTGTCACCATGGGAAATGTCACTATGGGCAGTGTCACCTTGGGCACTGTCACCATGGGCAGTGTCAACATGAGTACTATCACCATGAGCACTATCACCAAGGGCAGTGTCACCATGAGCACTATCACCGTGAGCACTATCACCATGGGCAGTGTCACCTTGAGCAACATCAACATGGGCACTGTCACTGTGAGCACTATTACAATGGGCACTATCACCATGAGCACTATCATCGTGAGCACTGTCAGTGTGGGCATTGTCACTGTGTGCACTGTCACTGAGAGCACTATCACAATGGGCTCTGTCACCATAGGCACTGTCGCCATGGACACTGTCACCATGAGCTCTATCATCATGGGCAGTGCTACCAGGAGGAATTTCACCATCGGAACTCCAACCAGGTACACCGCCAGCATGAGCACAGTCACCATGGGCAGTGCCACCATGAGAACTGTCAACATGGGCACTTTCAACATGGGCAGTGTCACCAGGCAAACTGCCACCATGAGCACTATCACCATGAGCACTATCACCAAGGGCACTCTCACCGTGAGCACTGTCACCGTGGGCAATGTCACCATGAGCACTGTCATAATGGGCACTGTAACCATTGGAACTGTCACCATGAGCACTATCACCGTGAGCACTATCACCATGGGTAGTGTCACCGTGAGCAAAATCACCATGGGCACTGTCACCGTGAGCACTATTAACATGGGTACTATCACCAAGGGCACTGTCACCGTGAGCACTGTCACCATGAGCACTGACACCATGAGCATTATCACCATGAGCACTGTCACCATAAGCATAGTCACCGTGGGCACTGTCACCATGAGCACTGTCACCATGGGCAGTGTCACCTTGAGCAATATAACCATGGGCACTGTCACCATGAGCACTATTACAATAGGCACTATCACCATGAGGACTATCACCGTGAGCACTGTCACCATGGGCATTGTCACTGTGTGCACTGTCACCGTGGGCATTGTCACCATGAGGAGTATCACCATGGGAACTATCACCATGGGAAAGGTCACCATGGGCAATATCAACATGAGCACTGTCACCATGGGAACTCTCATCATGAGCACTGTCACCATGAACACTATCATCATGGGCAGTGCCACCATAAGGAATTTCACTATGGGAACTCCTAACCATGTACACCGCCAGCATAAGCACAGTCACCATGGGAAGTGTCACCATGAGCACTGCCACCATGGGTCTTTCCACATGGGCACTCTCAGCATGCGAACCGTCACCATGAGCACTATCACCGTGAGCACTGTCACAATGAGCACTGTCACCATGTGCACTATCACCATGAGCACTATCACCAAGGGCACTGTCACTTTGAGCACTATCAACATGGGCAGTGTAACCGTGAGCACTATCACCATGGTCAGTGTCATCGTGAGCAATATCACTATGGGCACTGTCATGTGAGCACTATTACCATGGGTACTATCACCAAGGGCACTGTCATCGTGAGCACTGTCACCATGAGCACTGTCACTGTGGGCACTGTCACAATGAGCACTGTCATCATGAGCACTGTCACCATGCGAACTGTCACCATGAGCACTATCACCATGAGCCCTATCACCATGAGCACTATCACCAAGGGAACTGTCACCATGAGCACTATCACCATGAGCACTATCACCATGGGCACTGTCACCGTGAGCACTATTACCATGGGCACTGTCACCAAGGGCACTGTCACCATGAGCACTGTCACCATGAGCACTGTCACCGTGGGCTCTGTCACCATGAGCACTGTCAACATGGGCACTGTATCCATGGGAACTGTCACCATGGGCAGTATCACGGTGAGCACTATCACCATGGGAACTGTCACCATGGGAACGGACACCATGGGCACTGTCAAAATGAGCACTGTCACCATGGGCACACTCACCATGGGCAATGTCACCATGGACACTATCACCATGGGAACTCTCAACATGAGCACTGTCACCATGGGAAATGTCACTATGGTTCGTGTCACCATGGGCACTTTCATCATGGGGAGTGTCACTATCAGCACTATTACCATGAGCACTATGACCATGACCACTCTAACCAAGGGCAGTGTCACCATGAGCACTATCACCGTGAGCAATATCACCATGGGCAGTGTCACCTTGAGCAATATCAACATCGGCACTGTCACTGTGAGCACTATTACAATAGGCACTATCACCATGAGCACTATCACGGTGAGCACTGTCACCGTGGGCATTGTCACAGTTTGCACTATCACCATGAGCACTGTAACCATGAGCAGTATCACCATGGGAACTGTCACCATGGGAACGGTCACCATGGGCAATGTCAACATGAGCACTGTCACCATGGGAACTCTCACCATGAGCACTATCACCATGGGAAATGTCACCATGGGCACTTTCACAATGGGTACTGTCACCATGTGCACTTTCAACATGGGCACTGTCACCATACGAACTCTCACTATGACCACTATCACCATGAGCACTATCACCAAGGGCACTGTCACCGTGAACACTGTCCCTGTGAGCACTGTCACAGTGGCCACTGTCACCATTAGCACTGTCATCATGGGCACTGTCACCATAGGAACTGTCACAATGAGCACAGCCACTGTGGGCACTGTCACCATACGAACTCTCACTATGACCACTATCACCATGAGCACTATCACCAAGGGCAATGTGACCGTGAGCACTGTCACCATGAGCACTATCATCATGGGCAGTGCTACCATGAGGAATTTCACCATCGGAAATCCAACCATGTACACCGCCAGCATGAGCACAGTCACCATGGTCAGTGCCACCATGAGCACTGTCACCATGGACACTTTCAACATGGGCCCTGTCACCTTGTGAACGGTCACCATGAGCACTATCACCTTGAGCACTGTCACCATGAGCACTGTCACTGTGGGCAATGTCACCATGAGCACTGTCACCGTGGGCACTGTCACCATGGGAACTGTAGGCATGAGCACTATCACCGTGAGCACTATAACCATGGGCAGTGTCACCGTGAGCAATATCACCATGAACTCTGTCACCGTGTGCACTGTCCACATGAGCACTGTCACCATGGGAAATGTCACCATGGGCACTGTCATCATGGGAACTCTCACCATGAGCACTATCATCATGGGCAGTGCCATCATGACGAATTTCACCATTGGAACTCCAACCATGTACACCGCCAGCATGAGCACAGTCACCATGTGTAGTGTCACGATGAAAACTGTCACCATGTGTACTTTCAACATGGGCAGTGTCACCATGCGAACTGCCACCATGAGCACTATCACCATGAGCACTATCACCAAGGGCACGGTCACCGTGAGCACTGTCACCATGGGCACTGTCACCATGAGCACAGTCATCATGGGCACTGTCACCATGGGAACTGTCACCATTAGCACTGTCCCTGTGGGCACTATCACCGTGAGCACTATCAGAATGGGCACTGTCACCATGGGCACTGTCACCGTGAGCAGTGTCACCATGAGCACTATTACCATGAGCACTCTCACCATGAGCACTATCACCAAGGGCAGTGTCACCTCCAGCAATATCAACATGGGCACTGTAACCGTGAGCACTATTACAATGGGCACTATCAACATGAGCACTATCACGTGAGCACTGTCATTGTGGGAATTGTCACCGTGTGCACTGTCACCATGAGCACTGTCACCATGAGCACTATCACTATGGAAACTGTCACCATGGGAACGGTCACCATGGGCAATGTCAACATGAGCATTCTCACCATGGGGACTCTCACCATGAGCCCTGTCACCATGGGCACTGTCACCACGGGCACTGTCACCATGGGCACTTTCAATATGGGAACTGTCACCATGCGATCTGTCACCATGAGCACTATCACCATGAGCACTATCACCAAGGGCACTGTCACCATGAGCACTGTCACCATGAGCACTGTCACAGTGGGCACTGTCACATGAGCACTGTCACCATGGGCACTGTCACCATGGGTAATGTCACCATGGGCACTTTCAACATGGGCACTGTCACCATGCGAAATGTCACCCTGAGCACTATCGCCGTGAGCGCTATCACCATGGGTAGTGTCACCGTGAGCAATATCACCATGGGCACTGTCACCGTGAGCACTATTAACATGGGTACTATCAACAAGGGCCCTGTCACCGTGGGCACTGTCACCATGAGCACTGTCATCATGGGCACTGTCACCATGGGGACTGTCACCATTAGCACTGTCACTGTGGACACTATCACCGTGAGCACTATGACAATGGGCACTATCCCGAAAGGCACTGTCACCATGGACACTGTCACCATGAACACTATCATCATGGGCAGTTCCACCATAAGGAATTTCACCATGGGAACTCCATCCATGTACACCGCCAGCATGAGCACAGTCAACATGGTCAGTGTCACCATGAGCACGGCCACCATGGGCACTTTCCACATGGGCACTGTCACCATGCGAACTATCACCGTGAGCACTATCACCATGAGCAGTATTACCATGAGCACTATCACCAAGGGCACTGTCAACGTGAGCACTATCACCGTGAGCACTATCACCATGAGCACTGTCACCATGAGCATTGTCACCATGGGCACTGTCACCATAGGCACTGTCACCATGGACACTCTCACCATGAGCACTATCATCATGGGCAGTGCTACCATGAGGAATTTCACCATCGGAAATCCAACCATGTACACCGCCAGCATGAGCACAGTCACCATGGTCAGTGCCACCATGAGCACTGTCACCATGGACACTTTCAACATGGGCCCTGTTACCATGTGAACGGTCACCATGAGCACTATCACCTTGAGCACTGTCACCATGAGCACTGTCACTGTGGGCAATGTCACCAAGAGCACTGTCACCTTGGGCACTGTCACCATGGGAACTGTAGGCATGAGCACTATCACCGTGAGCACTATAACCATGGGCAGTGTCACCGTGAGCAATATCACCATGAACACTGTCACCGTGTGCACTGTCCACATGAGCACTGTCACCATGGGAAATGTCACCATGGGCACTGTCATCATGGGAACTCTCACCATGAGCACTATCATCATGGGCAGTGCCATCATGACGAATTTCAACATTGGAACTCCAACCATGTACACCGCCAGCATGAGCACAGTCACCATGTGTAGTGTCATGATGAAAACTGTCACCATGTGTACTTTCAACATGGGCACTGTCACCATGCGAACTGCCATCATGAGCACTATCACCATGAACACTATCACCAAGGGCACGGTCACCGTGAGCACTGTCACTGTGGGCACTGTCACCATGAGCACAGTCATCATGGGCACTGTCACCATGGGAACTGTCACCATTAGCACTGTCCCTGTGGGCACTATCACCGTGAGCACTATCAGAATGGGCACTGTCACCATGGGCACTGTCACCGTGAGCAGTGTCACCATGAGCACTATCACCGTGAGCACTATCACCAAGGGCAGTGTCACCTCCAGCAATATCAACATGGGCACTGTAACCGTGAGCACTATTACAATGGGCACTATCAACATGAGCACTATCACGTGAGCACTGTCATTGTGGGAATTGTCACCGTGTGCACTGTCACCATGAGCACTGTCACCATGAGCACTATCACTATGGAAACTGTCACCATGGGAACGGTCACCATGGGCAATGTCAACATGAGCATTCTCACCATGCGGACTCTCACCATGAGCCCTCTCACCATGGGCACTGTCAACATGGGTACTGTCACCATGGGCACTTTCAATATGGGAACTGTCACCATGCGATCTGTCACCATGAGCAGTATCACCATGAGCACTATCACCAAGGGCACTGTCACCATGAGCACTGTCACCATGAGCACTGTCACAGTGGGCACTGTCACATGAGCACTGTCACCATGGGCACTGTCACCATGGGTAATGTCACCATGGGCACTTTCAACATGGGCACTGTCACCATGCGAAATGTCACCCTGAGCACTATCACCGTGAGTGCTATCACCATGGGCACTGTCACCGTGAGCACTATTAACATGGGTACTATCAACAAGGGCCCTGTCACCGTGGGCACTGTCACCATGGGGACTGTCACCATTAGCACTGTCACTGTGGACACTATCACCGTGAGCACTATGACAATGGGCACTATCGCGAAAGGCACTGTCACCATGGACACTGTCACCATGAGCACTATCATCATGGGCAGTTCCACCATAAGGAATTTCACCATGGGAACTCCATCCATGTACACCGCCAGCATGAGCACAGTCAACATGGTCAGTGTCACCATGAGCACTGCCACCATGGGCACTTTCCACATGGGCACTGTCACCATGCAAACTATCACCGTGAGCACTATCACCATGAGCAGTATTACCATGAGCACTATCACCAAGGGCACTGTCAACGTGAGCACTATCACCGTGAGCACTATCACCATGAGCACTGTCACCATGAGCATTGTCACCGTGGGCACGGTCACCATGGGCACTGTCACCATGGGCAGTATCATCATTAGCTCTCTTACCATGGGAAATGTCACCATGAGCACTGTCATCTTGGGAACTGCCACCATGGACACTGCCACCATGAGCACTGTAACCATTGGCACTGCCACAGTGAGCACTGTCAACGTGAGCACTATCACCGTGAGCACTATCACTGTGAGCACTGTCTGTGTGGGCATTGTCCCCGTGTGCACTGTCACCATGAGCACTATCACCATGGGAATTGTCACCATGGGAACGGTCATCATGGGCAATGTCAACATGAGCACTGACACCATGGGAACTCTCTCCATGAGCACTGTCACCATGGGCAGTGTCACCATGGGCACTGTCACCATGGGCAGTGTCACCATGAGCACTGTCACCATGGGCACTCTCAAAATGGACATTGTCAACGTGAGCTCTATCATCATGGGCAGAGCCACCATGAGGAATTTCACCATGGGAAGTCCAACCATGTACACCGCCAGCATGAGCATATTCACCATGGGCAATGTCACCATGAGCACTGTCACCATGGGCACTTTCAAAATGGCCACTCTCACCATGGGCACTGTCACCATGGACACTGTCATCATGAGCTCTGTTACAATGAGAAATGTCACCATGAGCACTGTCATCTTGGGAACTGCCACCATGGACACTGCCACCATGAGCACTGTAACCATTGGCACTGCCACAGTGAGCACTGTCACCGTGAGCACTGTCACCATGGGAACTGTCACCTTGTGCACTGTCACCATGGGAAATGTCACTATGGGCAGTGTCACCTTGGGCACTGTCACCATGGGCAGTGTCAACATGAGTACTATCACCATGAGCACTATCACCAAGGGCAGTGTCACCATGAGCACTATCACCGTGAGCACTATCACCATGGGCAGTGTCACCTTGAGCAACATCAACATGGGCACTGTCACCGTGAGCACTATTACAATGGGCACTATCACCATGAGCACTATCATCGTGAGCACTGTCAGTGTGGGCATTGTCACTGTGTGCACTGTCACCGTGAGCACTGTCACATTGAGCACTGTCACCGTGGGCAATGTCACCATGAGCACTGTCATAATGGGCACTGTAACCATTGGAACTGTCACCATGAGCACTATCACCGTGAGCACTATCACCATGGGTAGTGTCACCGTGAGCAAAATCACCATGGGCACTGTCACCGTGAGCACTATTAACATGGGTACTATCACCAAGGGCACTGTCACCGTGAGCACTGTCACCATGAGCACTGACACCATGAGCATTATCACCATGAGCACTGTCACCATAAGCATAGTCACCGTGGGCACTGTCACCATGAGCACTGTCACCATGGGCAGTGTCACCTTGAGCAATATAACCATGGGCACTGTCACCATGAGCACTATTACAATAGGCACTATCACCATGAGCACTATCACCGTGAGCACTGTCACCATGGGCATTGTCACTGTGTGCACTGTCACCGTGGGCATTGTCACCATGAGGAGTATCACCATGGGAACTATCACCATGGGAAAGGTCACCATGGGCAATATCAACATGAGCACTGTCACCATGGGAACTCTCATCATGAGCACTGTCACCATGAACACTATCATCATGGGCAGTGCCACCATAAGGAATTTCACTATGGGAACTCCTAACCATGTACACCGCCAGCATAAGCACAGTCACCATGGGAAGTGTCACCATGAGCACTGCCACCACGGGTCTTTCCACATGGGCACTCTCAGCATGTGAACCGTCACCATGAGCACTATCACCGTGAGCACTGTCACAATGAGCACTGTCACCATGTGCACTATCACCATGAGCACTATCACCAAGGGCACTGTCACTTTGAGCACTATCAACATGGGCAGTGTAACCGTGAGCACTATCACCATGGTCAGTGTCATCGTGAGCAATATCACTATGGGCACTGTCATGTGAGCACTATTACCATGGGCACTGTCACCAAGGGCACTGTCACCATGAGCACTGTCACCATGAGCACTGTCACCATGGGCTCTGTCACCATGAGCACTGTCAACATGGGCACTGTATCCATGGGAACTGTCACCATGGGCAGTATCACGGTGAGCACTATCACCATGGGAACTGTCACCATGGGAACGGACACCATGGGCACTGTCAAAATGAGCACTGTCACCATGGGCACACTCACCATGGGCAATGTCACCATGGACACTATCACCATGGGAACTCTCAACATGAGCACTGTCACCATGGGAAATGTCACTATGGTTCGTGTCACCATGGGCACTTTCATCATGGGGAGTGTCACTATCAGCACTATTACCATGAGCACTATGACCATGACCACTCTAACCAAGGGCAGTGTCACCATGAGCACTATCACCGTGAGCAATATCACCATGGGCAGTGTCACCTTGAGCAATATCAACATCGGCACTGTCACTGTGAGCACTATTACAATAGGCACTATCACCATGAGCACTATCACGGTGAGCACTGTCACCGTGGGCATTGTCACAGTTTGCACTATCACCATGAGCACTGTAACCATGAGCAGTATCACCATGGGAACTGTCACCATGGGAACGGTCACCATGGGCAATGTCAACATGAGCACTGTCACCATGGGAACTCTCACCATGAGCACTATCACCATGGGAAATGTCACCATGGGCACTTTCACAATGGGTACTGTCACCATGTGCACTTTCAACATGGGCACTGTCACCATACGAACTCTCACTATGACCACTATCACCATGAGCACTATCACCAAGGGCACTGTCACCGTGAACACTGTCCCTGTGAGCACTGTCACAGTGGCCACTGTCACCATTAGCACTGTCATCATGGGCACTGTCACCATAGGAACTGTCACAATGAGCACAGCCACTGTGGGCACTGTCACCATACGAACTCTCACTATGACCACTATCACCATGAGCACTATCACCAAGGGCAATGTGACCGTGAGCACTGTCACCATGAGCACTATCATCATGGGCAGTGCTACCATGAGGAATTTCACCATCGGAAATCCAACCATGTACACCGCCAGCATGAGCACAGTCACCATGGTCAGTGCCACCATGAGCACTGTCACCATGGACACTTTCAACATGGGCCCTGTCACCTTGTGAACGGTCACCATGAGCACTATCACCTTGAGCACTGTCACCATGAGCACTGTCACTGTGGGCAATGTCACCATGAGCACTGTCACCGTGGGCACTGTCACCATGGGAACTGTAGGCATGAGCACTATCACCGTGAGCACTATAACCATGGGCAGTGTCACCGTGAGCAATATCACCATGAACTCTGTCACCGTGTGCACTGTCCACATGAGCACTGTCACCATGGGAAATGTCACCATGGGCACTGTCATCATGGGAACTCTCACCATGAGCACTATCATCATGGGCAGTGCCATCATGACGAATTTCACCATTGGAACTCCAACCATGTACACCGCCAGCATGAGCACAGTCACCATGTGTAGTGTCACGATGAAAACTGTCACCATGTGTACTTTCAACATGGGCAGTGTCACCATGCGAACTGCCACCATGAGCACTATCACCATGAGCACTATCACCAAGGGCACGGTCACCGTGAGCACTGTCACCATGGGCACTGTCACCATGAGCACAGTCATCATGGGCACTGTCACCATGGGAACTGTCACCATTAGCACTGTCCCTGTGGGCACTATCACCGTGAGCACTATCAGAATGGGCACTGTCACCATGGGCACTGTCACCGTGAGCAGTGTCACCATGAGCACTATTACCATGAGCACTCTCACCATGAGCACTATCACCAAGGGCAGTGTCACCTCCAGCAATATCAACATGGGCACTGTAACCGTGAGCACTATTACAATGGGCACTATCAACATGAGCACTATCACGTGAGCACTGTCATTGTGGGAATTG
Organism: Balaenoptera borealis; assembly: GCF_965194805.1. NCBI lineage: Eukaryota > Metazoa > Chordata > Mammalia > Artiodactyla > Balaenopteridae > Balaenoptera > Balaenoptera borealis. The sequence goes on from NC_138874.1 coordinate 21,675,514, forward strand.
TCACCGTGTGCACTGTCACCATGAGCACTGTCACCATGAGCACTATCACTATGGAAACTGTCACCATGGGAACGGTCACCATGGGCAATGTCAACATGAGCATTCTCACCATGGGGACTCTCACCATGAGCCCTGTCACCATGGGCACTGTCACCACGGGCACTGTCACCATGGGCACTTTCAATATGGGAACTGTCACCATGCGATCTGTCACCATGAGCACTATCACCATGAGCACTATCACCAAGGGCACTGTCACCATGAGCACTGTCACCATGAGCACTGTCACAGTGGGCACTGTCACATGAGCACTGTCACCATGGGCACTGTCACCATGGGTAATGTCACCATGGGCACTTTCAACATGGGCACTGTCACCATGCGAAATGTCACCCTGAGCACTATCGCCGTGAGCGCTATCACCATGGGTAGTGTCACCGTGAGCAATATCACCATGGGCACTGTCACCGTGAGCACTATTAACATGGGTACTATCAACAAGGGCCCTGTCACCGTGGGCACTGTCACCATGAGCACTGTCATCATGGGCACTGTCACCATGCGGACTATCACCATTAGCACTGTCACTGTGGACACTATCACCGTGAGCACTATGACAATGGGCACTATCGCGAAAGGCACTGTCACCATGGACACTGTCACCATGAACACTATCATCATGGGCAGTTCCACCATAAGGAATTTCACCATGGGAACTCCATCCATGTACACCGCCAGCATGAGCACAGTCAACATGGTCAGTGTCACCATGAGCACGGCCACCATGGGCACTTTCCACATGGGCACTGTCACCATGCGAACTATCACCGTGAGCACTATCACCATGAGCAGTATTACCATGAGCACTATCACCAAGGGCACTGTCAACGTGAGCACTATCACTGTGAGCACTATCACCATGAGCACTGTCACCATGAGCATTGTCACCATGGGCACTGTCACCATAAGCACTGTCACCATGGACACTCTCACCATGAGCACTATCATCATGGGCAGTGCTACCATGAGGAATTTCACCATCGGAAATCCAACCATGTACACCGCCAGCATGAGCACAGTCACCATGGTCAGTGCCACCATGAGCACTGTCACCATGGACACTTTCAACATGGGCCCTGTTACCATGTGAACGGTCACCATGAGCACTATCACCTTGAGCACTGTCACCATGAGCACTGTCACTGTGGGCAATGTCACCAAGAGCACTGTCACCTTGGGCACTGTCACCATGGGAACTGTAGGCATGAGCACTATCACCGTGAGCACTATAACCATGGGCAGTGTCACCGTGAGCAATATCACCATGAACACTGTCACCGTGTGCACTGTCCACATGAGCACTGTCACCATGGGAAATGTCACCATGGGCACTGTCATCATGGGAACTCTCACCATGAGCACTATCATCATGGGCAGTGCCATCATGACGAATTTCACCATTGGAACTCCAACCATGTACACCGCCAGCATGAGCACAGTCACCATGTGTAGTGTCATGATGAAAACTGTCACCATGTGTACTTTCAACATGGGCAGTGTCACCATGCGAACTGCCACCATGAGCACTATCACCATGAACACTATCACCAAGGGCACGGTCACCGTGAGCACTGTCACTGTGGGCACTGTCACCATGAGCACAGTCATCCTGGGCACTGTCACCATGGGAACTGTCACCATTAGCACTGTCCCTGTGGGCACTATCACCGTGAGCACTATCAGAATGGGCACTGTCACCATGGGCACTGTCACCGTGAGCAGTGTCACCATGAGCACTATCACCGTGAGCACTATCACCAAGGGCAGTGTCACCTCCAGCAATATCAACATGGGCACTGTAACCGTGAGCACTATTACAATGGGCACTATCAACATGAGCACTATCACGTGAGCACTGTCATTGTGGGAATTGTCACCGTGTGCACTGTCACCATGAGCACTGTCACCATGAGCACTATCACTATGGAAACTGTCACCATGGGAACGGTCACCATGGGCAATGTCAACATGAGCATTCTCACCATGCGGACTCTCACCATGAGCCCTGTCACCATGGGCACTGTCAACATGGGTACTGTCACCATGGGCACTTTCAATATGGGAACTGTCACCATGCGATCTGTCACCATGAGCAGTATCACCATGAGCACTATCACCAAGGGCACTGTCACCATGAGCACTGTCACCATGAGCACTGTCACAGTGGGCACTGTCACATGAGCACTGTCACCATGGGCACTGTCACCATGGGTAATGTCACCATGGGCACTTTCAACATGGGCACTGTCACCATGCGAAATGTCACCCTGAGCACTATCACCGTGAGTGCTATCACCATGGGCACTGTCACCGTGAGCACTATTAACATGGGTACTATCAACAAGGGCACTGTCACCGTGGGCACTGTCACCATGAGCACTGTCATCATGGGCACTGTCACCATGGGGACTGTCACCATTAGCACTGTCACTGTGGACACTATCACCGTGAGCACTATGACAATGGGCACTATCGCGAAAGGCACTGTCACCATGGACACTGTCACCATGAGCACTATCATCATGGGCAGTTCCACCATAAGGAATTTCACCATGGGAACTCCATCCATGTACACCGCCAGCATGAGCACAGTCAACATGGTCAGTGTCACCATGAGCACTGCCACCATGGGCACTTTCCACATGGGCACTGTCACCATGCAAACTATCACCGTGAGCACTATCACCATGAGCAGTATTACCATGAGCACTATCACCAAGGGCACTGTCAACGTGAGCACTATCACCGTGAGCACTATCACCATGAGCACTGTCACCATGAGCATTGTCACCGTGGGCACGGTCACCATGGGCACTGTCACCATGGGCAGTATCATCATTAGCTCTCTTACCATGGGAAATGTCACCATGAGCACTGTCATCTTGGGAACTGCCACCATGGACACTGCCACCATGAGCACTGTAACCATTGGCACTGCCACAGTGAGCACTGTCAACGTGAGCACTATCACCGTGAGCACTATCACTGTGAGCACTGTCTGTGTGGGCATTGTCCCCGTGTGCACTGTCACCATGAGCACTATCACCATGGGAATTGTCACCATGGGAACGGTCATCATGGGCAATGTCAACATGAGCACTGACACCATGGGAACTCTCTCCATGAGCACTGTCACCATGGGCAGTGTCACCATGGGCACTGTCACCATGGGCAGTGTCACCATGAGCACTGTCACCATGGGCACTCTCAAAATGGACATTGTCAACGTGAGCTCTATCATCATGGGCAGAGCCACCATGAGGAATTTCACCATGGGAAGTCCAACCATGTACACCGCCAGCATGAGCATATTCACCATGGGCAATGTCACCATGAGCACTGTCACCATGGGCACTTTCAAAATGGCCACTCTCACCATGGGCACTGTCACCATGGACACTGTCATCATGAGCTCTGTTACAATGAGAAATGTCACCATGAGCACTGTCATCTTGGGAACTGCCACAGTGAGCACTGTCAACGTGAGCACTGTCACCATGGGAACTGTCACCTTGTGCACTGTCACCATGGGAAATGTCACTATGGGCAGTGTCACCTTGGGCACTGTCACCATGGGCAGTGTCAACATGAGTACTATCACCATGAGCACTATCACCAAGGGCAGTGTCACCATGAGCACTATCACCGTGAGCACTATCACCATGGGCAGTGTCACCTTGAGCAACATCAACATGGGCACTGTCACCGTGAGCACTATTACAAAGGGCACTATCACCATGAGCACTATCATCGTGAGCACTGTCAGTGTGGGCATTGTCACTGTGTGCACTGTCACCGTGAGCACTGTCACATTGAGCACTGTCACAGTGGGCACTGTCACTGAGAGCACTATCACAATGGGCTCTGTCACCATAGGCACTGTCGCCATGGACACTGTCACCATGAGCTCTATCATCATGGGCAGTGCTACCAGGAGGAATTTCACCATCGGAACTCCAACCAGGTACACCGCCAGCATGAGCACAGTCACCATGGGCAGTGCCACCATGAGAACTGTCAACATGGGCACTTTCAACATGGGCAGTGTCACCAGGCAAACTGCCACCATGAGCACTATCACCATGAGCACTATCACCAAGGGCACTGTCTCCGTGAGCACTGTCACCGTGGGCAATGTCACCATGAGCACTGTCATAATGGGCACTGTAACCATTGGAACTGTCACCATGAGCACTATCACCGTGAGCACTATCACCATGGGTAGTGTCACCGTGGGCAAAATCACCATGGGCACTGTCACCGTGAGCACTGTCACCATGAGCACTGACACCATGAGCATTATCACCATGAGCACTGTCACCATAAGCATAGTCACCGTGGGCACTGTCACCAGGAGCACTGTCACCATGGGCAGTGTCACCTTGAGCAATATAACCATGGGCACTGTCACCATGAGCACTATTACAATAGGCACTATCACCATGAGCACTATCACCGTGAGCACTGTCACCATGGGCATTGTCACTGTGTGCACTGTCACCGTGGGCATTGTCACCATGAGGAGTATCACCATGGGAACTATCACCATGGGAAAGGTCACCATGGGCAATATCAACATGAGCACTGTCACCATGGGAACTCTCATCATGAGCACTGTCACCATGAACACTATCATCATGGGCAGTGCCACCATAAGTAATTTCACTATGGGAACTCCTAACCATGTACACCGCCAGCATAAGCACAGTCACCATGGGAAGTGTCACCATGAGCACTGCCACCATGGGTCTTTCCACATGGGCACTCTCAGCATGCGAACCGTCACCATGAGCACTATCACCGTGAGCACTGTCACAATGAGCACTGTCACCATGTGCACTATCACCATGAGCACTATCACCAAGGGCACTGTCACTTTGAGCACTATCAACATGGGCAGTGTAACCGTGAGCACTATCACCATGGTCAGTGTCATCGTGAGCAATATCACTATGGGCACTGTCATGTGAGCACTATTACCATGGGTACTATCACCAAGGGCACTGTCATCGTGAGCACTGTCACCATGAGCACTGTCACCGTGGGCACTGTCACAATGAGCACTGTCATCATGAGCACTGTCACCATGCGAACTGTCACCATGAGCACTATCACCATGAGCCCTATCACCATGAGCACTATCACCAAGGGAACTGTCACCAAGGGCACTGTCACCATGAGCACTGTCACCATGAGCACTGTCACCGTGGGCTCTGTCACCATGAGCACTGTCAACATGGGCACTGTATCCATGGGAACTGTCACCATGGGCAGTATCACGGTGAGCACTATCACCATGGGAACTGTCACCATGGGAACGGACACCATGGGCACTGTCAAAATGAGCGCTGTCACCATGGGCACACTCACCATGGGCAATGTCACCATGGACACTATCACCATGGGAACTCTCAACATGAGCACTGTCACCATGGGAAATGTCACTATGGTTCGTGTCACCATGGGCACTTTCATCATGGGGAGTGTCACTATCAGCACTATTACCATGAGCACTATGACCATGACCACTCTAACCAAGGGCAGTGTCACCATGAGCACTATCACCGTGAGCAATATCACCATGGGCAGTGTCACCTTGAGCAATATCAACATCGGCACTGTCACTGTGAGCACTATTACAATAGGCACTATCACCATGAGCACTATCACGGTGAGCACTGTCACCGTGGGCATTGTCACAGTTTGCACTATCACCATGAGCACTGTAACCATGAGCAGTATCACCATGGGAACTGTCACCATGGGAACGGTCACCATGGGCAATGTCAACATGAGCACTGTCACCATGGGAACTCTCACCATGAGCACTATCACCATGGGAAATGTCACCATGGGCACTTTCACAATGGGTACTGTCACCATGTGCACTTTCAACATGGGCACTGTCACCATACGAACTCTCACTATGACCACTATCACCATGAGCACTATCACCAAGGGCACTGTCACCGTGAACACTGTCCCTGTGAGCACTGTCACAGTGGCCACTGTCACCATTAGCACTGTCATCATGGGCACTGTCACCATAGGAACTGTCACAATGAGCACAGCCACTGTGGGCACTGTCACCATACGAACTCTCACTATGACCACTATCACCATGAGCACTATCACCAAGGGCAATGTGACCGTGAGCACTGTCACCATGAGCACTATCATCATGGGCAGTGCTACCATGAGGAATTTCACCATCGGAAATCCAACCATGTACACCGCCAGCATGAGCACAGTCACCATGGTCAGTGCCACCATGAGCACTGTCACCATGGACACTTTCAACATGGGCCCTGTCACCTTGTGAACGGTCACCATGAGCACTATCACCTTGAGCACTGTCACCATGAGCACTGTCACTGTGGGCAATGTCACCATGAGCACTGTCACCGTGGGCACTGTCACCATGGGAACTGTAGGCATGAGCACTATCACCGTGAGCACTATAACCATGGGCAGTGTCACCGTGAGCAATATCACCATGAACTCTGTCACCGTGTGCACTGTCCACATGAGCACTGTCACCATGGGAAATGTCACCATGGGCACTGTCATCATGGGAACTCTCACCATGAGCACTATCATCATGGGCAGTGCCATCATGACGAATTTCACCATTGGAACTCCAACCATGTACACCGCCAGCATGAGCACAGTCACCATGTGTAGTGTCACGATGAAAACTGTCACCATGTGTACTTTCAACATGGGCAGTGTCACCATGCGAACTGCCACCATGAGCACTATCACCATGAGCACTATCACCAAGGGCACGGTCACCGTGAGCACTGTCACCATGGGCACTGTCACCATGAGCACAGTCATCATGGGCACTGTCACCATGGGAACTGTCACCATTAGCACTGTCCCTGTGGGCACTATCACCGTGAGCACTATCAGAATGGGCACTGTCACCATGGGCACTGTCACCGTGAGCAGTGTCACCATGAGCACTATTACCATGAGCACTCTCACCATGAGCACTATCACCAAGGGCAGTGTCACCTCCAGCAATATCAACATGGGCACTGTAACCGTGAGCACTATTACAATGGGCACTATCAACATGAGCACTATCACGTGAGCACTGTCATTGTGGGAATTGTCACCGTGTGCACTGTCACCATGAGCACTGTCACCATGAGCACTATCACTATGGAAACTGTCACCATGGGAACGGTCACCATGGGCAATGTCAACATGAGCATTCTCACCATGGGGACTCTCACCATGAGCCCTGTCACCATGGGCACTGTCACCACGGGCACTGTCACCATGGGCACTTTCAATATGGGAACTGTCACCATGCGATCTGTCACCATGAGCACTATCACCATGAGCACTATCACCAAGGGCACTGTCACCATGAGCACTGTCACCATGAGCACTGTCACAGTGGGCACTGTCACATGAGCACTGTCACCATGGGCACTGTCACCATGGGTAATGTCACCATGGGCACTTTCAACATGGGCACTGTCACCATGCGAAATGTCACCCTGAGCACTATCGCCGTGAGCGCTATCACCATGGGTAGTGTCACCGTGAGCAATATCACCATGGGCACTGTCACCGTGAGCACTATTAACATGGGTACTATCAACAAGGGCCCTGTCACCGTGGGCACTGTCACCATGAGCACTGTCATCATGGGCACTGTCACCATGGGGACTGTCACCATTAGCACTGTCACTGTGGACACTATCACCGTGAGCACTATGACAATGGGCACTATCCCGAAAGGCACTGTCACCATGGACACTGTCACCATGAACACTATCATCATGGGCAGTTCCACCATAAGGAATTTCACCATGGGAACTCCATCCATGTACACCGCCAGCATGAGCACAGTCAACATGGTCAGTGTCACCATGAGCACGGCCACCATGGGCACTTTCCACATGGGCACTGTCACCATGCGAACTATCACCGTGAGCACTATCACCATGAGCAGTATTACCATGAGCACTATCACCAAGGGCACTGTCAACGTGAGCACTATCACCGTGAGCACTATCACCATGAGCACTGTCACCATGAGCATTGTCACCATGGGCACTGTCACCATAGGCACTGTCACCATGGACACTCTCACCATGAGCACTATCATCATGGGCAGTGCTACCATGAGGAATTTCACCATCGGAAATCCAACCATGTACACCGCCAGCATGAGCACAGTCACCATGGTCAGTGCCACCATGAGCACTGTCACCATGGACACTTTCAACATGGGCCCTGTTACCATGTGAACGGTCACCATGAGCACTATCACCTTGAGCACTGTCACCATGAGCACTGTCACTGTGGGCAATGTCACCAAGAGCACTGTCACCTTGGGCACTGTCACCATGGGAACTGTAGGCATGAGCACTATCACCGTGAGCACTATAACCATGGGCAGTGTCACCGTGAGCAATATCACCATGAACACTGTCACCGTGTGCACTGTCCACATGAGCACTGTCACCATGGGAAATGTCACCATGGGCACTGTCATCATGGGAACTCTCACCATGAGCACTATCATCATGGGCAGTGCCATCATGACGAATTTCACCATTGGAACTCCAACCATGTACACCGCCAGCATGAGCACAGTCACCATGTGTAGTGTCATGATGAAAACTGTCACCATGTGTACTTTCAACATGGGCAGTGTCACCATGCGAACTGCCACCATGAGCACTATCACCATGAACACTATCACCAAGGGCACGGTCACCGTGAGCACTGTCACTGTGGGCACTGTCACCATGAGCACAGTCATCCTGGGCACTGTCACCATGGGAACTGTCACCATTAGCACTGTCCCTGTGGGCACTATCACCGTGAGCACTATCAGAATGGGCACTGTCACCATGGGCACTGTCACCGTGAGCAGTGTCACCATGAGCACTATCACCGTGAGCACTATCACCAAGGGCAGTGTCACCTCCAGCAATATCAACATGGGCACTGTAACCGTGAGCACTATTACAATGGGCACTATCAACATGAGCACTATCACGTGAGCACTGTCATTGTGGGAATTGTCACCGTGTGCACTGTCACCATGAGCACTGTCACCATGAGCACTATCACTATGGAAACTGTCACCATGGGAACGGTCACCATGGGCAATGTCAACATGAGCATTCTCACCATGCGGACTCTCACCATGAGCCCTGTCACCATGGGCACTGTCAACATGGGTACTGTCACCATGGGCACTTTCAATATGGGAACTGTCACCATGCGATCTGTCACCATGAGCAGTATCACCATGAGCACTATCACCAAGGGCACTGTCACCATGAGCACTGTCACCATGAGCACTGTCACAGTGGGCACTGTCACATGAGCACTGTCACCATGGGCACTGTCACCATGGGTAATGTCACCATGGGCACTTTCAACATGGGCACTGTCACCATGCGAAATGTCACCCTGAGCACTATCACCGTGAGTGCTATCACCATGGGCACTGTCACCGTGAGCACTATTAACATGGGTACTATCAACAAGGGCACTGTCACCGTGGGCACTGTCACCATGAGCACTGTCATCATGGGCACTGTCACCATGGGGACTGTCACCATTAGCACTGTCACTGTGGACACTATCACCGTGAGCACTATGACAATGGGCACTATCGCGAAAGGCACTGTCACCATGGACACTGTCACCATGAGCACTATCATCATGGGCAGTTCCACCATAAGGAATTTCACCATGGGAACTCCATCCATGTACACCGCCAGCATGAGCACAGTCAACATGGTCAGTGTCACCATGAGCACTGCCACCATGGGCACTTTCCACATGGGCACTGTCACCATGCAAACTATCACCGTGAGCACTATCACCATGAGCAGTATTACCATGAGCACTATCACCAAGGGCACTGTCAACGTGAGCACTATCACCGTGAGCACTATCACCATGAGCACTGTCACCATGAGCATTGTCACCGTGGGCACGGTCACCATGGGCACTGTCACCATGGGCAGTATCATCATTAGCTCTCTTACCATGGGAAATGTCACCATGAGCACTGTCATCTTGGGAACTGCCACCATGGACACTGCCACCATGAGCACTGTAACCATTGGCACTGCCACAGTGAGCACTGTCAACGTGAGCACTATCACCGTGAGCACTATCACTGTGAGCACTGTCTGTGTGGGCATTGTCCCCGTGTGCACTGTCACCATGAGCACTATCACCATGGGAATTGTCACCATGGGAACGGTCATCATGGGCAATGTCAACATGAGCACTGACACCATGGGAACTCTCTCCATGAGCACTGTCACCATGGGCAGTGTCACCATGGGCACTGTCACCATGGGCAGTGTCACCATGAGCACTGTCACCATGGGCACTCTCAAAATGGACATTGTCAACGTGAGCTCTATCATCATGGGCAGAGCCACCATGAGGAATTTCACCATGGGAAGTCCAACCATGTACACCGCCAGCATGAGCATATTCACCATGGGCAATGTCACCATGAGCACTGTCACCATGGGCACTTTCAAAATGGCCACTCTCACCATGGGCACTGTCACCATGGACACTGTCATCATGAGCTCTGTTACAATGAGAAATGTCACCATGAGCACTGTCATCTTGGGAACTGCCACCATGGACACTGCCACCATGAGCACTGTAACCATTGGCACTGCCACAGTGAGCACTGTCACCGTGAGCACTGTCACCATGGGAACTGTCACCTTGTGCACTGTCACCATGGGAAATGTCACTATGGGCAGTGTCACCTTGGGCACTGTCACCATGGGCAGTGTCAACATGAGTACTATCACCATGAGCACTATCACCAAGGGCAGTGTCACCATGAGCACTATCACCGTGAGCACTATCACCATGGGCAGTGTCACCTTGAGCAACATCAACATGGGCACTGTCACCGTGAGCACTATTACAATGGGCACTATCACCATGAGCACTATCATCGTGAGCACTGTCAGTGTGGGCATTGTCACTGTGTGCACTGTCACCGTGAGCACTGTCACATTGAGCACTGTCACCGTGGGCAATGTCACCATGAGCACTGTCATAATGGGCACTGTAACCATTGGAACTGTCACCATGAGCACTATCACCGTGAGCACTATCACCATGGGTAGTGTCACCGTGAGCAAAATCACCATGGGCACTGTCACCGTGAGCACTATTAACATGGGTACTATCACCAAGGGCACTGTCACCGTGAGCACTGTCACCATGAGCACTGACACCATGAGCATTATCACCATGAGCACTGTCACCATAAGCATAGTCACCGTGGGCACTGTCACCATGAGCACTGTCACCATGGGCAGTGTCACCTTGAGCAATATAACCATGGGCACTGTCACCATGAGCACTATTACAATAGGCACTATCACCATGAGCACTATCACCGTGAGCACTGTCACCATGGGCATTGTCACTGTGTGCACTGTCACCGTGGGCATTGTCACCATGAGGAGTATCACCATGGGAACTATCACCATGGGAAAGGTCACCATGGGCAATATCAACATGAGCACTGTCACCATGGGAACTCTCATCATGAGCACTGTCACCATGAACACTATCATCATGGGCAGTGCCACCATAAGGAATTTCACTATGGGAACTCCTAACCATGTACACCGCCAGCATAAGCACAGTCACCATGGGAAGTGTCACCATGAGCACTGCCACCATGGGTCTTTCCACATGGGCACTCTCAGCATGCGAACCGTCACCATGAGCACTATCACCGTGAGCACTGTCACAATGAGCACTGTCACCATGTGCACTATCACCATGAGCACTATCACCAAGGGCACTGTCACTTTGAGCACTATCAACATGGGCAGTGTAACCGTGAGCACTATCACCATGGTCAGTGTCATCGTGAGCAATATCACTATGGGCACTGTCATGTGAGCACTATTACCATGGGTACTATCACCAAGGGCACTGTCATCGTGAGCACTGTCACCATGAGCACTGTCACCGTGGGCACTGTCACAATGAGCACTATCATCATGAGCACTGTCACCATGCGAACTGTCACCATGAGCACTATCACCATGAGCCCTATCACCATGAGCACTATCACCAAGGGAACTGTCACCATGAGCACTATCACCATGAGCACTATCACCATGGGCACTGTCACCGTGAGCACTATTACCATGGGCACTGTCACCAAGGGCACTGTCACCATGAGCACTGTCACCATGAGCACTGTCACCATGGGCTCTGTCACCATGAGCACTGTCAACATGGGCACTGTATCCATGGGAACTGTCACCATGGGCAGTATCACGGTGAGCACTATCACCATGGGAACTGTCACCATGGGAACGGACACCATGGGCACTGTCAAAATGAGCACTGTCACCATGGGCACACTCACCATGGGCAATGTCACCATGGACACTATCACCATGGGAACTCTCAACATGAGCACTGTCACCATGGGAAATGTCACTATGGTTCGTGTCACCATGGGCACTTTCATCATGGGGAGTGTCACTATCAGCACTATTACCATGAGCACTATGACCATGACCACTCTAACCAAGGGCAGTGTCACCATGAGCACTATCACCGTGAGCAATATCACCATGGGCAGTGTCACCTTGAGCAATATCAACATCGGCACTGTCACTGTGAGCACTATTACAATAGGCACTATCACCATGAGCACTATCACGGTGAGCACTGTCACCGTGGGCATTGTCACAGTTTGCACTATCACCATGAGCACTGTAACCATGAGCAGTATCACCATGGGAACTGTCACCATGGGAACGGTCACCATGGGCAATGTCAACATGAGCACTGTCACCATGGGAACTCTCACCATGAGCACTATCACCATGGGAAATGTCACCATGGGCACTTTCACAATGGGTACTGTCACCATGTGCACTTTCAACATGGGCACTGTCACCATACGAACTCTCACTATGACCACTATCACCATGAGCACTATCACCAAGGGCACTGTCACCGTGAACACTGTCCCTGTGAGCACTGTCACAGTGGCCACTGTCACCATTAGCACTGTCATCATGGGCACTGTCACCATAGGAACTGTCACAATGAGCACAGCCACTGTGGGCACTGTCACCATACGAACTCTCACTATGACCACTATCACCATGAGCACTATCACCAAGGGCAATGTGACCGTGAGCACTGTCACCATGAGCACTATCATCATGGGCAGTGCTACCATGAGGAATTTCACCATCGGAAATCCAACCATGTACACCGCCAGCATGAGCACAGTCACCATGGTCAGTGCCACCATGAGCACTGTCACCATGGACACTTTCAACATGGGCCCTGTCACCTTGTGAACGGTCACCATGAGCACTATCACCTTGAGCACTGTCACCATGAGCACTGTCACTGTGGGCAATGTCACCATGAGCACTGTCACCGTGGGCACTGTCACCATGGGAACTGTAGGCATGAGCACTATCACCGTGAGCACTATAACCATGGGCAGTGTCACCGTGAGCAATATCACCATGAACTCTGTCACCGTGTGCACTGTCCACATGAGCACTGTCACCATGGGAAATGTCACCATGGGCACTGTCATCATGGGAACTCTCACCATGAGCACTATCATCATGGGCAGTGCCATCATGACGAATTTCACCATTGGAACTCCAACCATGTACACCGCCAGCATGAGCACAGTCACCATGTGTAGTGTCACGATGAAAACTGTCACCATGTGTACTTTCAACATGGGCAGTGTCACCATGCGAACTGCCACCATGAGCACTATCACCATGAGCACTATCACCAAGGGCACGGTCACCGTGAGCACTGTCACCGTGGGCACTGTCACCATGAGCACAGTCATCATGGGCACTGTCACCATGGGAAATGTCACCATTAGCACTGTCCCTGTGGGCACTATCACCGTGAGCACTATCAGAATGGGCACTGTCACCATGGGCACTGTCACCGTGAGCAGTGTCACCATGAGCACTATTACCATGAGCACTCTCACCATGAGCACTATCACCAAGGGCAGTGTCACCTCCAGCAATATCAACATGGGCACTGTAACCGTGAGCACTATTACAATGGGCACTATCAACATGAGCACTATCACGTGAGCACTGTCATTGTGGGAATTGTCACCGTGTGCACTGTCACCATGAGCACTGTCACCATGAGCACTATCACTATGGAAACTGTCACCATGGGAACGGTCACCATGGGCAATGTCAACATGAGCATTCTCACCATGGGGACTCTCACCATGAGCCCTGTCACCATGGGCACTGTCACCACGGGCACTGTCACCATGGGCACTTTCAATATGGGAACTGTCACCATGCGATCTGTCACCATGAGCACTATCACCATGAGCACTATCACCAAGGGCACTGTCACCATGAGCACTGTCACCATGAGCACTGTCACAGTGGGCACTGTCACATGAGCACTGTCACCATGGGCACTGTCACCATGGGTAATGTCACCATGGGCACTTTCAACATGGGCACTGTCACCATGCGAAATGTCACCCTGAGCACTATCGCCGTGAGCGCTATCACCATGGGTAGTGTCACCGTGAGCAATATCACCATGGGCACTGTCACCGTGAGCACTATTAACATGGGTACTATCAACAAGGGCCCTGTCACCGTGGGCACTGTCACCATGAGCACTGTCATCATGGGCACTGTCACCATGCGGACTATCACCATTAGCACTGTCACTGTGGACACTATCACCGTGAGCACTATTACAATGGGCACTATCGCGAAAGGCACTGTCACCATGGACACTGTCACCATGAACACTATCATCATGGGCAGTTCCACCATAAGGAATTTCACCATGGGAACTCCATCCATGTACACCGCCAGCATGAGCACAGTCAACATGGTCAGTGTCACCATGAGCACGGCCACCATGGGCACTTTCCACATGGGCACTGTCACCATGCGAACTATCACCGTGAGCACTATCACCATGAGCAGTATTACCATGAGCACTATCACCAAGGGCACTGTCAACGTGAGCACTATCACTGTGAGCACTATCACCATGAGCACTGTCACCATGAGCATTGTCACCATGGGCACTGTCACCATAGGCACTGTCACCATGGACACTCTCACCATGAGCACTATCATCATGGGCAGTGCTACCATGAGGAATTTCACCATCGGAAATCCAACCATGTACACCGCCAGCATGAGCACAGTCACCATGGTCAGTGCCACCATGAGCACTGTCACCATGGACACTTTCAACATGGGCCCTGTTACCATGTGAACGGTCACCATGAGCACTATCACCTTGAGCACTGTCACCATGAGCACTGTCACTGTGGGCAATGTCACCAAGAGCACTGTCACCTTGGGCACTGTCACCATGGGAACTGTAGGCATGAGCACTATCACCGTGAGCACTATAACCATGGGCAGTGTCACCATGAGCAATATCACCATGAACACTGTCACCGTGTGCACTGTCCACATGAGCACTGTCACCATGGGAAATGTCACCATGGGCACTGTCATCATGGGAACTCTCACCATGAGCACTATCATCATGGGCAGTGCCATCATGACGAAT
The DNA here is from genome assembly GCF_965194805.1 of Balaenoptera borealis. NCBI lineage: Eukaryota > Metazoa > Chordata > Mammalia > Artiodactyla > Balaenopteridae > Balaenoptera > Balaenoptera borealis. The sequence continues at coordinate 21,691,192 of NC_138874.1, forward strand.
TTCACCATTGGAACTCCAACCATGTACACCGCCAGCATGAGCACAGTCACCATGTGTAGTGTCATGATGAAAACTGTCACCATGTGTACTTTCAACATGGGCAGTGTCACCATGCGAACTGCCACCATGAGCACTATCACCATGAACACTATCACCAAGGGCACGGTCACCGTGAGCACTGTCACTGTGGGCACTGTCACCATGAGCACAGTCATCTTGGGCACTGTCACCATGGGAACTGTCACCATTAGCACTGTCCCTGTGGGCACTATCACCGTGAGCACTATCAGAATGGGCACTGTCACCATGGGCACTGTCACCGTGAGCAGTGTCACCATGAGCACTATCACCGTGAGCACTATCACCAAGGGCAGTGTCACCTCCAGCAATATCAACATGGGCACTGTAACCGTGAGCACTATTACAATGGGCACTATCAACATGAGCACTATCACGTGAGCACTGTCATTGTGGGAATTGTCACCGTGTGCACTGTCACCATGAGCACTGTCACCATGAGCACTATCACTATGGAAACTGTCACCATGGGAACGGTCACCATGGGCAATGTCAACATGAGCATTCTCACCATGCGGACTCTCACCATGAGCCCTGTCACCATGGGCACTGTCAACATGGGTACTGTCACCATGGGCACTTTCAATATGGGAACTGTCACCATGCGATCTGTCACCATGAGCAGTATCACCATGAGCACTATCACCAAGGGCACTGTCACCATGAGCACTGTCACCATGAGCACTGTCACAGTGGGCACTGTCACATGAGCACTGTCACCATGGGCACTGTCACCATGGGTAATGTCACCATGGGCACTTTCAACATGGGCACTGTCACCATGCGAAATGTCACCCTGAGCACTATCACCGTGAGTGCTATCACCATGGGCACTGTCACCGTGAGCACTATTAACATGGGTAGTATCAACAAGGGCACTGTCACCGTGGGCACTGTCACCATGAGCACTGTCATCATGGGCACTGTCACCATGGGGACTGTCACCATTAGCACTGTCACTGTGGACACTATCACCGTGAGCACTATGACAATGGGCACTATCGCGAAAGGCACTGTCACCATGGACACTGTCACCATGAGCACTATCATCATGGGCAGTTCCACCATAAGGAATTTCACCATGGGAACTCCATCCATGTACACCGCCAGCATGAGCACAGTCAACATGGTCAGTGTCACCATGAGCACTGCCACCATGGGCACTTTCCACATGGGCACTGTCCCCATGCAAACTATCACCGTGAGCACTATCACCATGAGCAGTATTACCATGAGCACTATCACCAAGGGCACTGTCAACGTGAGCACTATCACCGTGAGCACTATCACCATGAGCACTGTCACCATGAGCATTGTCACCGTGGGCACGGTCACCATGGGCACTGTCACCATGGGCAGTATCATCATTAGCTCTCTTACCATGGGAAATGTCACCATGAGCACTGTCATCTTGGGAACTGCCACCATGGACACTGCCACCATGAGCACTGTAACCATTGGCACTGCCACAGTGAGCACTGTCAACGTGAGCACTATCACCGTGAGCACTATCACTGTGAGCACTGTCTGTGTGGGCATTGTCCCCGTGTGCACTGTCACCATGAGCACTATCACCATGGGAATTGTCACCATGGGAACGGTCATCATGGGCAATGTCAACATGAGCACTGACACCATGGGAACTCTCTCCATGAGCACTGTCACCATGGGCAGTGTCACCATGGGCACTGTCACCATGGGCAGTGTCACCATGAGCACTGTCACCATGGGCACTCTCAAAATGGACATTGTCAACGTGAGCTCTATCATCATGGGCAGAGCCACCATGAGGAATTTCACCATGGGAAGTCCAACCATGTACACCGCCAGCATGAGCATATTCACCATGGGCAATGTCACCATGAGCACTGTCACCATGGGCACTTTCAAAATGGCCACTCTCACCATGGGCACTGTCACCATGGACACTGTCATCATGAGCTCTGTTACAATGAGAAATGTCACCATGAGCACTGTCATCTTGGGAACTGCCACAGTGAGCACTGTCAACGTGAGCACTGTCACCATGGGAACTGTCACCTTGTGCACTGTCACCATGGGAAATGTCACTATGGGCAGTGTCACCTTGGGCACTGTCACCATGGGCAGTGTCAACATGAGTACTATCACCATGAGCACTATCACCAAGGGCAGTGTCACCATGAGCACTATCACCGTGAGCACTATCACCATGGGCAGTGTCACCTTGAGCAACATCAACATGGGCACTGTCACCGTGAGCACTATTACAAAGGGCACTATCACCATGAGCACTATCATCGTGAGCACTGTCAGTGTGGGCATTGTCACTGTGTGCACTGTCACCGTGAGCACTGTCACATTGAGCACTGTCACAGTGGGCACTGTCACTGAGAGCACTATCACAATGGGCTCTGTCACCATAGGCACTGTCGCCATGGACACTGTCACCATGAGCTCTATCATCATGGGCAGTGCTACCAGGAGGAATTTCACCATCGGAACTCCAACCAGGTACACCGCCAGCATGAGCACAGTCACCATGGGCAGTGCCACCATGAGAACTGTCAACATGGGCACTTTCAACATGGGCAGTGTCACCAGGCAAACTGCCACCATGAGCACTATCACCATGAGCACTATCACCAAGGGCACTGTCTCCGTGAGCACTGTCACCGTGGGCAATGTCACCATGAGCACTGTCATAATGGGCACTGTAACCATTGGAACTGTCACCATGAGCACTATCACCGTGAGCACTATCACCATGGGTAGTGTCACCGTGGGCAAAATCACCATGGGCACTGTCACCGTGAGCACTGTCACCATGAGCACTGACACCATGAGCATTATCACCATGAGCACTGTCACCATAAGCATAGTCACCGTGGGCACTGTCACCATGAGCACTGTCACCATGGGCAGTGTCACCTTGAGCAATATAACCATGGGCACTGTCACCATGAGCACTATTACAATAGGCACTATCACCATGAGCACTATCACCGTGAGCACTGTCACCATGGGCATTGTCACTGTGTGCACTGTCACCGTGGGCATTGTCACCATGAGGAGTATCACCATGGGAACTATCACCATGGGAAAGGTCACCATGGGCAATATCAACATGAGCACTGTCACCATGGGAACTCTCATCATGAGCACTGTCACCATGAACACTATCATCATGGGCAGTGCCACCATAAGTAATTTCACTATGGGAACTCCTAACCATGTACACCGCCAGCATAAGCACAGTCACCATGGGAAGTGTCACCATGAGCACTGCCACCATGGGTCTTTCCACATGGGCACTCTCAGCATGCGAACCGTCACCATGAGCACTATCACCGTGAGCACTGTCACAATGAGCACTGTCACCATGTGCACTATCACCATGAGCACTATCACCAAGGGCACTGTCACTTTGAGCACTATCAACATGGGCAGTGTAACCGTGAGCACTATCACCATGGTCAGTGTCATCGTGAGCAATATCACTATGGGCACTGTCATGTGAGCACTATTACCATGGGTACTATCACCAAGGGCACTGTCATCGTGAGCACTGTCACCATGAGCACTGTCACCGTGGGCACTGTCACAATGAGCACTGTCATCATGAGCACTGTCACCATGCGAACTGTCACCATGAGCACTATCACCATGAGCCCTATCACCATGAGCACTATCACCAAGGGAACTGTCACCAAGGGCACTGTCACCATGAGCACTGTCACCATGAGCACTGTCACCGTGGGCTCTGTCACCATGAGCACTGTCAACATGGGCACTGTATCCATGGGAACTGTCACCATGGGCAGTATCACGGTGAGCACTATCACCATGGGAACTGTCACCATGGGAACGGACACCATGGGCACTGTCAAAATGAGCGCTGTCACCATGGGCACACTCACCATGGGCAATGTCACCATGGACACTATCACCATGGGAACTCTCAACATGAGCACTGTCACCATGGGAAATGTCACTATGGTTCGTGTCACCATGGGCACTTTCATCATGGGGAGTGTCACTATCAGCACTATTACCATGAGCACTATGACCATGACCACTCTAACCAAGGGCAGTGTCACCATGAGCACTATCACCGTGAGCAATATCACCATGGGCAGTGTCACCTTGAGCAATATCAACATCGGCACTGTCACTGTGAGCACTATTACAATAGGCACTATCACCATGAGCACTATCACGGTGAGCACTGTCACCGTGGGCATTGTCACAGTTTGCACTATCACCATGAGCACTGTAACCATGAGCAGTATCACCATGGGAACTGTCACCATGGGAACGGTCACCATGGGCAATGTCAACATGAGCACTGTCACCATGGGAACTCTCACCATGAGCACTATCACCATGGGAAATGTCACCATGGGCACTTTCACAATGGGTACTGTCACCATGTGCACTTTCAACATGGGCACTGTCACCATACGAACTCTCACTATGACCACTATCACCATGAGCACTATCACCAAGGGCACTGTCACCGTGAACACTGTCCCTGTGAGCACTGTCACAGTGGCCACTGTCACCATTAGCACTGTCATCATGGGCACTGTCACCATAGGAACTGTCACAATGAGCACAGCCACTGTGGGCACTGTCACCATACGAACTCTCACTATGACCACTATCACCATGAGCACTATCACCAAGGGCAATGTGACCGTGAGCACTGTCACCATGAGCACTATCATCATGGGCAGTGCTACCATGAGGAATTTCACCATCGGAAATCCAACCATGTACACCGCCAGCATGAGCACAGTCACCATGGTCAGTGCCACCATGAGCACTGTCACCATGGACACTTTCAACATGGGCCCTGTCACCTTGTGAACGGTCACCATGAGCACTATCACCTTGAGCACTGTCACCATGAGCACTGTCACTGTGGGCAATGTCACCATGAGCACTGTCACCGTGGGCACTGTCACCATGGGAACTGTAGGCATGAGCACTATCACCGTGAGCACTATAACCATGGGCAGTGTCACCGTGAGCAATATCACCATGAACTCTGTCACCGTGTGCACTGTCCACATGAGCACTGTCACCATGGGAAATGTCACCATGGGCACTGTCATCATGGGAACTCTCACCATGAGCACTATCATCATGGGCAGTGCCATCATGACGAATTTCACCATTGGAACTCCAACCATGTACACCGCCAGCATGAGCACAGTCACCATGTGTAGTGTCACGATGAAAACTGTCACCATGTGTACTTTCAACATGGGCAGTGTCACCATGCGAACTGCCACCATGAGCACTATCACCATGAGCACTATCACCAAGGGCACGGTCACCGTGAGCACTGTCACCATGGGCACTGTCACCATGAGCACAGTCATCATGGGCACTGTCACCATGGGAACTGTCACCATTAGCACTGTCCCTGTGGGCACTATCACCGTGAGCACTATCAGAATGGGCACTGTCACCATGGGCACTGTCACCGTGAGCAGTGTCACCATGAGCACTATTACCATGAGCACTCTCACCATGAGCACTATCACCAAGGGCAGTGTCACCTCCAGCAATATCAACATGGGCACTGTAACCGTGAGCACTATTACAATGGGCACTATCAACATGAGCACTATCACGTGAGCACTGTCATTGTGGGAATTGTCACCGTGTGCACTGTCACCATGAGCACTGTCACCATGAGCACTATCACTATGGAAACTGTCACCATGGGAACGGTCACCATGGGCAATGTCAACATGAGCATTCTCACCATGGGGACTCTCACCATGAGCCCTGTCACCATGGGCACTGTCACCACGGGCACTGTCACCATGAGCACTGTCACCATGAGCACTGTCACAGTGGGCACTGTCACATGAGCACTGTCACCATGGGCACTGTCACCATGGGTAATGTCACCATGGGCACTTTCAACATGGGCACTGTCACCATGCGAAATGTCACCCTGAGCACTATCGCCGTGAGCGCTATCACCATGGGTAGTGTCACCGTGAGCAATATCACCATGGGCACTGTCACCGTGAGCACTATTAACATGGGTACTATCAACAAGGGCCCTGTCACCATGGGCACTGTCACCATGAGCACTGTCATCATGGGCACTGTCACCATGGGGACTGTCACCATTAGCACTGTCACTGTGGACACTATCACCGTGAGCACTATGACAATGGGCACTATCCCGAAAGGCACTGTCACCATGGACACTGTCACCATGAACACTATCATCATGGGCAGTTCCACCATAAGGAATTTCACCATGGGAACTCCATCCATGTACACCGCCAGCATGAGCACAGTCAACATGGTCAGTGTCACCATGAGCACGGCCACCATGGGCACTTTCCACATGGGCACTGTCACCATGCGAACTATCACCGTGAGCACTATCACCATGAGCAGTATTACCATGAGCACTATCACCAAGGGCACTGTCAACGTGAGCACTATCACTGTGAGCACTATCACCATGAGCACTGTCACCATGAGCATTGTCACCATGGGCACTGTCACCATAGGCACTGTCACCATGGACACTCTCACCATGAGCACTATCATCATGGGCAGTGCTACCATGAGGAATTTCACCATCGGAAATCCAACCATGTACACCGCCAGCATGAGCACAGTCACCATGGTCAGTGCCACCATGAGCACTGTCACCATGGACACTTTCAACATGGGCCCTGTTACCATGTGAACGGTCACCATGAGCACTATCACCTTGAGCACTGTCACCATGAGCACTGTCACTGTGGGCAATGTCACCAAGAGCACTGTCACCTTGGGCACTGTCACCATGGGAACTGTAGGCATGAGCACTATCACCGTGAGCACTATAACCATGGGCAGTGTCACCGTGAGCAATATCACCATGAACACTGTCACCGTGTGCACTGTCCACATGAGCACTGTCACCATGGGAAATGTCACCATGGGCACTGTCATCATGGGAACTCTCACCATGAGCACTATCATCATGGGCAGTGCCATCATGACGAATTTCACCATTGGAACTCCAACCATGTACACCGCCAGCATGAGCACAGTCACCATGTGTAGTGTCATGATGAAAACTGTCACCATGTGTACTTTCAACATGGGCAGTGTCACCATGCGAACTGCCACCATGAGCACTATCACCATGAACACTATCACCAAGGGCACGGTCACCGTGAGCACTGTCACTGTGGGCACTGTCACCATGAGCACAGTCATCCTGGGCACTGTCACCATGGGAACTGTCACCATTAGCACTGTCCCTGTGGGCACTATCACCGTGAGCACTATCAGAATGGGCACTGTCACCATGGGCACTGTCACCGTGAGCAGTGTCACCATGAGCACTATCACCGTGAGCACTATCACCAAGGGCAGTGTCACCTCCAGCAATATCAACATGGGCACTGTAACCGTGAGCACTATTACAATGGGCACTATCAACATGAGCACTATCACGTGAGCACTGTCATTGTGGGAATTGTCACCGTGTGCACTGTCACCATGAGCACTGTCACCATGAGCACTATCACTATGGAAACTGTCACCATGGGAACGGTCACCATGGGCAATGTCAACATGAGCATTCTCACCATGCGGACTCTCACCATGAGCCCTGTCACCATGGGCACTGTCAACATGGGTACTGTCACCATGGGCACTTTCAATATGGGAACTGTCACCATGCGATCTGTCACCATGAGCAGTATCACCATGAGCACTATCACCAAGGGCACTGTCACCATGAGCACTGTCACCATGAGCACTGTCACAGTGGGCACTGTCACATGAGCACTGTCACCATGGGCACTGTCACCATGGGTAATGTCACCATGGGCACTTTCAACATGGGCACTGTCACCATGCGAAATGTCACCCTGAGCACTATCACCGTGAGTGCTATCACCATGGGCACTGTCACCGTGAGCACTATTAACATGGGTACTATCAACAAGGGCACTGTCACCGTGGGCACTGTCACCATGAGCACTGTCATCATGGGCACTGTCACCATGGGGACTGTCACCGTTAGCACTGTCACTGTGGACACTATCACCGTGAGCACTATGACAATGGGCACTATCGCGAAAGGCACTGTCACCATGGACACTGTCACCATGAGCACTATCATCATGGGCAGTTCCACCATAAGGAATTTCACCATGGGAACTCCATCCATGTACACCGCCAGCATGAGCACAGTCAACATGGTCAGTGTCACCATGAGCACTGCCACCATGGGCACTTTCCACATGGGCACTGTCCCCATGCGAACTATCACCGTGAGCACTATCACCATGAGCAGTATTACCATGAGCACTATCACCAAGGGCACTGTCAACGTGAGCACTATCACCATGAGCACTGTCACCATGAGCATTGTCACCGTGGGCACGGTCACCATGGGCACTGTCACCATGGGCAGTATCATCATTAGCTCTCTTACCATGGGAAATGTCACCATGAGCACTGTCATCTTGGGAACTGCCACCATGGACACTGCCACCATGAGCACTGTAACCATTGGCACTGCCACAGTGAGCACTGTCAACGTGAGCACTATCACCGTGAGCACTATCACTGTGAGCACTGTCTGTGTGGGCATTGTCCCCGTGTGCACTGTCACCATGAGCACTATCACCATGGGAATTGTCACCATGGGAACGGTCATCATGGGCAATGTCAACATGAGCACTGACACCATGGGAACTCTCTCCATGAGCACTGTCACCATGGGCAGTGTCACCATGGGCACTGTCACCATGGGCAGTGTCACCATGAGCACTGTCACCATGGGCACTCTCAAAATGGACATTGTCAACGTGAGCTCTATCATCATGGGCAGAGCCACCATGAGGAATTTCACCATGGGAAGTCCAACCATGTACACCGCCAGCATGAGCATATTCACCATGGGCAATGTCACCATGAGCACTGTCACCATGGGCACTTTCAAAATGGCCACTCTCACCATGGGCACTGTCACCATGGACACTGTCATCATGAGCTCTGTTACAATGAGAAATGTCACCATGAGCACTGTCATCTTGGGAACTGCCACAGTGAGCACTGTCAACGTGAGCACTGTCACCATGGGAACTGTCACCTTGTGCACTGTCACCATGGGAAATGTCACTATGGGCAGTGTCACCTTGGGCACTGTCACCATGGGCAGTGTCAACATGAGTACTATCACCATGAGCACTATCACCAAGGGCAGTGTCACCATGAGCACTATCACCGTGAGCACTATCACCATGGGCAGTGTCACCTTGAGCAACATCAACATGGGCACTGTCACCGTGAGCACTATTACAAAGGGCACTATCACCATGAGCACTATCATCGTGAGCACTGTCAGTGTGGGCATTGTCACTGTGTGCACTGTCACCGTGAGCACTGTCACATTGAGCACTGTCACAGTGGGCACTGTCACTGAGAGCACTATCACAATGGGCTCTGTCACCATAGGCACTGTCGCCATGGACACTGTCACCATGAGCTCTATCATCATGGGCAGTGCTACCAGGAGGAATTTCACCATCGGAACTCCAACCAGGTACACCGCCAGCATGAGCACAGTCACCATGGGCAGTGCCACCATGAGAACTGTCAACATGGGCACTTTCAACATGGGCAGTGTCACCAGGCAAACTGCCACCATGAGCACTATCACCATGAGCACTATCACCAAGGGCACTGTCTCCGTGAGCACTGTCACCGTGGGCAATGTCACCATGAGCACTGTCATAATGGGCACTGTAACCATTGGAACTGTCACCATGAGCACTATCACCGTGAGCACTATCACCATGGGTAGTGTCACCGTGGGCAAAATCACCATGGGCACTGTCACCGTGAGCACTGTCACCATGAGCACTGACACCATGAGCATTATCACCATGAGCACTGTCACCATAAGCATAGTCACCGTGGGCACTGTCACCATGAGCACTGTCACCATGGGCAGTGTCACCTTGAGCAATATAACCATGGGCACTGTCACCATGAGCACTATTACAATAGGCACTATCACCATGAGCACTATCACCGTGAGCACTGTCACCATGGGCATTGTCACTGTGTGCACTGTCACCGTGGGCATTGTCACCATGAGGAGTATCACCATGGGAACTATCACCATGGGAAAGGTCACCATGGGCAATATCAACATGAGCACTGTCACCATGGGAACTCTCATCATGAGCACTGTCACCATGAACACTATCATCATGGGCAGTGCCACCATAAGTAATTTCACTATGGGAACTCCTAACCATGTACACCGCCAGCATAAGCACAGTCACCATGGGAAGTGTCACCATGAGCACTGCCACCATGGGTCTTTCCACATGGGCACTCTCAGCATGCGAACCGTCACCATGAGCACTATCACCGTGAGCACTGTCACAATGAGCACTGTCACCATGTGCACTATCACCATGAGCACTATCACCAAGGGCACTGTCACTTTGAGCACTATCAACATGGGCAGTGTAACCGTGAGCACTATCACCATGGTCAGTGTCATCGTGAGCAATATCACTATGGGCACTGTCATGTGAGCACTATTACCATGGGTACTATCACCAAGGGCACTGTCATCGTGAGCACTGTCACCATGAGCACTGTCACCGTGGGCACTGTCACAATGAGCACTGTCATCATGAGCACTGTCACCATGCGAACTGTCACCATGAGCACTATCACCATGAGCCCTATCACCATGAGCACTATCACCAAGGGAACTGTCACCAAGGGCACTGTCACCATGAGCACTGTCACCATGAGCACTGTCACCGTGGGCTCTGTCACCATGAGCACTGTCAACATGGGCACTGTATCCATGGGAACTGTCACCATGGGCAGTATCACGGTGAGCACTATCACCATGGGAACTGTCACCATGGGAACGGACACCATGGGCACTGTCAAAATGAGCGCTGTCACCATGGGCACACTCACCATGGGCAATGTCACCATGGACACTATCACCATGGGAACTCTCAACATGAGCACTGTCACCATGGGAAATGTCACTATGGTTCGTGTCACCATGGGCACTTTCATCATGGGGAGTGTCACTATCAGCACTATTACCATGAGCACTATGACCATGACCACTCTAACCAAGGGCAGTGTCACCATGAGCACTATCACCGTGAGCAATATCACCATGGGCAGTGTCACCTTGAGCAATATCAACATCGGCACTGTCACTGTGAGCACTATTACAATAGGCACTATCACCATGAGCACTATCACGGTGAGCACTGTCACCGTGGGCATTGTCACAGTTTGCACTATCACCATGAGCACTGTAACCATGAGCAGTATCACCATGGGAACTGTCACCATGGGAACGGTCACCATGGGCAATGTCAACATGAGCACTGTCACCATGGGAACTCTCACCATGAGCACTATCACCATGGGAAATGTCACCATGGGCACTTTCACAATGGGTACTGTCACCATGTGCACTTTCAACATGGGCACTGTCACCATACGAACTCTCACTATGACCACTATCACCATGAGCACTATCACCAAGGGCACTGTCACCGTGAACACTGTCCCTGTGAGCACTGTCACAGTGGCCACTGTCACCATTAGCACTGTCATCATGGGCACTGTCACCATAGGAACTGTCACAATGAGCACAGCCACTGTGGGCACTGTCACCATACGAACTCTCACTATGACCACTATCACCATGAGCACTATCACCAAGGGCAATGTGACCGTGAGCACTGTCACCATGAGCACTATCATCATGGGCAGTGCTACCATGAGGAATTTCACCATCGGAAATCCAACCATGTACACCGCCAGCATGAGCACAGTCACCATGGTCAGTGCCACCATGAGCACTGTCACCATGGACACTTTCAACATGGGCCCTGTCACCTTGTGAACGGTCACCATGAGCACTATCACCTTGAGCACTGTCACCATGAGCACTGTCACTGTGGGCAATGTCACCATGAGCACTGTCACCGTGGGCACTGTCACCATGGGAACTGTAGGCATGAGCACTATCACCGTGAGCACTATAACCATGGGCAGTGTCACCGTGAGCAATATCACCATGAACTCTGTCACCGTGTGCACTGTCCACATGAGCACTGTCACCATGGGAAATGTCACCATGGGCACTGTCATCATGGGAACTCTCACCATGAGCACTATCATCATGGGCAGTGCCATCATGACGAATTTCACCATTGGAACTCCAACCATGTACACCGCCAGCATGAGCACAGTCACCATGTGTAGTGTCACGATGAAAACTGTCACCATGTGTACTTTCAACATGGGCAGTGTCACCATGCGAACTGCCACCATGAGCACTATCACCATGAGCACTATCACCAAGGGCACGGTCACCGTGAGCACTGTCACCATGGGCACTGTCACCATGAGCACAGTCATCATGGGCACTGTCACCATGGGAACTGTCACCATTAGCACTGTCCCTGTGGGCACTATCACCGTGAGCACTATCAGAATGGGCACTGTCACCATGGGCACTGTCACCGTGAGCAGTGTCACCATGAGCACTATTACCATGAGCACTCTCACCATGAGCACTATCACCAAGGGCAGTGTCACCTCCAGCAATATCAACATGGGCACTGTAACCGTGAGCACTATTACAATGGGCACTATCAACATGAGCACTATCACGTGAGCACTGTCATTGTGGGAATTGTCACCGTGTGCACTGTCACCATGAGCACTGTCACCATGAGCACTATCACTATGGAAACTGTCACCATGGGAACGGTCACCATGGGCAATGTCAACATGAGCATTCTCACCATGGGGACTCTCACCATGAGCCCTGTCACCATGGGCACTGTCACCACGGGCACTGTCACCATGGGCACTTTCAATATGGGAACTGTCACCATGCGATCTGTCACCATGAGCACTATCACCATGAGCACTATCACCAAGGGCACTGTCACCATGAGCACTGTCACCATGAGCACTGTCACAGTGGGCACTGTCACATGAGCACTGTCACCATGGGCACTGTCACCATGGGTAATGTCACCATGGGCACTTTCAACATGGGCACTGTCACCATGCGAAATGTCACCCTGAGCACTATCGCCGTGAGCGCTATCACCATGGGTAGTGTCACCGTGAGCAATATCACCATGGGCACTGTCACCGTGAGCACTATTAACATGGGTACTATCAACAAGGGCCCTGTCACCGTGGGCACTGTCACCATGAGCACTGTCATCATGGGCACTGTCACCATGGGGACTGTCACCATTAGCACTGTCACTGTGGACACTATCACCGTGAGCACTATGACAATGGGCACTATCCCGAAAGGCACTGTCACCATGGACACTGTCACCATGAACACTATCATCATGGGCAGTTCCACCATAAGGAATTTCACCATGGGAACTCCATCCATGTACACCGCCAGCATGAGCACAGTCAACATGGTCAGTGTCACCATGAGCACGGCCACCATGGGCACTTTCCACATGGGCACTGTCACCATGCGAACTATCACCGTGAGCACTATCACCATGAGCAGTATTACCATGAGCACTATCACCAAGGGCACTGTCAACGTGAGCACTATCACCGTGAGCACTATCACCATGAGCACTGTCACCATGAGCATTGTCACCATGGGCACTGTCACCATAGGCACTGTCACCATGGACACTCTCACCATGAGCACTATCATCATGGGCAGTGCTACCATGAGGAATTTCACCATCGGAAATCCAACCATGTACACCGCCAGCATGAGCACAGTCACCATGGTCAGTGCCACCATGAGCACTGTCACCATGGACACTTTCAACATGGGCCCTGTTACCATGTGAACGGTCACCATGAGCACTATCACCTTGAGCACTGTCACCATGAGCACTGTCACTGTGGGCAATGTCACCAAGAGCACTGTCACCTTGGGCACTGTCACCATGGGAACTGTAGGCATGAGCACTATCACCGTGAGCACTATAACCATGGGCAGTGTCACCGTGAGCAATATCACCATGAACACTGTCACCGTGTGCACTGTCCACATGAGCACTGTCACCATGGGAAATGTCACCATGGGCACTGTCATCATGGGAACTCTCACCATGAGCACTATCATCATGGGCAGTGCCATCATGACGAATTTCACCATTGGAACTCCAACCATGTACACCGCCAGCATGAGCACAGTCACCATGTGTAGTGTCATGATGAAAACTGTCACCATGTGTACTTTCAACATGGGCAGTGTCACCATGCGAACTGCCACCATGAGCACTATCACCATGAACACTATCACCAAGGGCACGGTCACCGTGAGCACTGTCACTGTGGGCACTGTCACCATGAGCACAGTCATCCTGGGCACTGTCACCATGGGAACTGTCACCATTAGCACTGTCCCTGTGGGCACTATCACCGTGAGCACTATCAGAATGGGCACTGTCACCATGGGCACTGTCACCGTGAGCAGTGTCACCATGAGCACTATCACCGTGAGCACTATCACCAAGGGCAGTGTCACCTCCAGCAATATCAACATGGGCACTGTAACCGTGAGCACTATTACAATGGGCACTATCAACATGAGCACTATCACGTGAGCACTGTCATTGTGGGAATTGTCACCGTGTGCACTGTCACCATGAGCACTGTCACCATGAGCACTATCACTATGGAAACTGTCACCATGGGAACGGTCACCATGGGCAATGTCAACATGAGCATTCTCACCATGCGGACTCTCACCATGAGCCCTGTCACCATGGGCACTGTCAACATGGGTACTGTCACCATGGGCACTTTCAATATGGGAACTGTCACCATGCGATCTGTCACCATGAGCAGTATCACCATGAGCACTATCACCAAGGGCACTGTCACCATGAGCACTGTCACCATGAGCACTGTCACAGTGGGCACTGTCACATGAGCACTGTCACCATGGGCACTGTCACCATGGGTAATGTCACCATGGGCACTTTCAACATGGGCACTGTCACCATGCGAAATGTCACCCTGAGCACTATCACCGTGAGTGCTATCACCATGGGCACTGTCACCGTGAGCACTATTAACATGGGTACTATCAACAAGGGCACTGTCACCGTGGGCACTGTCACCATGAGCACTGTCATCATGGGCACTGTCACCATGGGGACTGTCACCATTAGCACTGTCACTGTGGACACTATCACCGTGAGCACTATGACAATGGGCACTATCGCGAAAGGCACTGTCACCATGGACACTGTCACCATGAGCACTATCATCATGGGCAGTTCCACCATAAGGAATTTCACCATGGGAACTCCATCCATGTACACCGCCAGCATGAGCACAGTCAACATGGTCAGTGTCACCATGAGCACTGCCACCATGGGCACTTTCCACATGGGCACTGTCACCATGCAAACTATCACCGTGAGCACTATCACCATGAGCAGTATTACCATGAGCACTATCACCAAGGGCACTGTCAACGTGAGCACTATCACCGTGAGCACTATCACCATGAGCACTGTCACCATGAGCATTGTCACCGTGGGCACGGTCACCATGGGCACTGTCACCATGGGCAGTATCATCATTAGCTCTCTTACCATGGGAAATGTCACCATGAGCACTGTCATCTTGGGAACTGCCACCATGGACACTGCCACCATGAGCACTGTAACCATTGGCACTGCCACAGTGAGCACTGTCAACGTGAGCACTATCACCGTGAGCACTATCACTGTGAGCACTGTCTGTGTGGGCATTGTCCCCGTGTGCACTGTCACCATGAGCACTATCACCATGGGAATTGTCACCATGGGAACGGTCATCATGGGCAATGTCAACATGAGCACTGACACCATGGGAACTCTCTCCATGAGCACTGTCACCATGGGCAGTGTCACCATGGGCACTGTCACCATGGGCAGTGTCACCATGAGCACTGTCACCATGGGCACTCTCAAAATGGACATTGTCAACGTGAGCTCTATCATCATGGGCAGAGCCACCATGAGGAATTTCACCATGGGAAGTCCAACCATGTACACCGCCAGCATGAGCATATTCACCATGGGCAATGTCACCATGAGCACTGTCACCATGGGCACTTTCAAAATGGCCACTCTCACCATGGGCACTGTCACCATGGACACTGTCATCATGAGCTCTGTTACAATGAGAAATGTCACCATGAGCACTGTCATCTTGGGAACTGCCACCATGGACACTGCCACCATGAGCACTGTAACCATTGGCACTGCCACAGTGAGCACTGTCACCGTGAGCACTGTCACCATGGGAACTGTCACCTTGTGCACTGTCACCATGGGAAATGTCACTATGGGCAGTGTCACCTTGGGCACTGTCACCATGGGCAGTGTCAACATGAGTACTATCACCATGAGCACTATCACCAAGGGCAGTGTCACCATGAGCACTATCACCGTGAGCACTATCACCATGGGCAGTGTCACCTTGAGCAACATCAACATGGGCACTGTCACCGTGAGCACTATTACAATGGGCACTATCACCATGAGCACTATCATCGTGAGCACTGTCAGTGTGGGCATTGTCACTGTGTGCACTGTCACCGTGAGCACTGTCACATTGAGCACTGTCACCGTGGGCAATGTCACCATGAGCACTGTCATAATGGGCACTGTAACCATTGGAACTGTCACCATGAGCACTATCACCGTGAGCACTATCACCATGGGTAGTGTCACCGTGAGCAAAATCACCATGGGCACTGTCACCGTGAGCACTATTAACATGGGTACTATCACCAAGGGCACTGTCACCGTGAGCACTGTCACCATGAGCACTGACACCATGAGCATTATCACCATGAGCACTGTCACCATAAGCATAGTCACCGTGGGCACTGTCACCATGAGCACTGTCACCATGGGCAGTGTCACCTTGAGCAATATAACCATGGGCACTGTCACCATGAGCACTATTACAATAGGCACTATCACCATGAGCACTATCACCGTGAGCACTGTCACCATGGGCATTGTCACTGTGTGCACTGTCACCGTGGGCATTGTCACCATGAGGAGTATCACCATGGGAACTATCACCATGGGAAAGGTCACCATGGGCAATATCAACATGAGCACTGTCACCATGGGAACTCTCATCATGAGCACTGTCACCATGAACACTATCATCATGGGCAGTGCCACCATAAGGAATTTCACTATGGGAACTCCTAACCATGTACACCGCCAGCATAAGCACAGTCACCATGGGAAGTGTCACCATGAGCACTGCCACCATGGGTCTTTCCACATGGGCACTCTCAGCATGCGAACCGTCACCATGAGCACTATCACCGTGAGCACTGTCACAATGAGCACTGTCACCATGTGCACTATCACCATGAGCACTATCACCAAGGGCACTGTCACTTTGAGCACTATCAACATGGGCAGTGTAACCGTGAGCACTATCACCATGGTCAGTGTCATCGTGAGCAATATCACTATGGGCACTGTCATGTGAGCACTATTACCATGGGTACTATCACCAAGGGCACTGTCATCGTGAGCACTGTCACCATGAGCACTGTCACCGTGGGCACTGTCACAATGAGCACTATCATCATGAGCACTGTCACCATGCGAACTGTCACCATGAGCACTATCACCATGAGCCCTATCACCATGAGCACTATCACCAAGGGAACTGTCACCATGAGCACTATCACCATGAGCACTATCACCATGGGCACTGTCACCGTGAGCACTATTACCATGGGCACTGTCACCAAGGGCACTGTCACCATGAGCACTGTCACCATGAGCACTGTCACCATGGGCTCTGTCACCATGAGCACTGTCAACATGGGCACTGTATCCATGGGAACTGTCACCATGGGCAGTATCACGGTGAGCACTATCACCATGGGAACTGTCACCATGGGAACGGACACCATGGGCACTGTCAAAATGAGCACTGTCACCATGGGCACACTCACCATGGGCAATGTCACCATGGACACTATCACCATGGGAACTCTCAACATGAGCACTGTCACCATGGGAAATGTCACTATGGTTCGTGTCACCATGGGCACTTTCATCATGGGGAGTGTCACTATCAGCACTATTACCATGAGCACTATGACCATGACCACTCTAACCAAGGGCAGTGTCACCATGAGCACTATCACCGTGAGCAATATCACCATGGGCAGTGTCACCTTGAGCAATATCAACATCGGCACTGTCACTGTGAGCACTATTACAATAGGCACTATCACCATGAGCACTATCACGGTGAGCACTGTCACCGTGGGCATTGTCACAGTTTGCACTATCACCATGAGCACTGTAACCATGAGCAGTATCACCATGGGAACTGTCACCATGGGAACGGTCACCATGGGCAATGTCAACATGAGCACTGTCACCATGGGAACTCTCACCATGAGCACTATCACCATGGGAAATGTCACCATGGGCACTTTCACAATGGGTACTGTCACCATGTGCACTTTCAACATGGGCACTGTCACCATACGAACTCTCACTATGACCACTATCACCATGAGCACTATCACCAAGGGCACTGTCACCGTGAACACTGTCCCTGTGAGCACTGTCACAGTGGCCACTGTCACCATTAGCACTGTCATCATGGGCACTGTCACCATAGGAACTGTCACAATGAGCACAGCCACTGTGGGCACTGTCACCATACGAACTCTCACTATGACCACTATCACCATGAGCACTATCACCAAGGGCAATGTGACCGTGAGCACTGTCACCATGAGCACTATCATCATGGGCAGTGCTACCATGAGGAATTTCACCATCGGAAATCCAACCATGTACACCGCCAGCATGAGCACAGTCACCATGGTCAGTGCCACCATGAGCACTGTCACCATGGACACTTTCAACATGGGCCCTGTCACCTTGTGAACGGTCACCATGAGCACTATCACCTTGAGCACTGTCACCATGAGCACTGTCACTGTGGGCAATGTCACCATGAGCACTGTCACCGTGGGCACTGTCACCATGGGAACTGTAGGCATGAGCACTATCACCGTGAGCACTATAACCATGGGCAGTGTCACCGTGAGCAATATCACCATGAACTCTGTCACCGTGTGCACTGTCCACATGAGCACTGTCACCATGGGAAATGTCACCATGGGCACTGTCATCATGGGAACTCTCACCATGAGCACTATCATCATGGGCAGTGCCATCATGACGAATTTCACCATTGGAACTCCAACCATGTACACCGCCAGCATGAGCACAGTCACCATGTGTAGTGTCACGATGAAAACTGTCACCATGTGTACTTTCAACATGGGCAGTGTCACCATGCGAACTGCCACCATGAGCACTATCACCATGAGCACTATCACCAAGGGCACGGTCACCGTGAGCACTGTCACCGTGGGCACTGTCACCATGAGCACAGTCATCATGGGCACTGTCACCATGGGAAATGTCACCATTAGCACTGTCCCTGTGGGCACTATCACCGTGAGCACTATCAGAATGGGCACTGTCACCATGGGCACTGTCACCGTGAGCAGTGTCACCATGAGCACTATTACCATGAGCACTCTCACCATGAGCACTATCACCAAGGGCAGTGTCACCTCCAGCAATATCAACATGGGCACTGTAACCGTGAGCACTATTACAATGGGCACTATCAACATGAGCACTATCACGTGAGCACTGTCATTGTGGGAATTGTCACCGTGTGCACTGTCACCATGAGCACTGTCACCATGAGCACTATCACTATGGAAACTGTCACCATGGGAACGGTCACCATGGGCAATGTCAACATGAGCATTCTCACCATGGGGACTCTCACCATGAGCCCTGTCACCATGGGCACTGTCACCACGGGCACTGTCACCATGGGCACTTTCAATATGGGAACTGTCACCATGCGATCTGTCACCATGAGCACTATCACCATGAGCACTATCACCAAGGGCACTGTCACCATGAGCACTGTCACCATGAGCACTGTCACAGTGGGCACTGTCACATGAGCACTGTCACCATGGGCACTGTCACCATGGGTAATGTCACCATGGGCACTTTCAACATGGGCACTGTCACCATGCGAAATGTCACCCTGAGCACTATCGCCGTGAGCGCTATCACCATGGGTAGTGTCACCGTGAGCAATATCACCATGGGCACTGTCACCGTGAGCACTATTAACATGGGTACTATCAACAAGGGCCCTGTCACCGTGGGCACTGTCACCATGAGCACTGTCATCATGGGCACTGTCACCATGCGGACTATCACCATTAGCACTGTCACTGTGGACACTATCACCGTGAGCACTATTACAATGGGCACTATCGCGAAAGGCACTGTCACCATGGACACTGTCACCATGAACACTATCATCATGGGCAGTTCCACCATAAGGAATTTCACCATGGGAACTCCATCCATGTACACCGCCAGCATGAGCACAGTCAACATGGTCAGTGTCACCATGAGCACGGCCACCATGGGCACTTTCCACATGGGCACTGTCACCATGCGAACTATCACCGTGAGCACTATCACCATGAGCAGTATTACCATGAGCACTATCACCAAGGGCACTGTCAACGTGAGCACTATCACTGTGAGCACTATCACCATGAGCACTGTCACCATGAGCATTGTCACCATGGGCACTGTCACCATAGGCACTGTCACCATGGACACTCTCACCATGAGCACTATCATCATGGGCAGTGCTACCATGAGGAATTTCACCATCGGAAATCCAACCATGTACACCGCCAGCATGAGCACAGTCACCATGGTCAGTGCCACCATGAGCACTGTCACCATGGACACTTTCAACATGGGCCCTGTTACCATGTGAACGGTCACCATGAGCACTATCACCTTGAGCACTGTCACCATGAGCACTGTCACTGTGGGCAATGTCACCAAGAGCACTGTCACCTTGGGCACTGTCACCATGGGAACTGTAGGCATGAGCACTATCACCGTGAGCACTATAACCATGGGCAGTGTCACCATGAGCAATATCACCATGAACACTGTCACCGTGTGCACTGTCCACATGAGCACTGTCACCATGGGAAATGTCACCATGGGCACTGTCATCATGGGAACTCTCACCATGAGCACTATCATCATGGGCAGTGCCATCATGACGAATTTCACCATTGGAACTCCAACCATGTACACCGCCAGCATGAGCACAGTCACCATGTGTAGTGTCATGATGAAAACTGTCACCATGTGTACTTTCAACATGGGCAGTGTCACCATGCGAACTGCCACCATGAGCACTATCACCATGAACACTATCACCAAGGGCACGGTCACCGTGAGCACTGTCACTGTGGGCACTGTCACCATGAGCACAGTCATCTTGGGCACTGTCACCATGGGAACTGTCACCATTAGCACTGTCCCTGTGGGCACTATCACCGTGAGCACTATCAGAATGGGCACTGTCACCATGGGCACTGTCACCGTGAGCAGTGTCACCATGAGCACTATCACCGTGAGCACTATCACCAAGGGCAGTGTCACCTCCAGCAATATCAACATGGGCACTGTAACCGTGAGCACTATTACAATGGGCACTATCAACATGAGCACTATCACGTGAGCACTGTCATTGTGGGAATTGTCACCGTGTGCACTGTCACCATGAGCACTGTCACCATGAGCACTATCACTATGGAAACTGTCACCATGGGAACGGTCACCATGGGCAATGTCAACATGAGCATTCTCACCATGCGGACTCTCACCATGAGCCCTGTCACCATGGGCACTGTCAACATGGGTACTGTCACCATGGGCACTTTCAATATGGGAACTGTCACCATGCGATCTGTCACCATGAGCAGTATCACCATGAGCACTATCACCAAGGGCACTGTCACCATGAGCACTGTCACCATGTGCACTGTCACAGTGGGCACTGTCACATGAGCACTGTCACCATGGGCACTGTCACCATGGGTAATGTCACCATGGGCACTTTCAACATGGGCACTGTCACCATGCGAAATGTCACCCTGAGCACTATCACCGTGAGTGCTATCACCATGGGCACTGTCACCGTGAGCACTATTAACATGGGTAGTATCAACAAGGGCACTGTCACCGTGGGCACTGTCACCATGAGCACTGTCATCATGGGCACTGTCACCATGGGGACTGTCACCATTAGCACTGTCACTGTGGACACTATCACCGTGAGCACTATGACAATGGGCACTATCGCGAAAGGCACTGTCACCATGGACACTGTCACCATGAGCACTATCATCATGGGCAGTTCCACCATAAGGAATTTCACCATGGGAACTCCATCCATGTACACCGCCAGCATGAGCACAGTCAACATGGTCAGTGTCACCATGAGCACTGCCACCATGGGCACTTTCCACATGGGCACTGTCCCCATGCAAACTATCACCGTGAGCACTATCACCATGAGCAGTATTACCATGAGCACTATCACCAAGGGCACTGTCAACGTGAGCACTATCACCGTGAGCACTATCACCATGAGCACTGTCACCATGAGCATTGTCACCGTGGGCACGGTCACCATGGGCACTGTCACCATGGGCAGTATCATCATTAGCTCTCTTACCATGGGAAATGTCACCATGAGCACTGTCATCTTGGGAACTGCCACCATGGACACTGCCACCATGAGCACTGTAACCATTGGCACTGCCACAGTGAGCACTGTCAACGTGAGCACTATCACCGTGAGCACTATCACTGTGAGCACTGTCTGTGTGGGCATTGTCCCCGTGTGCACTGTCACCATGAGCACTATCACCATGGGAATTGTCACCATGGGAACGGTCATCATGGGCAATGTCAACATGAGCACTGACACCATGGGAACTCTCTCCATGAGCACTGTCACCATGGGCAGTGTCACCATGGGCACTGTCACCATGGGCAGTGTCACCATGAGCACTGTCACCATGGGCACTCTCAAAATGGACATTGTCAACGTGAGCTCTATCATCATGGGCAGAGCCACCATGAGGAATTTCACCATGGGAAGTCCAACCATGTACACCGCCAGCATGAGCATATTCACCATGGGCAATGTCACCATGAGCACTGTCACCATGGGCACTTTCAAAATGGCCACTCTCACCATGGGCACTGTCACCATGGACACTGTCATCATGAGCTCTGTTACAATGAGAAATGTCACCATGAGCACTGTCATCTTGGGAACTGCCACAGTGAGCACTGTCAACGTGAGCACTGTCACCATGGGAACTGTCACCTTGTGCACTGTCACCATGGGAAATGTCACTATGGGCAGTGTCACCTTGGGCACTGTCACCATGGGCAGTGTCAACATGAGTACTATCACCATGAGCACTATCACCAAGGGCAGTGTCACCATGAGCACTATCACCGTGAGCACTATCACCATGGGCAGTGTCACCTTGAGCAACATCAACATGGGCACTGTCACCGTGAGCACTATTACAAAGGGCACTATCACCATGAGCACTATCATCGTGAGCACTGTCAGTGTGGGCATTGTCACTGTGTGCACTGTCACCGTGAGCACTGTCACATTGAGCACTGTCACAGTGGGCACTGTCACTGAGAGCACTATCACAATGGGCTCTGTCACCATAGGCACTGTCGCCATGGACACTGTCACCATGAGCTCTATCATCATGGGCAGTGCTACCAGGAGGAATTTCACCATCGGAACTCCAACCAGGTACACCGCCAGCATGAGCACAGTCACCATGGGCAGTGCCACCATGAGAACTGTCAACATGGGCACTTTCAACATGGGCAGTGTCACCAGGCAAACTGCCACCATGAGCACTATCACCATGAGCACTATCACCAAGGGCACTGTCTCCGTGAGCACTGTCACCGTGGGCAATGTCACCATGAGCACTGTCATAATGGGCACTGTAACCATTGGAACTGTCACCATGAGCACTATCACCGTGAGCACTATCACCATGGGTAGTGTCACCGTGGGCAAAATCACCATGGGCACTGTCACCGTGAGCACTGTCACCATGAGCACTGACACCATGAGCATTATCACCATGAGCACTGTCACCATAAGCATAGTCACCGTGGGCACTGTCACCATGAGCACTGTCACCATGGGCAGTGTCACCTTGAGCAATATAACCATGGGCACTGTCACCATGAGCACTATTACAATAGGCACTATCACCATGAGCACTATCACCGTGAGCACTGTCACCATGGGCATTGTCACTGTGTGCACTGTCACCGTGGGCATTGTCACCATGAGGAGTATCACCATGGGAACTATCACCATGGGAAAGGTCACCATGGGCAATATCAACATGAGCACTGTCACCATGGGAACTCTCATCATGAGCACTGTCACCATGAACACTATCATCATGGGCAGTGCCACCATAAGTAATTTCACTATGGGAACTCCTAACCATGTACACCGCCAGCATAAGCACAGTCACCATGGGAAGTGTCACCATGAGCACTGCCACCATGGGTCTTTCCACATGGGCACTCTCAGCATGCGAACCGTCACCATGAGCACTATCACCGTGAGCACTGTCACAATGAGCACTGTCACCATGTGCACTATCACCATGAGCACTATCACCAAGGGCACTGTCACTTTGAGCACTATCAACATGGGCAGTGTAACCGTGAGCACTATCACCATGGTCAGTGTCATCGTGAGCAATATCACTATGGGCACTGTCATGTGAGCACTATTACCATGGGTACTATCACCAAGGGCACTGTCATCGTGAGCACTGTCACCATGAGCACTGTCACCGTGGGCACTGTCACAATGAGCACTGTCATCATGAGCACTGTCACCATGCGAACTGTCACCATGAGCACTATCACCATGAGCCCTATCACCATGAGCACTATCACCAAGGGAACTGTCACCAAGGGCACTGTCACCATGAGCACTGTCACCATGAGCACTGTCACCGTGGGCTCTGTCACCATGAGCACTGTCAACATGGGCACTGTATCCATGGGAACTGTCACCATGGGCAGTATCACGGTGAGCACTATCACCATGGGAACTGTCACCATGGGAACGGACACCATGGGCACTGTCAAAATGAGCGCTGTCACCATGGGCACACTCACCATGGGCAATGTCACCATGGACACTATCACCATGGGAACTCTCAACATGAGCACTGTCACCATGGGAAATGTCACTATGGTTCGTGTCACCATGGGCACTTTCATCATGGGGAGTGTCACTATCAGCACTATTACCATGAGCACTATGACCATGACCACTCTAACCAAGGGCAGTGTCACCATGAGCACTATCACCGTGAGCAATATCACCATGGGCAGTGTCACCTTGAGCAATATCAACATCGGCACTGTCACTGTGAGCACTATTACAATAGGCACTATCACCATGAGCACTATCACGGTGAGCACTGTCACCGTGGGCATTGTCACAGTTTGCACTATCACCATGAGCACTGTAACCATGAGCAGTATCACCATGGGAACTGTCACCATGGGAACGGTCACCATGGGCAATGTCAACATGAGCACTGTCACCATGGGAACTCTCACCATGAGCACTATCACCATGGGAAATGTCACCATGGGCACTTTCACAATGGGTACTGTCACCATGTGCACTTTCAACATGGGCACTGTCACCATACGAACTCTCACTATGACCACTATCACCATGAGCACTATCACCAAGGGCACTGTCACCGTGAACACTGTCCCTGTGAGCACTGTCACAGTGGCCACTGTCACCATTAGCACTGTCATCATGGGCACTGTCACCATAGGAACTGTCACAATGAGCACAGCCACTGTGGGCACTGTCACCATACGAACTCTCACTATGACCACTATCACCATGAGCACTATCACCAAGGGCAATGTGACCGTGAGCACTGTCACCATGAGCACTATCATCATGGGCAGTGCTACCATGAGGAATTTCACCATCGGAAATCCAACCATGTACACCGCCAGCATGAGCACAGTCACCATGGTCAGTGCCACCATGAGCACTGTCACCATGGACACTTTCAACATGGGCCCTGTCACCTTGTGAACGGTCACCATGAGCACTATCACCTTGAGCACTGTCACCATGAGCACTGTCACTGTGGGCAATGTCACCATGAGCACTGTCACCGTGGGCACTGTCACCATGGGAACTGTAGGCATGAGCACTATCACCGTGAGCACTATAACCATGGGCAGTGTCACCGTGAGCAATATCACCATGAACTCTGTCACCGTGTGCACTGTCCACATGAGCACTGTCACCATGGGAAATGTCACCATGGGCACTGTCATCATGGGAACTCTCACCATGAGCACTATCATCATGGGCAGTGCCATCATGACGAATTTCACCATTGGAACTCCAACCATGTACACCGCCAGCATGAGCACAGTCACCATGTGTAGTGTCACGATGAAAACTGTCACCATGTGTACTTTCAACATGGGCAGTGTCACCATGCGAACTGCCACCATGAGCACTATCACCATGAGCACTATCACCAAGGGCACGGTCACCGTGAGCACTGTCACCATGGGCACTGTCACCATGAGCACAGTCATCATGGGCACTGTCACCATGGGAACTGTCACCATTAGCACTGTCCCTGTGGGCACTATCACCGTGAGCACTATCAGAATGGGCACTGTCACCATGGGCACTGTCACCGTGAGCAGTGTCACCATGAGCACTATTACCATGAGCACTCTCACCATGAGCACTATCACCAAGGGCAGTGTCACCTCCAGCAATATCAACATGGGCACTGTAACCGTGAGCACTATTACAATGGGCACTATCAACATGAGCACTATCACGTGAGCACTGTCATTGTGGGAATTGTCACCGTGTGCACTGTCACCATGAGCACTGTCACCATGAGCACTATCACTATGGAAACTGTCACCATGGGAACGGTCACCATGGGCAATGTCAACATGAGCATTCTCACCATGGGGACTCTCACCATGAGCCCTGTCACCATGGGCACTGTCACCACGGGCACTGTCACCATGAGCACTGTCACCATGAGCACTGTCACAGTGGGCACTGTCACATGAGCACTGTCACCATGGGCACTGTCACCATGGGTAATGTCACCATGGGCACTTTCAACATGGGCACTGTCACCATGCGAAATGTCACCCTGAGCACTATCGCCGTGAGCGCTATCACCATGGGTAGTGTCACCGTGAGCAATATCACCATGGGCACTGTCACCGTGAGCACTATTAACATGGGTACTATCAACAAGGGCCCTGTCACCATGGGCACTGTCACCATGAGCACTGTCATCATGGGCACTGTCACCATGGGGACTGTCACCATTAGCACTGTCACTGTGGACACTATCACCGTGAGCACTATGACAATGGGCACTATCCCGAAAGGCACTGTCACCATGGACACTGTCACCATGAACACTATCATCATGGGCAGTTCCACCATAAGGAATTTCACCATGGGAACTCCATCCATGTACACCGCCAGCATGAGCACAGTCAACATGGTCAGTGTCACCATGAGCACGGCCACCATGGGCACTTTCCACATGGGCACTGTCACCATGCGAACTATCACCGTGAGCACTATCACCATGAGCAGTATTACCATGAGCACTATCACCAAGGGCACTGTCAACGTGAGCACTATCACTGTGAGCACTATCACCATGAGCACTGTCACCATGAGCATTGTCACCATGGGCACTGTCACCATAGGCACTGTCACCATGGACACTCTCACCATGAGCACTATCATCATGGGCAGTGCTACCATGAGGAATTTCACCATCGGAAATCCAACCATGTACACCGCCAGCATGAGCACAGTCACCATGGTCAGTGCCACCATGAGCACTGTCACCATGGACACTTTCAACATGGGCCCTGTTACCATGTGAACGGTCACCATGAGCACTATCACCTTGAGCACTGTCACCATGAGCACTGTCACTGTGGGCAATGTCACCAAGAGCACTGTCACCTTGGGCACTGTCACCATGGGAACTGTAGGCATGAGCACTATCACCGTGAGCACTATAACCATGGGCAGTGTCACCGTGAGCAATATCACCATGAACACTGTCACCGTGTGCACTGTCCACATGAGCACTGTCACCATGGGAAATGTCACCATGGGCACTGTCATCATGGGAACTCTCACCATGAGCACTATCATCATGGGCAGTGCCATCATGACGAATTTCACCATTGGAACTCCAACCATGTACACCGCCAGCATGAGCACAGTCACCATGTGTAGTGTCATGATGAAAACTGTCACCATGTGTACTTTCAACATGGGCAGTGTCACCATGCGAACTGCCACCATGAGCACTATCACCATGAACACTATCACCAAGGGCACGGTCACCGTGAGCACTGTCACTGTGGGCACTGTCACCATGAGCACAGTCATCCTGGGCACTGTCACCATGGGAACTGTCACCATTAGCACTGTCCCTGTGGGCACTATCACCGTGAGCACTATCAGAATGGGCACTGTCACCATGGGCACTGTCACCGTGAGCAGTGTCACCATGAGCACTATCACCGTGAGCACTATCACCAAGGGCAGTGTCACCTCCAGCAATATCAACATGGGCACTGTAACCGTGAGCACTATTACAATGGGCACTATCAACATGAGCACTATCACGTGAGCACTGTCATTGTGGGAATTGTCACCGTGTGCACTGTCACCATGAGCACTGTCACCATGAGCACTATCACTATGGAAACTGTCACCATGGGAACGGTCACCATGGGCAATGTCAACATGAGCATTCTCACCATGCGGACTCTCACCATGAGCCCTGTCACCATGGGCACTGTCAACATGGGTACTGTCACCATGGGCACTTTCAATATGGGAACTGTCACCATGCGATCTGTCACCATGAGCAGTATCACCATGAGCACTATCACCAAGGGCACTGTCACCATGAGCACTGTCACCATGAGCACTGTCACAGTGGGCACTGTCACATGAGCACTGTCACCATGGGCACTGTCACCATGGGTAATGTCACCATGGGCACTTTCAACATGGGCACTGTCACCATGCGAAATGTCACCCTGAGCACTATCACCGTGAGTGCTATCACCATGGGCACTGTCACCGTGAGCACTATTAACATGGGTACTATCAACAAGGGCACTGTCACCGTGGGCACTGTCACCATGAGCACTGTCATCATGGGCACTGTCACCATGGGGACTGTCACCGTTAGCACTGTCACTGTGGACACTATCACCGTGAGCACTATGACAATGGGCACTATCGCGAAAGGCACTGTCACCATGGACACTGTCACCATGAGCACTATCATCATGGGCAGTTCCACCATAAGGAATTTCACCATGGGAACTCCATCCATGTACACCGCCAGCATGAGCACAGTCAACATGGTCAGTGTCACCATGAGCACTGCCACCATGGGCACTTTCCACATGGGCACTGTCCCCATGCGAACTATCACCGTGAGCACTATCACCATGAGCAGTATTACCATGAGCACTATCACCAAGGGCACTGTCAACGTGAGCACTATCACCATGAGCACTGTCACCATGAGCATTGTCACCGTGGGCACGGTCACCATGGGCACTGTCACCATGGGCAGTATCATCATTAGCTCTCTTACCATGGGAAATGTCACCATGAGCACTGTCATCTTGGGAACTGCCACCATGGACACTGCCACCATGAGCACTGTAACCATTGGCACTGCCACAGTGAGCACTGTCAACGTGAGCACTATCACCGTGAGCACTATCACTGTGAGCACTGTCTGTGTGGGCATTGTCCCCGTGTGCACTGTCACCATGAGCACTATCACCATGGGAATTGTCACCATGGGAACGGTCATCATGGGCAATGTCAACATGAGCACTGACACCATGGGAACTCTCTCCATGAGCACTGTCACCATGGGCAGTGTCACCATGGGCACTGTCACCATGGGCAGTGTCACCATGAGCACTGTCACCATGGGCACTCTCAAAATGGACATTGTCAACGTGAGCTCTATCATCATGGGCAGAGCCACCATGAGGAATTTCACCATGGGAAGTCCAACCATGTACACCGCCAGCATGAGCATATTCACCATGGGCAATGTCACCATGAGCACTGTCACCATGGGCACTTTCAAAATGGCCACTCTCACCATGGGCACTGTCACCATGGACACTGTCATCATGAGCTCTGTTACAATGAGAAATGTCACCATGAGCACTGTCATCTTGGGAACTGCCACAGTGAGCACTGTCAACGTGAGCACTGTCACCATGGGAACTGTCACCTTGTGCACTGTCACCATGGGAAATGTCACTATGGGCAGTGTCACCTTGGGCACTGTCACCATGGGCAGTGTCAACATGAGTACTATCACCATGAGCACTATCACCAAGGGCAGTGTCACCATGAGCACTATCACCGTGAGCACTATCACCATGGGCAGTGTCACCTTGAGCAACATCAACATGGGCACTGTCACCGTGAGCACTATTACAAAGGGCACTATCACCATGAGCACTATCATCGTGAGCACTGTCAGTGTGGGCATTGTCACTGTGTGCACTGTCACCGTGAGCACTGTCACATTGAGCACTGTCACAGTGGGCACTGTCACTGAGAGCACTATCACAATGGGCTCTGTCACCATAGGCACTGTCGCCATGGACACTGTCACCATGAGCTCTATCATCATGGGCAGTGCTACCAGGAGGAATTTCACCATCGGAACTCCAACCAGGTACACCGCCAGCATGAGCACAGTCACCATGGGCAGTGCCACCATGAGAACTGTCAACATGGGCACTTTCAACATGGGCAGTGTCACCAGGCAAACTGCCACCATGAGCACTATCACCATGAGCACTATCACCAAGGGCACTGTCTCCGTGAGCACTGTCACCGTGGGCAATGTCACCATGAGCACTGTCATAATGGGCACTGTAACCATTGGAACTGTCACCATGAGCACTATCACCGTGAGCACTATCACCATGGGTAGTGTCACCGTGGGCAAAATCACCATGGGCACTGTCACCGTGAGCACTGTCACCATGAGCACTGACACCATGAGCATTATCACCATGAGCACTGTCACCATAAGCATAGTCACCGTGGGCACTGTCACCATGAGCACTGTCACCATGGGCAGTGTCACCTTGAGCAATATAACCATGGGCACTGTCACCATGAGCACTATTACAATAGGCACTATCACCATGAGCACTATCACCGTGAGCACTGTCACCATGGGCATTGTCACTGTGTGCACTGTCACCGTGGGCATTGTCACCATGAGGAGTATCACCATGGGAACTATCACCATGGGAAAGGTCACCATGGGCAATATCAACATGAGCACTGTCACCATGGGAACTCTCATCATGAGCACTGTCACCATGAACACTATCATCATGGGCAGTGCCACCATAAGTAATTTCACTATGGGAACTCCTAACCATGTACACCGCCAGCATAAGCACAGTCACCATGGGAAGTGTCACCATGAGCACTGCCACCATGGGTCTTTCCACATGGGCACTCTCAGCATGCGAACCGTCACCATGAGCACTATCACCGTGAGCACTGTCACAATGAGCACTGTCACCATGTGCACTATCACCATGAGCACTATCACCAAGGGCACTGTCACTTTGAGCACTATCAACATGGGCAGTGTAACCGTGAGCACTATCACCATGGTCAGTGTCATCGTGAGCAATATCACTATGGGCACTGTCATGTGAGCACTATTACCATGGGTACTATCACCAAGGGCACTGTCATCGTGAGCACTGTCACCATGAGCACTGTCACCGTGGGCACTGTCACAATGAGCACTGTCATCATGAGCACTGTCACCATGCGAACTGTCACCATGAGCACTATCACCATGAGCCCTATCACCATGAGCACTATCACCAAGGGAACTGTCACCAAGGGCACTGTCACCATGAGCACTGTCACCATGAGCACTGTCACCGTGGGCTCTGTCACCATGAGCACTGTCAACATGGGCACTGTATCCATGGGAACTGTCACCATGGGCAGTATCACGGTGAGCACTATCACCATGGGAACTGTCACCATGGGAACGGACACCATGGGCACTGTCAAAATGAGCGCTGTCACCATGGGCACACTCACCATGGGCAATGTCACCATGGACACTATCACCATGGGAACTCTCAACATGAGCACTGTCACCATGGGAAATGTCACTATGGTTCGTGTCACCATGGGCACTTTCATCATGGGGAGTGTCACTATCAGCACTATTACCATGAGCACTATGACCATGACCACTCTAACCAAGGGCAGTGTCACCATGAGCACTATCACCGTGAGCAATATCACCATGGGCAGTGTCACCTTGAGCAATATCAACATCGGCACTGTCACTGTGAGCACTATTACAATAGGCACTATCACCATGAGCACTATCACGGTGAGCACTGTCACCGTGGGCATTGTCACAGTTTGCACTATCACCATGAGCACTGTAACCATGAGCAGTATCACCATGGGAACTGTCACCATGGGAACGGTCACCATGGGCAATGTCAACATGAGCACTGTCACCATGGGAACTCTCACCATGAGCACTATCACCATGGGAAATGTCACCATGGGCACTTTCACAATGGGTACTGTCACCATGTGCACTTTCAACATGGGCACTGTCACCATACGAACTCTCACTATGAGAACTATCACCAAGGGCACTGTCACCAAGGGCACTGTCACCGTGAACACTGTCCCTGTGAGCACTGTCACAGTGGCCACTGTCACCATTAGCACTGTCATCATGGGCACTGTCACCATAGGAACTGTCACAATGAGCACAGCCACTGTGGGCACTGTCACCATACGAACTCTCACTATGACCACTATCACCATGAGCACTATCACCAAGGGCAATGTGACCGTGAGCACTGTCACCATGAGCACTATCATCATGGGCAGTGCTACCATGAGGAATTTCACCATCGGAAATCCAACCATGTACACCGCCAGCATGAGCACAGTCACCATGGTCAGTGCCACCATGAGCACTGTCACCATGGACACTTTCAACATGGGCCCTGTCACCTTGTGAACGGTCACCATGAGCACTATCACCTTGAGCACTGTCACCATGAGCACTGTCACTGTGGGCAATGTCACCATGAGCACTGTCACCGTGGGCACTGTCACCATGGGAACTGTAGGCATGAGCACTATCACCGTGAGCACTATAACCATGGGCAGTGTCACCGTGAGCAATATCACCATGAACTCTGTCACCGTGTGCACTGTCCACATGAGCACTGTCACCATGGGAAATGTCACCATGGGCACTGTCATCATGGGAACTCTCACCATGAGCACTATCATCATGGGCAGTGCCATCATGACGAATTTCACCATTGGAACTCCAACCATGTACACCGCCAGCATGAGCACAGTCACCATGTGTAGTGTCACGATGAAAACTGTCACCATGTGTACTTTCAACATGGGCAGTGTCACCATGCGAACTGCCACCATGAGCACTATCACCATGAGCACTATCACCAAGGGCACGGTCACCGTGAGCACTGTCACCATGGGCACTGTCACCATGAGCACAGTCATCATGGGCACTGTCACCATGGGAACTGTCACCATTAGCACTGTCCCTGTGGGCACTATCACCGTGAGCACTATCAGAATGGGCACTGTCACCATGGGCACTGTCACCGTGAGCAGTGTCACCATGAGCACTATTACCATGAGCACTCTCACCATGAGCACTATCACCAAGGGCAGTGTCACCTCCAGCAATATCAACATGGGCACTGTAACCGTGAGCACTATTACAATGGGCACTATCAACATGAGCACTATCACGTGAGCACTGTCATTGTGGGAATTGTCACCGTGTGCACTGTCACCATGAGCACTGTCACCATGAGCACTATCACTATGGAAACTGTCACCATGGGAACGGTCACCATGGGCAATGTCAACATGAGCATTCTCACCATGGGGACTCTCACCATGAGCCCTGTCACCATGGGCACTGTCACCACGGGCACTGTCACCATGGGCAGTTTCAATATGGGAACTGTCACCATGCGATCTGTCACCATGAGCACTATCACCATGAGCACTATCACCAAGGGCACTGTCACCATGAGCACTGTCACCATGAGCACTGTCACAGTGGGCACTGTCACATGAGCACTGTCACCATGGGCACTGTCACCATGGGTAATGTCACCATGGGCACTTTCAACATGGGCACTGTCACCATGCGAAATGTCACCCTGAGCACTATCGCCGTGAGCGCTATCACCATGGGTAGTGTCACCGTGAGCAATATCACCATGGGCACTGTCACCGTGAGCACTATTAACATGGGTACTATCAACAAGGGCCCTGTCACCGTGGGCACTGTCACCATGAGCACTGTCATCATGGGCACTGTCACCATGGGGACTGTCACCATTAGCACTGTCACTGTGGACACTATCACCGTGAGCACTATGACAATGGGCACTATCCCGAAAGGCACTGTCACCATGGACACTGTCACCATGAACACTATCATCATGGGCAGTTCCACCATAAGGAATTTCACAATGGGAACTCCATCCATGTACACCGCCAGCATGAGCACAGTCAACATGGTCAGTGTCACCATGAGCACGGCCACCATGGGCACTTTCCACATGGGCACTGTCACCATGCGAACTATCACCGTGAGCACTATCACCATGAGCAGTATTACCATGAGCACTATCACCAAGGGCACTGTCAACGTGAGCACTATCACCGTGAGCACTATCACCATGAGCACTGTCACCATGAGCATTGTCACCATGGGCACTGTCACCATAGGCACTGTCACCATGGACACTCTCACCATGAGCACTATCATCATGGGCAGTGCTACCATGAGGAATTTCACCATCGGAAATCCAACCATGTACACCGCCAGCATGAGCACAGTCACCATGGTCAGTGCCACCATGAGCACTGTCACCATGGACACTTTCAACATGGGCCCTGTTACCATGTGAACGGTCACCATGAGCACTATCACCTTGAGCACTGTCACCATGAGCACTGTCACTGTGGGCAATGTCACCAAGAGCACTGTCACCTTGGGCACTGTCACCATGGGAACTGTAGGCATGAGCACTATCACCGTGAGCACTATAACCATGGGCAGTGTCACCATGAGCA
Organism: Balaenoptera borealis; assembly: GCF_965194805.1. Classification (NCBI taxonomy): domain Eukaryota; kingdom Metazoa; phylum Chordata; class Mammalia; order Artiodactyla; family Balaenopteridae; genus Balaenoptera; species Balaenoptera borealis. The sequence goes on from NC_138874.1 coordinate 21,726,610, forward strand.
ATATCACCATGAACACTGTCACCGTGTGCACTGTCCACATGAGCACTGTCACCATGGGAAATGTCACCATGGGCACTGTCATCATGGGAACTCTCACCATGAGCACTATCATCATGGGCAGTGCCATCATGACGAATTTCACCATTGGAACTCCAACCATGTACACCGCCAGCATGAGCACAGTCACCATGTGTAGTGTCATGATGAAAACTGTCACCATGTGTACTTTCAACATGGGCAGTGTCACCATGCGAACTGCCACCATGAGCACTATCACCATGAACACTATCACCAAGGGCACGGTCACCGTGAGCACTGTCACTGTGGGCACTGTCACCATGAGCACAGTCATCCTGGGCACTGTCACCATGGGAACTGTCACCATTAGCACTGTCCCTGTGGGCACTATCACCGTGAGCACTATCAGAATGGGCACTGTCACCATGGGCACTGTCACCGTGAGCAGTGTCACCATGAGCACTATCACCGTGAGCACTATCACCAAGGGCAGTGTCACCTCCAGCAATATCAACATGGGCACTGTAACCGTGAGCACTATTACAATGGGCACTATCAACATGAGCACTATCACGTGAGCACTGTCATTGTGGGAATTGTCACCGTGTGCACTGTCACCATGAGCACTGTCACCATGAGCACTATCACTATGGAAACTGTCACCATGGGAACGGTCACCATGGGCAATGTCAACATGAGCATTCTCACCATGCGGACTCTCACCATGAGCCCTGTCACCATGGGCACTGTCAACATGGGTACTGTCACCATGGGCACTTTCAATATGGGAACTGTCACCATGCGATCTGTCACCATGAGCAGTATCACCATGAGCACTATCACCAAGGGCACTGTCACCATGAGCACTGTCACCATGAGCACTGTCACAGTGGGCACTGTCACATGAGCACTGTCACCATGGGCACTGTCACCATGGGTAATGTCACCATGGGCACTTTCAACATGGGCACTGTCACCATGCGAAATGTCACCCTGAGCACTATCACCGTGAGTGCTATCACCATGGGCACTGTCACCGTGAGCACTATTAACATGGGTAGTATCAACAAGGGCACTGTCACCGTGGGCACTGTCACCATGAGCACTGTCATCATGGGCACTGTCACCATGGGGACTGTCACCATTAGCACTGTCACTGTGGACACTATCACCGTGAGCACTATGACAATGGGCACTATCGCGAAAGGCACTGTCACCATGGACACTGTCACCATGAGCACTATCATCATGGGCAGTTCCACCATAAGGAATTTCACCATGGGAACTCCATCCATGTACACCGCCAGCATGAGCACAGTCAACATGGTCAGTGTCACCATGAGCACTGCCACCATGGGCACTTTCCACATGGGCACTGTCCCCATGCAAACTATCACCGTGAGCACTATCACCATGAGCAGTATTACCATGAGCACTATCACCAAGGGCACTGTCAACGTGAGCACTATCACCGTGAGCACTATCACCATGAGCACTGTCACCATGAGCATTGTCACCGTGGGCACGGTCACCATGGGCACTGTCACCATGGGCAGTATCATCATTAGCTCTCTTACCATGGGAAATGTCACCATGAGCACTGTCATCTTGGGAACTGCCACCATGGACACTGCCACCATGAGCACTGTAACCATTGGCACTGCCACAGTGAGCACTGTCAACGTGAGCACTATCACCGTGAGCACTATCACTGTGAGCACTGTCTGTGTGGGCATTGTCCCCGTGTGCACTGTCACCATGAGCACTATCACCATGGGAATTGTCACCATGGGAACGGTCATCATGGGCAATGTCAACATGAGCACTGACACCATGGGAACTCTCTCCATGAGCACTGTCACCATGGGCAGTGTCACCATGGGCACTGTCACCATGGGCAGTGTCACCATGAGCACTGTCACCATGGGCACTCTCAAAATGGACATTGTCAACGTGAGCTCTATCATCATGGGCAGAGCCACCATGAGGAATTTCACCATGGGAAGTCCAACCATGTACACCGCCAGCATGAGCATATTCACCATGGGCAATGTCACCATGAGCACTGTCACCATGGGCACTTTCAAAATGGCCACTCTCACCATGGGCACTGTCACCATGGACACTGTCATCATGAGCTCTGTTACAATGAGAAATGTCACCATGAGCACTGTCATCTTGGGAACTGCCACAGTGAGCACTGTCAACGTGAGCACTGTCACCATGGGAACTGTCACCTTGTGCACTGTCACCATGGGAAATGTCACTATGGGCAGTGTCACCTTGGGCACTGTCACCATGGGCAGTGTCAACATGAGTACTATCACCATGAGCACTATCACCAAGGGCAGTGTCACCATGAGCACTATCACCGTGAGCACTATCACCATGGGCAGTGTCACCTTGAGCAACATCAACATGGGCACTGTCACCGTGAGCACTATTACAAAGGGCACTATCACCATGAGCACTATCATCGTGAGCACTGTCAGTGTGGGCATTGTCACTGTGTGCACTGTCACCGTGAGCACTGTCACAGTGGGCACTGTCACTGAGAGCACTATCACAATGGGCTCTGTCACCATAGGCACTGTCGCCATGGACACTGTCACCATGAGCTCTATCATCATGGGCAGTGCTACCAGGAGGAATTTCACCATCGGAACTCCAACCAGGTACACCGCCAGCATGAGCACAGTCACCATGGGCAGTGCCACCATGAGAACTGTCAACATGGGCACTTTCAACATGGGCAGTGTCACCAGGCAAACTGCCACCATGAGCACTATCACCATGAGCACTATCACCAAGGGCACTGTCTCCGTGAGCACTGTCACCGTGGGCAATGTCACCATGAGCACTGTCATAATGGGCACTGTAACCATTGGAACTGTCACCATGAGCACTATCACCGTGAGCACTATCACCATGGGTAGTGTCACCGTGGGCAAAATCACCATGGGCACTGTCACCGTGAGCACTGTCACCATGAGCACTGACACCATGAGCATTATCACCATGAGCACTGTCACCATAAGCATAGTCACCGTGGGCACTGTCACCATGAGCACTGTCACCATGGGCAGTGTCACCTTGAGCAATATAACCATGGGCACTGTCACCATGAGCACTATTACAATAGGCACTATCACCATGAGCACTATCACCGTGAGCACTGTCACCATGGGCATTGTCACTGTGTGCACTGTCACCGTGGGCATTGTCACCATGAGGAGTATCACCATGGGAACTATCACCATGGGAAAGGTCACCATGGGCAATATCAACATGAGCACTGTCACCATGGGAACTCTCATCATGAGCACTGTCACCATGAACACTATCATCATGGGCAGTGCCACCATAAGGAATTTCACTATGGGAACTCCTAACCATGTACACCGCCAGCATAAGCACAGTCACCATGGGAAGTGTCACCATGAGCACTGCCACCATGGGTCTTTCCACATGGGCACTCTCAGCATGCGAACCGTCACCATGAGCACTATCACCGTGAGCACTGTCACAATGAGCACTGTCACCATGTGCACTATCACCATGAGCACTATCACCAAGGGCACTGTCACTTTGAGCACTATCAACATGGGCAGTGTAACCGTGAGCACTATCACCATGGTCAGTGTCATCGTGAGCAATATCACTATGGGCACTGTCATGTGAGCACTATTACCATGGGTACTATCACCAAGGGCACTGTCATCGTGAGCACTGTCACCATGAGCACTGTCACCGTGGGCACTGTCACAATGAGCACTGTCATCATGAGCACTGTCACCATGCGAACTGTCACCATGAGCACTATCACCATGAGCCCTATCACCATGAGCACTATCACCAAGGGAACTGTCACCAAGGGCACTGTCACCATGAGCACTGTCACCATGAGCACTGTCACCGTGGGCTCTGTCACCATGAGCACTGTCAACATGGGCACTGTATCCATGGGAACTGTCACCATGGGCAGTATCACGGTGAGCACTATCACCATGGGAACTGTCACCATGGGAACGGACACCATGGGCACTGTCAAAATGAGCGCTGTCACCATGGGCACACTCACCATGGGCAATGTCACCATGGACACTATCACCATGGGAACTCTCAACATGAGCACTGTCACCATGGGAAATGTCACTATGGTTCGTGTCACCATGGGCACTTTCATCATGGGGAGTGTCACTATCAGCACTATTACCATGAGCACTATGACCATGACCACTCTAACCAAGGGCAGTGTCACCATGAGCACTATCACCGTGAGCAATATCACCATGGGCAGTGTCACCTTGAGCAATATCAACATCGGCACTGTCACTGTGAGCACTATTACAATAGGCACTATCACCATGAGCACTATCACGGTGAGCACTGTCACCGTGGGCATTGTCACAGTTTGCACTATCACCATGAGCACTGTAACCATGAGCAGTATCACCATGGGAACTGTCACCATGGGAACGGTCACCATGGGCAATGTCAACATGAGCACTGTCACCATGGGAACTCTCACCATGAGCACTATCACCATGGGAAATGTCACCATGGGCACTTTCACAATGGGTACTGTCACCATGTGCACTTTCAACATGGGCACTGTCACCATACGAACTCTCACTATGAGAACTATCACCAAGGGCACTGTCACCAAGGGCACTGTCACCGTGAACACTGTCCCTGTGAGCACTGTCACAGTGGCCACTGTCACCATTAGCACTGTCATCATGGGCACTGTCACCATAGGAACTGTCACAATGAGCACAGCCACTGTGGGCACTGTCACCATACGAACTCTCACTATGACCACTATCACCATGAGCACTATCACCAAGGGCAATGTGACCGTGAGCACTGTCACCATGAGCACTATCATCATGGGCAGTGCTACCATGAGGAATTTCACCATCGGAAATCCAACCATGTACACCGCCAGCATGAGCACAGTCACCATGGTCAGTGCCACCATGAGCACTGTCACCATGGACACTTTCAACATGGGCCCTGTTACCATGTGAACGGTCACCATGAGCACTATCACCTTGAGCACTGTCACCATGAGCACTGTCACTGTGGGCAATGTCACCAAGAGCACTGTCACCTTGGGCACTGTCACCATGGGAACTGTAGGCATGAGCACTATCACCGTGAGCACTATAACCATGGGCAGTGTCACCGTGAGCAATATCACCATGAACACTGTCACCGTGTGCACTGTCCACATGAGCACTGTCACCATGGGAAATGTCACCATGGGCACTGTCATCATGGGAACTCTCACCATGAGCACTATCATCATGGGCAGTGCCATCATGACGAATTTCACCATTGGAACTCCAACCATGTACACCGCCAGCATGAGCACAGTCACCATGTGTAGTGTCATGATGAAAACTGTCACCATGTGTACTTTCAACATGGGCAGTGTCACCATGCGAACTGCCACCATGAGCACTATCACCATGAACACTATCACCAAGGGCACGGTCACCGTGAGCACTGTCACTGTGGGCACTGTCACCATGAGCACAGTCATCCTGGGCACTGTCACCATGGGAACTGTCACCATTAGCACTGTCCCTGTGGGCACTATCACCGTGAGCACTATCAGAATGGGCACTGTCACCATGGGCACTGTCACCGTGAGCAGTGTCACCATGAGCACTATCACCGTGAGCACTATCACCAAGGGCAGTGTCACCTCCAGCAATATCAACATGGGCACTGTAACCGTGAGCACTATTACAATGGGCACTATCAACATGAGCACTATCACGTGAGCACTGTCATTGTGGGAATTGTCACCGTGTGCACTGTCACCATGAGCACTGTCACCATGAGCACTATCACTATGGAAACTGTCACCATGGGAACGGTCACCATGGGCAATGTCAACATGAGCATTCTCACCATGCGGACTCTCACCATGAGCCCTGTCACCATGGGCACTGTCAACATGGGTACTGTCACCATGGGCACTTTCAATATGGGAACTGTCACCATGCGATCTGTCACCATGAGCAGTATCACCATGAGCACTATCACCAAGGGCACTGTCACCATGAGCACTGTCACCATGAGCACTGTCACAGTGGGCACTGTCACATGAGCACTGTCACCATGGGCACTGTCACCATGGGTAATGTCACCATGGGCACTTTCAACATGGGCACTGTCACCATGCGAAATGTCACCCTGAGCACTATCACCGTGAGTGCTATCACCATGGGCACTGTCACCGTGAGCACTATTAACATGGGTACTATCAACAAGGGCACTGTCACCGTGGGCACTGTCACCATGAGCACTGTCATCATGGGCACTGTCACCATGGGGACTGTCACCGTTAGCACTGTCACTGTGGACACTATCACCGTGAGCACTATGACAATGGGCACTATCGCGAAAGGCACTGTCACCATGGACACTGTCACCATGAGCACTATCATCATGGGCAGTTCCACCATAAGGAATTTCACCATGGGAACTCCATCCATGTACACCGCCAGCATGAGCACAGTCAACATGGTCAGTGTCACCATGAGCACTGCCACCATGGGCACTTTCCACATGGGCACTGTCCCCATGCAAACTATCACCGTGAGCACTATCACCATGAGCAGTATTACCATGAGCACTATCACCAAGGGCACTGTCAACGTGAGCACTATCACCGTGAGCACTATCACCATGAGCACTGTCACCATGAGCATTGTCACCGTGGGCACGGTCACCATGGGCACTGTCACCATGGGCAGTATCATCATTAGCTCTCTTACCATGGGAAATGTCACCATGAGCACTGTCATCTTGGGAACTGCCACCATGGACACTGCCACCATGAGCACTGTAACCATTGGCACTGCCACAGTGAGCACTGTCAACGTGAGCACTATCACCGTGAGCACTATCACTGTGAGCACTGTCTGTGTGGGCATTGTCCCCGTGTGCACTGTCACCATGAGCACTATCACCATGGGAATTGTCACCATGGGAACGGTCATCATGGGCAATGTCAACATGAGCACTGACACCATGGGAACTCTCTCCATGAGCACTGTCACCATGGGCAGTGTCACCATGGGCACTGTCACCATGGGCAGTGTCACCATGAGCACTGTCACCATGGGCACTCTCAAAATGGACATTGTCAACGTGAGCTCTATCATCATGGGCAGAGCCACCATGAGGAATTTCACCATGGGAAGTCCAACCATGTACACCGCCAGCATGAGCATATTCACCATGGGCAATGTCACCATGAGCACTGTCACCATGGGCACTTTCAAAATGGCCACTCTCACCATGGGCACTGTCACCATGGACACTGTCATCATGAGCTCTGTTACAATGAGAAATGTCACCATGAGCACTGTCATCTTGGGAACTGCCACAGTGAGCACTGTCAACGTGAGCACTGTCACCATGGGAACTGTCACCTTGTGCACTGTCACCATGGGAAATGTCACTATGGGCAGTGTCACCTTGGGCACTGTCACCATGGGCAGTGTCAACATGAGTACTATCACCATGAGCACTATCACCAAGGGCAGTGTCACCATGAGCACTATCACCGTGAGCACTATCACCATGGGCAGTGTCACCTTGAGCAACATCAACATGGGCACTGTCACCGTGAGCACTATTACAAAGGGCACTATCACCATGAGCACTATCATCGTGAGCACTGTCAGTGTGGGCATTGTCACTGTGTGCACTGTCACCGTGAGCACTGTCACATTGAGCACTGTCACAGTGGGCACTGTCACTGAGAGCACTATCACAATGGGCTCTGTCACCATAGGCACTGTCGCCATGGACACTGTCACCATGAGCTCTATCATCATGGGCAGTGCTACCAGGAGGAATTTCACCATCGGAACTCCAACCAGGTACACCGCCAGCATGAGCACAGTCACCATGGGCAGTGCCACCATGAGAACTGTCAACATGGGCACTTTCAACATGGGCAGTGTCACCAGGCAAACTGCCACCATGAGCACTATCACCATGAGCACTATCACCAAGGGCACTGTCTCCGTGAGCACTGTCACCGTGGGCAATGTCACCATGAGCACTGTCATAATGGGCACTGTAACCATTGGAACTGTCACCATGAGCACTATCACCGTGAGCACTATCACCATGGGTAGTGTCACCGTGGGCAAAATCACCATGGGCACTGTCACCGTGAGCACTGTCACCATGAGCACTGACACCATGAGCATTATCACCATGAGCACTGTCACCATAAGCATAGTCACCGTGGGCACTGTCACCATGAGCACTGTCACCATGGGCAGTGTCACCTTGAGCAATATAACCATGGGCACTGTCACCATGAGCACTATTACAATAGGCACTATCACCATGAGCACTATCACCGTGAGCACTGTCACCATGGGCATTGTCACTGTGTGCACTGTCACCGTGGGCATTGTCACCATGAGGAGTATCACCATGGGAACTATCACCATGGGAAAGGTCACCATGGGCAATATCAACATGAGCACTGTCACCATGGGAACTCTCATCATGAGCACTGTCACCATGAACACTATCATCATGGGCAGTGCCACCATAAGTAATTTCACTATGGGAACTCCTAACCATGTACACCGCCAGCATAAGCACAGTCACCATGGGAAGTGTCACCATGAGCACTGCCACCATGGGTCTTTCCACATGGGCACTCTCAGCATGCGAACCGTCACCATGAGCACTATCACCGTGAGCACTGTCACAATGAGCACTGTCACCATGTGCACTATCACCATGAGCACTATCACCAAGGGCACTGTCACTTTGAGCACTATCAACATGGGCAGTGTAACCGTGAGCACTATCACCATGGTCAGTGTCATCGTGAGCAATATCACTATGGGCACTGTCATGTGAGCACTATTACCATGGGTACTATCACCAAGGGCACTGTCATCGTGAGCACTGTCACCATGAGCACTGTCACCGTGGGCACTGTCACAATGAGCACTGTCATCATGAGCACTGTCACCATGCGAACTGTCACCATGAGCACTATCACCATGAGCCCTATCACCATGAGCACTATCACCAAGGGAACTGTCACCAAGGGCACTGTCACCATGAGCACTGTCACCATGAGCACTGTCACCGTGGGCTCTGTCACCATGAGCACTGTCAACATGGGCACTGTATCCATGGGAACTGTCACCATGGGCAGTATCACGGTGAGCACTATCACCATGGGAACTGTCACCATGGGAACGGACACCATGGGCACTGTCAAAATGAGCGCTGTCACCATGGGCACACTCACCATGGGCAATGTCACCATGGACACTATCACCATGGGAACTCTCAACATGAGCACTGTCACCATGGGAAATGTCACTATGGTTCGTGTCACCATGGGCACTTTCATCATGGGGAGTGTCACTATCAGCACTATTACCATGAGCACTATGACCATGACCACTCTAACCAAGGGCAGTGTCACCATGAGCACTATCACCGTGAGCAATATCACCATGGGCAGTGTCACCTTGAGCAATATCAACATCGGCACTGTCACTGTGAGCACTATTACAATAGGCACTATCACCATGAGCACTATCACGGTGAGCACTGTCACCGTGGGCATTGTCACAGTTTGCACTATCACCATGAGCACTGTAACCATGAGCAGTATCACCATGGGAACTGTCACCATGGGAACGGTCACCATGGGCAATGTCAACATGAGCACTGTCACCATGGGAACTCTCACCATGAGCACTATCACCATGGGAAATGTCACCATGGGCACTTTCACAATGGGTACTGTCACCATGTGCACTTTCAACATGGGCACTGTCACCATACGAACTCTCACTATGAGAACTATCACCAAGGGCACTGTCACCAAGGGCACTGTCACCGTGAACACTGTCCCTGTGAGCACTGTCACAGTGGCCACTGTCACCATTAGCACTGTCATCATGGGCACTGTCACCATAGGAACTGTCACAATGAGCACAGCCACTGTGGGCACTGTCACCATACGAACTCTCACTATGACCACTATCACCATGAGCACTATCACCAAGGGCAATGTGACCGTGAGCACTGTCACCATGAGCACTATCATCATGGGCAGTGCTACCATGAGGAATTTCACCATCGGAAATCCAACCATGTACACCGCCAGCATGAGCACAGTCACCATGGTCAGTGCCACCATGAGCACTGTCACCATGGACACTTTCAACATGGGCCCTGTCACCTTGTGAACGGTCACCATGAGCACTATCACCTTGAGCACTGTCACCATGAGCACTGTCACTGTGGGCAATGTCACCATGAGCACTGTCACCGTGGGCACTGTCACCATGGGAACTGTAGGCATGAGCACTATCACCGTGAGCACTATAACCATGGGCAGTGTCACCGTGAGCAATATCACCATGAACTCTGTCACCGTGTGCACTGTCCACATGAGCACTGTCACCATGGGAAATGTCACCATGGGCACTGTCATCATGGGAACTCTCACCATGAGCACTATCATCATGGGCAGTGCCATCATGACGAATTTCACCATTGGAACTCCAACCATGTACACCGCCAGCATGAGCACAGTCACCATGTGTAGTGTCACGATGAAAACTGTCACCATGTGTACTTTCAACATGGGCAGTGTCACCATGCGAACTGCCACCATGAGCACTATCACCATGAGCACTATCACCAAGGGCACGGTCACCGTGAGCACTGTCACCATGGGCACTGTCACCATGAGCACAGTCATCATGGGCACTGTCACCATGGGAACTGTCACCATTAGCACTGTCCCTGTGGGCACTATCACCGTGAGCACTATCAGAATGGGCACTGTCACCATGGGCACTGTCACCGTGAGCAGTGTCACCATGAGCACTATTACCATGAGCACTCTCACCATGAGCACTATCACCAAGGGCAGTGTCACCTCCAGCAATATCAACATGGGCACTGTAACCGTGAGCACTATTACAATGGGCACTATCAACATGAGCACTATCACGTGAGCACTGTCATTGTGGGAATTGTCACCGTGTGCACTGTCACCATGAGCACTGTCACCATGAGCACTATCACTATGGAAACTGTCACCATGGGAACGGTCACCATGGGCAATGTCAACATGAGCATTCTCACCATGGGGACTCTCACCATGAGCCCTGTCACCATGGGCACTGTCACCACGGGCACTGTCACCATGGGCAGTTTCAATATGGGAACTGTCACCATGCGATCTGTCACCATGAGCACTATCACCATGAGCACTATCACCAAGGGCACTGTCACCATGAGCACTGTCACCATGAGCACTGTCACAGTGGGCACTGTCACATGAGCACTGTCACCATGGGCACTGTCACCATGGGTAATGTCACCATGGGCACTTTCAACATGGGCACTGTCACCATGCGAAATGTCACCCTGAGCACTATCGCCGTGAGCGCTATCACCATGGGTAGTGTCACCGTGAGCAATATCACCATGGGCACTGTCACCGTGAGCACTATTAACATGGGTACTATCAACAAGGGCCCTGTCACCGTGGGCACTGTCACCATGAGCACTGTCATCATGGGCACTGTCACCATGGGGACTGTCACCATTAGCACTGTCACTGTGGACACTATCACCGTGAGCACTATGACAATGGGCACTATCCCGAAAGGCACTGTCACCATGGACACTGTCACCATGAACACTATCATCATGGGCAGTTCCACCATAAGGAATTTCACAATGGGAACTCCATCCATGTACACCGCCAGCATGAGCACAGTCAACATGGTCAGTGTCACCATGAGCACGGCCACCATGGGCACTTTCCACATGGGCACTGTCACCATGCGAACTATCACCGTGAGCACTATCACCATGAGCAGTATTACCATGAGCACTATCACCAAGGGCACTGTCAACGTGAGCACTATCACCGTGAGCACTATCACCATGAGCACTGTCACCATGAGCATTGTCACCATGGGCACTGTCACCATAGGCACTGTCACCATGGACACTCTCACCATGAGCACTATCATCATGGGCAGTGCTACCATGAGGAATTTCACCATCGGAAATCCAACCATGTACACCGCCAGCATGAGCACAGTCACCATGGTCAGTGCCACCATGAGCACTGTCACCATGGACACTTTCAACATGGGCCCTGTTACCATGTGAACGGTCACCATGAGCACTATCACCTTGAGCACTGTCACCATGAGCACTGTCACTGTGGGCAATGTCACCAAGAGCACTGTCACCTTGGGCACTGTCACCATGGGAACTGTAGGCATGAGCACTATCACCGTGAGCACTATAACCATGGGCAGTGTCACCATGAGCAATATCACCATGAACACTGTCACCGTGTGCACTGTCCACATGAGCACTGTCACCATGGGAAATGTCACCATGGGCACTGTCATCATGGGAACTCTCACCATGAGCACTATCATCATGGGCAGTGCCATCATGACGAATTTCACCATTGGAACTCCAACCATGTACACCGCCAGCATGAGCACAGTCACCATGTGTAGTGTCATGATGAAAACTGTCACCATGTGTACTTTCAACATGGGCAGTGTCACCATGCGAACTGCCACCATGAGCACTATCACCATGAACACTATCACCAAGGGCACGGTCACCGTGAGCACTGTCACTGTGGGCACTGTCACCATGAGCACAGTCATCCTGGGCACTGTCACCATGGGAACTGTCACCATTAGCACTGTCCCTGTGGGCACTATCACCGTGAGCACTATCAGAATGGGCACTGTCACCATGGGCACTGTCACCGTGAGCAGTGTCACCATGAGCACTATCACCGTGAGCACTATCACCAAGGGCAGTGTCACCTCCAGCAATATCAACATGGGCACTGTAACCGTGAGCACTATTACAATGGGCACTATCAACATGAGCACTATCACGTGAGCACTGTCATTGTGGGAATTGTCACCGTGTGCACTGTCACCATGAGCACTGTCACCATGAGCACTATCACTATGGAAACTGTCACCATGGGAACGGTCACCATGGGCAATGTCAACATGAGCATTCTCACCATGCGGACTCTCACCATGAGCCCTGTCACCATGGGCACTGTCAACATGGGTACTGTCACCATGGGCACTTTCAATATGGGAACTGTCACCATGCGATCTGTCACCATGAGCAGTATCACCATGAGCACTATCACCAAGGGCACTGTCACCATGAGCACTGTCACCATGAGCACTGTCACAGTGGGCACTGTCACATGAGCACTGTCACCATGGGCACTGTCACCATGGGTAATGTCACCATGGGCACTTTCAACATGGGCACTGTCACCATGCGAAATGTCACCCTGAGCACTATCACCGTGAGTGCTATCACCATGGGCACTGTCACCGTGAGCACTATTAACATGGGTAGTATCAACAAGGGCACTGTCACCGTGGGCACTGTCACCATGAGCACTGTCATCATGGGCACTGTCACCATGGGGACTGTCACCATTAGCACTGTCACTGTGGACACTATCACCGTGAGCACTATGACAATGGGCACTATCGCGAAAGGCACTGTCACCATGGACACTGTCACCATGAGCACTATCATCATGGGCAGTTCCACCATAAGGAATTTCACCATGGGAACTCCATCCATGTACACCGCCAGCATGAGCACAGTCAACATGGTCAGTGTCACCATGAGCACTGCCACCATGGGCACTTTCCACATGGGCACTGTCCCCATGCAAACTATCACCGTGAGCACTATCACCATGAGCAGTATTACCATGAGCACTATCACCAAGGGCACTGTCAACGTGAGCACTATCACCGTGAGCACTATCACCATGAGCACTGTCACCATGAGCATTGTCACCGTGGGCACGGTCACCATGGGCACTGTCACCATGGGCAGTATCATCATTAGCTCTCTTACCATGGGAAATGTCACCATGAGCACTGTCATCTTGGGAACTGCCACCATGGACACTGCCACCATGAGCACTGTAACCATTGGCACTGCCACAGTGAGCACTGTCAACGTGAGCACTATCACCGTGAGCACTATCACTGTGAGCACTGTCTGTGTGGGCATTGTCCCCGTGTGCACTGTCACCATGAGCACTATCACCATGGGAATTGTCACCATGGGAACGGTCATCATGGGCAATGTCAACATGAGCACTGACACCATGGGAACTCTCTCCATGAGCACTGTCACCATGGGCAGTGTCACCATGGGCACTGTCACCATGGGCAGTGTCACCATGAGCACTGTCACCATGGGCACTCTCAAAATGGACATTGTCAACGTGAGCTCTATCATCATGGGCAGAGCCACCATGAGGAATTTCACCATGGGAAGTCCAACCATGTACACCGCCAGCATGAGCATATTCACCATGGGCAATGTCACCATGAGCACTGTCACCATGGGCACTTTCAAAATGGCCACTCTCACCATGGGCACTGTCACCATGGACACTGTCATCATGAGCTCTGTTACAATGAGAAATGTCACCATGAGCACTGTCATCTTGGGAACTGCCACAGTGAGCACTGTCAACGTGAGCACTGTCACCATGGGAACTGTCACCTTGTGCACTGTCACCATGGGAAATGTCACTATGGGCAGTGTCACCTTGGGCACTGTCACCATGGGCAGTGTCAACATGAGTACTATCACCATGAGCACTATCACCAAGGGCAGTGTCACCATGAGCACTATCACCGTGAGCACTATCACCATGGGCAGTGTCACCTTGAGCAACATCAACATGGGCACTGTCACCGTGAGCACTATTACAAAGGGCACTATCACCATGAGCACTATCATCGTGAGCACTGTCAGTGTGGGCATTGTCACTGTGTGCACTGTCACCGTGAGCACTGTCACAGTGGGCACTGTCACTGAGAGCACTATCACAATGGGCTCTGTCACCATAGGCACTGTCGCCATGGACACTGTCACCATGAGCTCTATCATCATGGGCAGTGCTACCAGGAGGAATTTCACCATCGGAACTCCAACCAGGTACACCGCCAGCATGAGCACAGTCACCATGGGCAGTGCCACCATGAGAACTGTCAACATGGGCACTTTCAACATGGGCAGTGTCACCAGGCAAACTGCCACCATGAGCACTATCACCATGAGCACTATCACCAAGGGCACTGTCTCCGTGAGCACTGTCACCGTGGGCAATGTCACCATGAGCACTGTCATAATGGGCACTGTAACCATTGGAACTGTCACCATGAGCACTATCACCGTGAGCACTATCACCATGGGTAGTGTCACCGTGGGCAAAATCACCATGGGCACTGTCACCGTGAGCACTGTCACCATGAGCACTGACACCATGAGCATTATCACCATGAGCACTGTCACCATAAGCATAGTCACCGTGGGCACTGTCACCATGAGCACTGTCACCATGGGCAGTGTCACCTTGAGCAATATAACCATGGGCACTGTCACCATGAGCACTATTACAATAGGCACTATCACCATGAGCACTATCACCGTGAGCACTGTCACCATGGGCATTGTCACTGTGTGCACTGTCACCGTGGGCATTGTCACCATGAGGAGTATCACCATGGGAACTATCACCATGGGAAAGGTCACCATGGGCAATATCAACATGAGCACTGTCACCATGGGAACTCTCATCATGAGCACTGTCACCATGAACACTATCATCATGGGCAGTGCCACCATAAGGAATTTCACTATGGGAACTCCTAACCATGTACACCGCCAGCATAAGCACAGTCACCATGGGAAGTGTCACCATGAGCACTGCCACCATGGGTCTTTCCACATGGGCACTCTCAGCATGCGAACCGTCACCATGAGCACTATCACCGTGAGCACTGTCACAATGAGCACTGTCACCATGTGCACTATCACCATGAGCACTATCACCAAGGGCACTGTCACTTTGAGCACTATCAACATGGGCAGTGTAACCGTGAGCACTATCACCATGGTCAGTGTCATCGTGAGCAATATCACTATGGGCACTGTCATGTGAGCACTATTACCATGGGTACTATCACCAAGGGCACTGTCATCGTGAGCACTGTCACCATGAGCACTGTCACCGTGGGCACTGTCACAATGAGCACTGTCATCATGAGCACTGTCACCATGCGAACTGTCACCATGAGCACTATCACCATGAGCCCTATCACCATGAGCACTATCACCAAGGGAACTGTCACCAAGGGCACTGTCACCATGAGCACTGTCACCATGAGCACTGTCACCGTGGGCTCTGTCACCATGAGCACTGTCAACATGGGCACTGTATCCATGGGAACTGTCACCATGGGCAGTATCACGGTGAGCACTATCACCATGGGAACTGTCACCATGGGAACGGACACCATGGGCACTGTCAAAATGAGCGCTGTCACCATGGGCACACTCACCATGGGCAATGTCACCATGGACACTATCACCATGGGAACTCTCAACATGAGCACTGTCACCATGGGAAATGTCACTATGGTTCGTGTCACCATGGGCACTTTCATCATGGGGAGTGTCACTATCAGCACTATTACCATGAGCACTATGACCATGACCACTCTAACCAAGGGCAGTGTCACCATGAGCACTATCACCGTGAGCAATATCACCATGGGCAGTGTCACCTTGAGCAATATCAACATCGGCACTGTCACTGTGAGCACTATTACAATAGGCACTATCACCATGAGCACTATCACGGTGAGCACTGTCACCGTGGGCATTGTCACAGTTTGCACTATCACCATGAGCACTGTAACCATGAGCAGTATCACCATGGGAACTGTCACCATGGGAACGGTCACCATGGGCAATGTCAACATGAGCACTGTCACCATGGGAACTCTCACCATGAGCACTATCACCATGGGAAATGTCACCATGGGCACTTTCACAATGGGTACTGTCACCATGTGCACTTTCAACATGGGCACTGTCACCATACGAACTCTCACTATGAGAACTATCACCAAGGGCACTGTCACCAAGGGCACTGTCACCGTGAACACTGTCCCTGTGAGCACTGTCACAGTGGCCACTGTCACCATTAGCACTGTCATCATGGGCACTGTCACCATAGGAACTGTCACAATGAGCACAGCCACTGTGGGCACTGTCACCATACGAACTCTCACTATGACCACTATCACCATGAGCACTATCACCAAGGGCAATGTGACCGTGAGCACTGTCACCATGAGCACTATCATCATGGGCAGTGCTACCATGAGGAATTTCACCATCGGAAATCCAACCATGTACACCGCCAGCATGAGCACAGTCACCATGGTCAGTGCCACCATGAGCACTGTCACCATGGACACTTTCAACATGGGCCCTGTTACCATGTGAACGGTCACCATGAGCACTATCACCTTGAGCACTGTCACCATGAGCACTGTCACTGTGGGCAATGTCACCAAGAGCACTGTCACCTTGGGCACTGTCACCATGGGAACTGTAGGCATGAGCACTATCACCGTGAGCACTATAACCATGGGCAGTGTCACCGTGAGCAATATCACCATGAACACTGTCACCGTGTGCACTGTCCACATGAGCACTGTCACCATGGGAAATGTCACCATGGGCACTGTCATCATGGGAACTCTCACCATGAGCACTATCATCATGGGCAGTGCCATCATGACGAATTTCACCATTGGAACTCCAACCATGTACACCGCCAGCATGAGCACAGTCACCATGTGTAGTGTCATGATGAAAACTGTCACCATGTGTACTTTCAACATGGGCAGTGTCACCATGCGAACTGCCACCATGAGCACTATCACCATGAACACTATCACCAAGGGCACGGTCACCGTGAGCACTGTCACTGTGGGCACTGTCACCATGAGCACAGTCATCCTGGGCACTGTCACCATGGGAACTGTCACCATTAGCACTGTCCCTGTGGGCACTATCACCGTGAGCACTATCAGAATGGGCACTGTCACCATGGGCACTGTCACCGTGAGCAGTGTCACCATGAGCACTATCACCGTGAGCACTATCACCAAGGGCAGTGTCACCTCCAGCAATATCAACATGGGCACTGTAACCGTGAGCACTATTACAATGGGCACTATCAACATGAGCACTATCACGTGAGCACTGTCATTGTGGGAATTGTCACCGTGTGCACTGTCACCATGAGCACTGTCACCATGAGCACTATCACTATGGAAACTGTCACCATGGGAACGGTCACCATGGGCAATGTCAACATGAGCATTCTCACCATGCGGACTCTCACCATGAGCCCTGTCACCATGGGCACTGTCAACATGGGTACTGTCACCATGGGCACTTTCAATATGGGAACTGTCACCATGCGATCTGTCACCATGAGCAGTATCACCATGAGCACTATCACCAAGGGCACTGTCACCATGAGCACTGTCACCATGAGCACTGTCACAGTGGGCACTGTCACATGAGCACTGTCACCATGGGCACTGTCACCATGGGTAATGTCACCATGGGCACTTTCAACATGGGCACTGTCACCATGCGAAATGTCACCCTGAGCACTATCACCGTGAGTGCTATCACCATGGGCACTGTCACCGTGAGCACTATTAACATGGGTACTATCAACAAGGGCACTGTCACCGTGGGCACTGTCACCATGAGCACTGTCATCATGGGCACTGTCACCATGGGGACTGTCACCGTTAGCACTGTCACTGTGGACACTATCACCGTGAGCACTATGACAATGGGCACTATCGCGAAAGGCACTGTCACCATGGACACTGTCACCATGAGCACTATCATCATGGGCAGTTCCACCATAAGGAATTTCACCATGGGAACTCCATCCATGTACACCGCCAGCATGAGCACAGTCAACATGGTCAGTGTCACCATGAGCACTGCCACCATGGGCACTTTCCACATGGGCACTGTCCCCATGCGAACTATCACCGTGAGCACTATCACCATGAGCAGTATTACCATGAGCACTATCACCAAGGGCACTGTCAACGTGAGCACTATCACCGTGAGCACTATCACCATGAGCACTGTCACCATGAGCATTGTCACCGTGGGCACGGTCACCATGGGCACTGTCACCATGGGCAGTATCATCATTAGCTCTCTTACCATGGGAAATGTCACCATGAGCACTGTCATCTTGGGAACTGCCACCATGGACACTGCCACCATGAGCACTGTAACCATTGGCACTGCCACAGTGAGCACTGTCAACGTGAGCACTATCACCGTGAGCACTATCACTGTGAGCACTGTCTGTGTGGGCATTGTCCCCGTGTGCACTGTCACCATGAGCACTATCACCATGGGAATTGTCACCATGGGAACGGTCATCATGGGCAATGTCAACATGAGCACTGACACCATGGGAACTCTCTCCATGAGCACTGTCACCATGGGCAGTGTCACCATGGGCACTGTCACCATGGGCAGTGTCACCATGAGCACTGTCACCATGGGCACTCTCAAAATGGACATTGTCAACGTGAGCTCTATCATCATGGGCAGAGCCACCATGAGGAATTTCACCATGGGAAGTCCAACCATGTACACCGCCAGCATGAGCATATTCACCATGGGCAATGTCACCATGAGCACTGTCACCATGGGCACTTTCAAAATGGCCACTCTCACCATGGGCACTGTCACCATGGACACTGTCATCATGAGCTCTGTTACAATGAGAAATGTCACCATGAGCACTGTCATCTTGGGAACTGCCACAGTGAGCACTGTCAACGTGAGCACTGTCACCATGGGAACTGTCACCTTGTGCACTGTCACCATGGGAAATGTCACTATGGGCAGTGTCACCTTGGGCACTGTCACCATGGGCAGTGTCAACATGAGTACTATCACCATGAGCACTATCACCAAGGGCAGTGTCACCATGAGCACTATCACCGTGAGCACTATCACCATGGGCAGTGTCACCTTGAGCAACATCAACATGGGCACTGTCACCGTGAGCACTATTACAAAGGGCACTATCACCATGAGCACTATCATCGTGAGCACTGTCAGTGTGGGCATTGTCACTGTGTGCACTGTCACCGTGAGCACTGTCACATTGAGCACTGTCACAGTGGGCACTGTCACTGAGAGCACTATCACAATGGGCTCTGTCACCATAGGCACTGTCGCCATGGACACTGTCACCATGAGCTCTATCATCATGGGCAGTGCTACCAGGAGGAATTTCACCATCGGAACTCCAACCAGGTACACCGCCAGCATGAGCACAGTCACCATGGGCAGTGCCACCATGAGAACTGTCAACATGGGCACTTTCAACATGGGCAGTGTCACCAGGCAAACTGCCACCATGAGCACTATCACCATGAGCACTATCACCAAGGGCACTGTCTCCGTGAGCACTGTCACCGTGGGCAATGTCACCATGAGCACTGTCATAATGGGCACTGTAACCATTGGAACTGTCACCATGAGCACTATCACCGTGAGCACTATCACCATGGGTAGTGTCACCGTGGGCAAAATCACCATGGGCACTGTCACCGTGAGCACTGTCACCATGAGCACTGACACCATGAGCATTATCACCATGAGCACTGTCACCATAAGCATAGTCACCGTGGGCACTGTCACCATGAGCACTGTCACCATGGGCAGTGTCACCTTGAGCAATATAACCATGGGCACTGTCACCATGAGCACTATTACAATAGGCACTATCACCATGAGCACTATCACCGTGAGCACTGTCACCATGGGCATTGTCACTGTGTGCACTGTCACCGTGGGCATTGTCACCATGAGGAGTATCACCATGGGAACTATCACCATGGGAAAGGTCACCATGGGCAATATCAACATGAGCACTGTCACCATGGGAACTCTCATCATGAGCACTGTCACCATGAACACTATCATCATGGGCAGTGCCACCATAAGTAATTTCACTATGGGAACTCCTAACCATGTACACCGCCAGCATAAGCACAGTCACCATGGGAAGTGTCACCATGAGCACTGCCACCATGGGTCTTTCCACATGGGCACTCTCAGCATGCGAACCGTCACCATGAGCACTATCACCGTGAGCACTGTCACAATGAGCACTGTCACCATGTGCACTATCACCATGAGCACTATCACCAAGGGCACTGTCACTTTGAGCACTATCAACATGGGCAGTGTAACCGTGAGCACTATCACCATGGTCAGTGTCATCGTGAGCAATATCACTATGGGCACTGTCATGTGAGCACTATTACCATGGGTACTATCACCAAGGGCACTGTCATCGTGAGCACTGTCACCATGAGCACTGTCACCGTGGGCACTGTCACAATGAGCACTGTCATCATGAGCACTGTCACCATGCGAACTGTCACCATGAGCACTATCACCATGAGCCCTATCACCATGAGCACTATCACCAAGGGAACTGTCACCAAGGGCACTGTCACCATGAGCACTGTCACCATGAGCACTGTCACCGTGGGCTCTGTCACCATGAGCACTGTCAACATGGGCACTGTATCCATGGGAACTGTCACCATGGGCAGTATCACGGTGAGCACTATCACCATGGGAACTGTCACCATGGGAACGGACACCATGGGCACTGTCAAAATGAGCGCTGTCACCATGGGCACACTCACCATGGGCAATGTCACCATGGACACTATCACCATGGGAACTCTCAACATGAGCACTGTCACCATGGGAAATGTCACTATGGTTCGTGTCACCATGGGCACTTTCATCATGGGGAGTGTCACTATCAGCACTATTACCATGAGCACTATGACCATGACCACTCTAACCAAGGGCAGTGTCACCATGAGCACTATCACCGTGAGCAATATCACCATGGGCAGTGTCACCTTGAGCAATATCAACATCGGCACTGTCACTGTGAGCACTATTACAATAGGCACTATCACCATGAGCACTATCACGGTGAGCACTGTCACCGTGGGCATTGTCACAGTTTGCACTATCACCATGAGCACTGTAACCATGAGCAGTATCACCATGGGAACTGTCACCATGGGAACGGTCACCATGGGCAATGTCAACATGAGCACTGTCACCATGGGAACTCTCACCATGAGCACTATCACCATGGGAAATGTCACCATGGGCACTTTCACAATGGGTACTGTCACCATGTGCACTTTCAACATGGGCACTGTCACCATACGAACTCTCACTATGACCACTATCACCATGAGCACTATCACCAAGGGCACTGTCACCGTGAACACTGTCCCTGTGAGCACTGTCACAGTGGCCACTGTCACCATTAGCACTGTCATCATGGGCACTGTCACCATAGGAACTGTCACAATGAGCACAGCCACTGTGGGCACTGTCACCATACGAACTCTCACTATGACCACTATCACCATGAGCACTATCACCAAGGGCAATGTGACCGTGAGCACTGTCACCATGAGCACTATCATCATGGGCAGTGCTACCATGAGGAATTTCACCATCGGAAATCCAACCATGTACACCGCCAGCATGAGCACAGTCACCATGGTCAGTGCCACCATGAGCACTGTCACCATGGACACTTTCAACATGGGCCCTGTCACCTTGTGAACGGTCACCATGAGCACTATCACCTTGAGCACTGTCACCATGAGCACTGTCACTGTGGGCAATGTCACCATGAGCACTGTCACCGTGGGCACTGTCACCATGGGAACTGTAGGCATGAGCACTATCACCGTGAGCACTATAACCATGGGCAGTGTCACCGTGAGCAATATCACCATGAACTCTGTCACCGTGTGCACTGTCCACATGAGCACTGTCACCATGGGAAATGTCACCATGGGCACTGTCATCATGGGAACTCTCACCATGAGCACTATCATCATGGGCAGTGCCATCATGACGAATTTCACCATTGGAACTCCAACCATGTACACCGCCAGCATGAGCACAGTCACCATGTGTAGTGTCACGATGAAAACTGTCACCATGTGTACTTTCAACATGGGCAGTGTCACCATGCGAACTGCCACCATGAGCACTATCACCATGAGCACTATCACCAAGGGCACGGTCACCGTGAGCACTGTCACCATGGGCACTGTCACCATGAGCACAGTCATCATGGGCACTGTCACCATGGGAACTGTCACCATTAGCACTGTCCCTGTGGGCACTATCACCGTGAGCACTATCAGAATGGGCACTGTCACCATGGGCACTGTCACCGTGAGCAGTGTCACCATGAGCACTATTACCATGAGCACTCTCACCATGAGCACTATCACCAAGGGCAGTGTCACCTCCAGCAATATCAACATGGGCACTGTAACCGTGAGCACTATTACAATGGGCACTATCAACATGAGCACTATCACGTGAGCACTGTCATTGTGGGAATTGTCACCGTGTGCACTGTCACCATGAGCACTGTCACCTTGAGCACTATCACTATGGAAACTGTCACCATGGGAACGGTCACCATGGGCAATGTCAACATGAGCATTCTCACCATGGGGACTCTCACCATGAGCCCTGTCACCATGGGCACTGTCACCACGGGCACTGTCACCATGAGCACTGTCACCATGAGCACTGTCACAGTGGGCACTGTCACATGAGCACTGTCACCATGGGCACTGTCACCATGGGTAATGTCACCATGGGCACTTTCAACATGGGCACTGTCACCATGCGAAATGTCACCCTGAGCACTATCGCCGTGAGCGCTATCACCATGGGTAGTGTCACCGTGAGCAATATCACCATGGGCACTGTCACCGTGAGCACTATTAACATGGGTACTATCAACAAGGGCCCTGTCACCGTGGGCACTGTCACCATGAGCACTGTCATCATGGGCACTGTCACCATGGGGACTGTCACCATTAGCACTGTCACTGTGGACACTATC
Organism: Balaenoptera borealis; assembly: GCF_965194805.1. Lineage (NCBI taxonomy): Eukaryota > Metazoa > Chordata > Mammalia > Artiodactyla > Balaenopteridae > Balaenoptera > Balaenoptera borealis. Next base: position 21,750,599 of record NC_138874.1, read on the forward strand.
ACCGTGAGCACTATGACAATGGGCACTATCCCGAAAGGCACTGTCACCATGGACACTGTCACCATGAACACTATCATCATGGGCAGTTCCACCATAAGGAATTTCACCATGGGAACTCCATCCATGTACACCGCCAGCATGAGCACAGTCAACATGGTCAGTGTCACCATGAGCACGGCCACCATGGGCACTTTCCACATGGGCACTGTCACCATGCGAACTATCACCGTGAGCACTATCACCATGAGCAGTATTACCATGAGCACTATCACCAAGGGCACTGTCAACGTGAGCACTATCACTGTGAGCACTATCACCATGAGCACTGTCACCATGAGCATTGTCACCATGGGCACTGTCACCATAGGCACTGTCACCATGGACACTCTCACCATGAGCACTATCATCATGGGCAGTGCTACCATGAGGAATTTCACCATCGGAAATCCAACCATGTACACCGCCAGCATGAGCACAGTCACCATGGTCAGTGCCACCATGAGCACTGTCACCATGGACACTTTCAACATGGGCCCTGTTACCATGTGAACGGTCACCATGAGCACTATCACCTTGAGCACTGTCACCATGAGCACTGTCACTGTGGGCAATGTCACCAAGAGCACTGTCACCTTGGGCACTGTCACCATGGGAACTGTAGGCATGAGCACTATCACCGTGAGCACTATAACCATGGGCAGTGTCACCGTGAGCAATATCACCATGAACACTGTCACCGTGTGCACTGTCCACATGAGCACTGTCACCATGGGAAATGTCACCATGGGCACTGTCATCATGGGAACTCTCACCATGAGCACTATCATCATGGGCAGTGCCATCATGACGAATTTCACCATTGGAACTCCAACCATGTACACCGCCAGCATGAGCACAGTCACCATGTGTAGTGTCATGATGAAAACTGTCACCATGTGTACTTTCAACATGGGCAGTGTCACCATGCGAACTGCCACCATGAGCACTATCACCATGAACACTATCACCAAGGGCACGGTCACCGTGAGCACTGTCACTGTGGGCACTGTCACCATGAGCACAGTCATCCTGGGCACTGTCACCATGGGAACTGTCACCATTAGCACTGTCCCTGTGGGCACTATCACCGTGAGCACTATCAGAATGGGCACTGTCACCATGGGCACTGTCACCGTGAGCAGTGTCACCATGAGCACTATCACCGTGAGCACTATCACCAAGGGCAGTGTCACCTCCAGCAATATCAACATGGGCACTGTAACCGTGAGCACTATTACAATGGGCACTATCAACATGAGCACTATCACGTGAGCACTGTCATTGTGGGAATTGTCACCGTGTGCACTGTCACCATGAGCACTGTCACCATGAGCACTATCACTATGGAAACTGTCACCATGGGAACGGTCACCATGGGCAATGTCAACATGAGCATTCTCACCATGCGGACTCTCACCATGAGCCCTGTCACCATGGGCACTGTCAACATGGGTACTGTCACCATGGGCACTTTCAATATGGGAACTGTCACCATGCGATCTGTCACCATGAGCAGTATCACCATGAGCACTATCACCAAGGGCACTGTCACCATGAGCACTGTCACCATGAGCACTGTCACAGTGGGCACTGTCACATGAGCACTGTCACCATGGGCACTGTCACCATGGGTAATGTCACCATGGGCACTTTCAACATGGGCACTGTCACCATGCGAAATGTCACCCTGAGCACTATCACCGTGAGTGCTATCACCATGGGCACTGTCACCGTGAGCACTATTAACATGGGTACTATCAACAAGGGCACTGTCACCGTGGGCACTGTCACCATGAGCACTGTCATCATGGGCACTGTCACCATGGGGACTGTCACCGTTAGCACTGTCACTGTGGACACTATCACCGTGAGCACTATGACAATGGGCACTATCGCGAAAGGCACTGTCACCATGGACACTGTCACCATGAGCACTATCATCATGGGCAGTTCCACCATAAGGAATTTCACCATGGGAACTCCATCCATGTACACCGCCAGCATGAGCACAGTCAACATGGTCAGTGTCACCATGAGCACTGCCACCATGGGCACTTTCCACATGGGCACTGTCCCCATGCGAACTATCACCGTGAGCACTATCACCATGAGCAGTATTACCATGAGCACTATCACCAAGGGCACTGTCAACGTGAGCACTATCACCATGAGCACTGTCACCATGAGCATTGTCACCGTGGGCACGGTCACCATGGGCACTGTCACCATGGGCAGTATCATCATTAGCTCTCTTACCATGGGAAATGTCACCATGAGCACTGTCATCTTGGGAACTGCCACCATGGACACCGCCACCATGAGCACTGTAACCATTGGCACTGCCACAGTGAGCACTGTCAACGTGAGCACTATCACCGTGAGCACTATCACTGTGAGCACTGTCTGTGTGGGCATTGTCCCCGTGTGCACTGTCACCATGAGCACTATCACCATGGGAATTGTCACCATGGGAACGGTCATCATGGGCAATGTCAACATGAGCACTGACACCATGGGAACTCTCTCCATGAGCACTGTCACCATGGGCAGTGTCACCATGGGCACTGTCACCATGGGCAGTGTCACCATGAGCACTGTCACCATGGGCACTCTCAAAATGGACATTGTCAACGTGAGCTCTATCATCATGGGCAGAGCCACCATGAGGAATTTCACCATGGGAAGTCCAACCATGTACACCGCCAGCATGAGCATATTCACCATGGGCAATGTCACCATGAGCACTGTCACCATGGGCACTTTCAAAATGGCCACTCTCACCATGGGCACTGTCACCATGGACACTGTCATCATGAGCTCTGTTACAATGAGAAATGTCACCATGAGCACTGTCATCTTGGGAACTGCCACAGTGAGCACTGTCAACGTGAGCACTGTCACCATGGGAACTGTCACCTTGTGCACTGTCACCATGGGAAATGTCACTATGGGCAGTGTCACCTTGGGCACTGTCACCATGGGCAGTGTCAACATGAGTACTATCACCATGAGCACTATCACCAAGGGCAGTGTCACCATGAGCACTATCACCGTGAGCACTATCACCATGGGCAGTGTCACCTTGAGCAACATCAACATGGGCACTGTCACCGTGAGCACTATTACAAAGGGCACTATCACCATGAGCACTATCATCGTGAGCACTGTCAGTGTGGGCATTGTCACTGTGTGCACTGTCACCGTGAGCACTGTCACAGTGGGCACTGTCACTGAGAGCACTATCACAATGGGCTCTGTCACCATAGGCACTGTCGCCATGGACACTGTCACCATGAGCTCTATCATCATGGGCAGTGCTACCAGGAGGAATTTCACCATCGGAACTCCAACCAGGTACACCGCCAGCATGAGCACAGTCACCATGGGCAGTGCCACCATGAGAACTGTCAACATGGGCACTTTCAACATGGGCAGTGTCACCAGGCAAACTGCCACCATGAGCACTATCACCATGAGCACTATCACCAAGGGCACTGTCTCCGTGAGCACTGTCACCGTGGGCAATGTCACCATGAGCACTGTCATAATGGGCACTGTAACCATTGGAACTGTCACCATGAGCACTATCACCGTGAGCACTATCACCATGGGTAGTGTCACCGTGGGCAAAATCACCATGGGCACTGTCACCGTGAGCACTGTCACCATGAGCACTGACACCATGAGCATTATCACCATGAGCACTGTCACCATAAGCATAGTCACCGTGGGCACTGTCACCATGAGCACTGTCACCATGGGCAGTGTCACCTTGAGCAATATAACCATGGGCACTGTCACCATGAGCACTATTACAATAGGCACTATCACCATGAGCACTATCACCGTGAGCACTGTCACCATGGGCATTGTCACTGTGTGCACTGTCACCGTGGGCATTGTCACCATGAGGAGTATCACCATGGGAACTATCACCATGGGAAAGGTCACCATGGGCAATATCAACATGAGCACTGTCACCATGGGAACTCTCATCATGAGCACTGTCACCATGAACACTATCATCATGGGCAGTGCCACCATAAGTAATTTCACTATGGGAACTCCTAACCATGTACACCGCCAGCATAAGCACAGTCACCATGGGAAGTGTCACCATGAGCACTGCCACCATGGGTCTTTCCACATGGGCACTCTCAGCATGCGAACCGTCACCATGAGCACTATCACCGTGAGCACTGTCACAATGAGCACTGTCACCATGTGCACTATCACCATGAGCACTATCACCAAGGGCACTGTCACTTTGAGCACTATCAACATGGGCAGTGTAACCGTGAGCACTATCACCATGGTCAGTGTCATCGTGAGCAATATCACTATGGGCACTGTCATGTGAGCACTATTACCATGGGTACTATCACCAAGGGCACTGTCATCGTGAGCACTGTCACCATGAGCACTGTCACCGTGGGCACTGTCACAATGAGCACTGTCATCATGAGCACTGTCACCATGCGAACTGTCACCATGAGCACTATCACCATGAGCCCTATCACCATGAGCACTATCACCAAGGGAACTGTCACCAAGGGCACTGTCACCATGAGCACTGTCACCATGAGCACTGTCACCGTGGGCTCTGTCACCATGAGCACTGTCAACATGGGCACTGTATCCATGGGAACTGTCACCATGGGCAGTATCACGGTGAGCACTATCACCATGGGAACTGTCACCATGGGAACGGACACCATGGGCACTGTCAAAATGAGCGCTGTCACCATGGGCACACTCACCATGGGCAATGTCACCATGGACACTATCACCATGGGAACTCTCAACATGAGCACTGTCACCATGGGAAATGTCACTATGGTTCGTGTCACCATGGGCACTTTCATCATGGGGAGTGTCACTATCAGCACTATTACCATGAGCACTATGACCATGACCACTCTAACCAAGGGCAGTGTCACCATGAGCACTATCACCGTGAGCAATATCACCATGGGCAGTGTCACCTTGAGCAATATCAACATCGGCACTGTCACTGTGAGCACTATTACAATAGGCACTATCACCATGAGCACTATCACGGTGAGCACTGTCACCGTGGGCATTGTCACAGTTTGCACTATCACCATGAGCACTGTAACCATGAGCAGTATCACCATGGGAACTGTCACCATGGGAACGGTCACCATGGGCAATGTCAACATGAGCACTGTCACCATGGGAACTCTCACCATGAGCACTATCACCATGGGAAATGTCACCATGGGCACTTTCACAATGGGTACTGTCACCATGTGCACTTTCAACATGGGCACTGTCACCATACGAACTCTCACTATGAGAACTATCACCAAGGGCACTGTCACCAAGGGCACTGTCACCGTGAACACTGTCCCTGTGAGCACTGTCACAGTGGCCACTGTCACCATTAGCACTGTCATCATGGGCACTGTCACCATAGGAACTGTCACAATGAGCACAGCCACTGTGGGCACTGTCACCATACGAACTCTCACTATGACCACTATCACCATGAGCACTATCACCAAGGGCAATGTGACCGTGAGCACTGTCACCATGAGCACTATCATCATGGGCAGTGCTACCATGAGGAATTTCACCATCGGAAATCCAACCATGTACACCGCCAGCATGAGCACAGTCACCATGGTCAGTGCCACCATGAGCACTGTCACCATGGACACTTTCAACATGGGCCCTGTCACCTTGTGAACGGTCACCATGAGCACTATCACCTTGAGCACTGTCACCATGAGCACTGTCACTGTGGGCAATGTCACCATGAGCACTGTCACCGTGGGCACTGTCACCATGGGAACTGTAGGCATGAGCACTATCACCGTGAGCACTATAACCATGGGCAGTGTCACCGTGAGCAATATCACCATGAACTCTGTCACCGTGTGCACTGTCCACATGAGCACTGTCACCATGGGAAATGTCACCATGGGCACTGTCATCATGGGAACTCTCACCATGAGCACTATCATCATGGGCAGTGCCATCATGACGAATTTCACCATTGGAACTCCAACCATGTACACTGCCAGCATGAGCACAGTCACCATGTGTAGTGTCACGATGAAAACTGTCACCATGTGTACTTTCAACATGGGCAGTGTCACCATGCGAACTGCCACCATGAGCACTATCACCATGAGCACTATCACCAAGGGCACGGTCACCGTGAGCACTGTCACCATGGGCACTGTCACCATGAGCACAGTCATCATGGGCACTGTCACCATGGGAACTGTCACCATTAGCACTGTCCCTGTGGGCACTATCACCGTGAGCACTATCAGAATGGGCACTGTCACCATGGGCACTGTCACCGTGAGCAGTGTCACCATGAGCACTATTACCATGAGCACTCTCACCATGAGCACTATCACCAAGGGCAGTGTCACCTCCAGCAATATCAACATGGGCACTGTAACCGTGAGCACTATTACAATGGGCACTATCAACATGAGCACTATCACGTGAGCACTGTCATTGTGGGAATTGTCACCGTGTGCACTGTCACCATGAGCACTGTCACCATGAGCACTATCACTATGGAAACTGTCACCATGGGAACGGTCACCATGGGCAATGTCAACATGAGCATTCTCACCATGGGGACTCTCACCATGAGCCCTGTCACCATGGGCACTGTCACCACGGGCACTGTCACCATGGGCAGTTTCAATATGGGAACTGTCACCATGCGATCTGTCACCATGAGCACTATCACCATGAGCACTATCACCAAGGGCACTGTCACCATGAGCACTGTCACCATGAGCACTGTCACAGTGGGCACTGTCACATGAGCACTGTCACCATGGGCACTGTCACCATGGGTAATGTCACCATGGGCACTTTCAACATGGGCACTGTCACCATGCGAAATGTCACCCTGAGCACTATCGCCGTGAGCGCTATCACCATGGGTAGTGTCACCGTGAGCAATATCACCATGGGCACTGTCACCGTGAGCACTATTAACATGGGTACTATCAACAAGGGCCCTGTCACCGTGGGCACTGTCACCATGAGCACTGTCATCATGGGCACTGTCACCATGGGGACTGTCACCATTAGCACTGTCACTGTGGACACTATCACCGTGAGCACTATGACAATGGGCACTATCCCGAAAGGCACTGTCACCATGGACACTGTCACCATGAACACTATCATCATGGGCAGTTCCACCATAAGGAATTTCACCATGGGAACTCCATCCATGTACACCGCCAGCATGAGCACAGTCAACATGGTCAGTGTCACCATGAGCACGGCCACCATGGGCACTTTCCACATGGGCACTGTCACCATGCGAACTATCACCGTGAGCACTATCACCATGAGCAGTATTACCATGAGCACTATCACCAAGGGCACTGTCAACGTGAGCACTATCACCGTGAGCACTATCACCATGAGCACTGTCACCATGAGCATTGTCACCATGGGCACTGTCACCATAGGCACTGTCACCATGGACACTCTCACCATGAGCACTATCATCATGGGCAGTGCTACCATGAGGAATTTCACCATCGGAAATCCAACCATGTACACCGCCAGCATGAGCACAGTCACCATGGTCAGTGCCACCATGAGCACTGTCACCATGGACACTTTCAACATGGGCCCTGTTACCATGTGAACGGTCACCATGAGCACTATCACCTTGAGCACTGTCACCATGAGCACTGTCACTGTGGGCAATGTCACCAAGAGCACTGTCACCTTGGGCACTGTCACCATGGGAACTGTAGGCATGAGCACTATCACCGTGAGCACTATAACCATGGGCAGTGTCACCGTGAGCAATATCACCATGAACACTGTCACCGTGTGCACTGTCCACATGAGCACTGTCACCATGGGAAATGTCACCATGGGCACTGTCATCATGGGAACTCTCACCATGAGCACTATCATCATGGGCAGTGCCATCATGACGAATTTCACCATTGGAACTCCAACCATGTACACCGCCAGCATGAGCACAGTCACCATGTGTAGTGTCATGATGAAAACTGTCACCATGTGTACTTTCAACATGGGCAGTGTCACCATGCGAACTGCCACCATGAGCACTATCACCATGAACACTATCACCAAGGGCACGGTCACCGTGAGCACTGTCACTGTGGGCACTGTCACCATGAGCACAGTCATCCTGGGCACTGTCACCATGGGAACTGTCACCATTAGCACTGTCCCTGTGGGCACTATCACCGTGAGCACTATCAGAATGGGCACTGTCACCATGGGCACTGTCACCGTGAGCAGTGTCACCATGAGCACTATCACCGTGAGCACTATCACCAAGGGCAGTGTCACCTCCAGCAATATCAACATGGGCACTGTAACCGTGAGCACTATTACAATGGGCACTATCAACATGAGCACTATCACGTGAGCACTGTCATTGTGGGAATTGTCACCGTGTGCACTGTCACCATGAGCACTGTCACCATGAGCACTATCACTATGGAAACTGTCACCATGGGAATGGTCACCATGGGCAATGTCAACATGAGCATTCTCACCATGCGGACTCTCACCATGAGCCCTGTCACCATGGGCACTGTCAACATGGGTACTGTCACCATGGGCACTTTCAATATGGGAACTGTCACCATGCGATCTGTCACCATGAGCAGTATCACCATGAGCACTATCACCAAGGGCACTGTCACCATGAGCACTGTCACCATGAGCACTGTCACAGTGGGCACTGTCACATGAGCACTGTCACCATGGGCACTGTCACCATGGGTAATGTCACCATGGGCACTTTCAACATGGGCACTGTCACCATGCGAAATGTCACCCTGAGCACTATCACCGTGAGTGCTATCACCATGGGCACTGTCACCGTGAGCACTATTAACATGGGTACTATCAACAAGGGCCCTGTCACCATGGGCACTGTCACCATGGGGACTGTCACCATTAGCACTGTCACTGTGGACACTATCACCGTGAGCACTATGACAATGGGCACTATCGCGAAAGGCACTGTCACCATGGACACTGTCACCATGAGCACTATCATCATGGGCAGTTCCACCATAAGGAATTTCACCATGGGAACTCCATCCATGTACACCGCCAGCATGAGCACAGTCAACATGGTCAGTGTCACCATGAGCACTGCCACCATGGGCACTTTCCACATGGGCACTGTCACCATGCGAACTATCACCGTGAGCACTATCACCATGAGCAGTATTACCATGAGCACTATCACCAAGGGCACTGTCAACGTGAGCACTATCACCGTGAGCACTATCACCATGAGCACTGTCACCATGAGCATTGTCACCGTGGGCACGGTCACCATGGGCACTGTCACCATGGGCAGTATCATCATTAGCTCTCTTACCATGGGAAATGTCACCATGAGCACTGTCATCTTGGGAACTGCCACCATGGACACTGCCACCATGAGCACTGTAACCATTGGCACTGCCACAGTGAGCACTGTCAACGTGAGCACTATCACCGTGAGCACTATCACTGTGAGCACTGTCTGTGTGGGCATTGTCCCCGTGTGCACTGTCACCATGAGCACTATCACCATGGGAATTGTCACCATGGGAACGGTCATCATGGGCAATGTCAACATGAGCACTGACACCATGGGAACTCTCTCCATGAGCACTGTCACCATGGGCAGTGTCACCATGGGCACTGTCACCATGGGCAGTGTCACCATGAGCACTGTCACCATGGGCACTCTCAAAATGGACATTGTCAACGTGAGCTCTATCATCATGGGCAGAGCCACCATGAGGAATTTCACCATGGGAAGTCCAACCATGTACACCGCCAGCATGAGCATATTCACCATGGGCAATGTCACCATGAGCACTGTCACCATGGGCACTTTCAAAATGGCCACTCTCACCATGGGCACTGTCACCATGGACACTGTCATCATGAGCTCTGTTACAATGAGAAATGTCACCATGAGCACTGTCATCTTGGGAACTGCCACCATGGACACTGCCACCATGAGCACTGTAACCATTGGCACTGCCACAGTGAGCACTGTCACCGTGAGCACTGTCACCATGGGAACTGTCACCTTGTGCACTGTCACCATGGGAAATGTCACTATGGGCAGTGTCACCTTGGGCACTGTCACCATGGGCAGTGTCAACATGAGTACTATCACCATGAGCACTATCACCAAGGGCAGTGTCACCATGAGCACTATCACCATGAGCACTATCACCATGGGCAGTGTCACCTTGAGCAACATCAACATGGGCACTGTCACCGTGAGCACTATTACAATGGGCACTATCACCATGAGCACTATCATCGTGAGCACTGTCAGTGTGGGCATTGTCACTGTGTGCACTGTCACCGTGAGCACTGTCACATTGAGCACTGTCACCGTGGGCAATGTCACCATGAGCACTGTCATAATGGGCACTGTAACCATTGGAACTGTCACCATGAGCACTATCACCGTGAGCACTATCACCATGGGTAGTGTCACCGTGAGCAAAATCACCATGGGCACTGTCACCGTGAGCACTATTAACATGGGTACTATCACCAAGGGCACTGTCACCGTGAGCACTGTCACCATGAGCACTGACACCATGAGCATTATCACCATGAGCACTGTCACCATAAGCATAGTCACCGTGGGCACTGTCACCATGAGCACTGTCACCATGGGCAGTGTCACCTTGAGCAATATAACCATGGGCACTGTCACCATGAGCACTATTACAATAGGCACTATCACCATGAGCACTATCACCGTGAGCACTGTCACCATGGGCATTGTCACTGTGTGCACTGTCACCGTGGGCATTGTCACCATGAGGAGTATCACCATGGGAACTATCACCATGGGAAAGGTCACCATGGGCAATATCAACATGAGCACTGTCACCATGGGAACTCTCATCATGAGCACTGTCACCATGAACACTATCATCATGGGCAGTGCCACCATAAGGAATTTCACTATGGGAACTCCTAACCATGTACACCGCCAGCATAAGCACAGTCACCATGGGAAGTGTCACCATGAGCACTGCCACCATGGGTCTTTCCACATGGGCACTCTCAGCATGCGAACCGTCACCATGAGCACTATCACCGTGAGCACTGTCACAATGAGCACTGTCACCATGTGCACTATCACCATGAGCACTATCACCAAGGGCACTGTCACTTTGAGCACTATCAACATGGGCAGTGTAACCGTGAGCACTATCACCATGGTCAGTGTCATCGTGAGCAATATCACTATGGGCACTGTCATGTGAGCACTATTACCATGGGTACTATCACCAAGGGCACTGTCATCGTGAGCACTGTCACCATGAGCACTGTCACCGTGGGCACTGTCACAATGAGCACTGTCATCATGAGCACTGTCACCATGCGAACTGTCACCATGAGCACTATCACCATGAGCCCTATCACCATGAGCACTATCACCAAGGGAACTGTCACCATGAGCACTATCACCATGAGCACTATCACCATGGGCACTGTCACCGTGAGCACTATTACCATGGGCACTGTCACCAAGGGCACTGTCACCATGAGCACTGTCACCATGAGCACTGTCACCATGGGCTCTGTCACCATGAGCACTGTCAACATGGGCACTGTATCCATGGGAACTGTCACCATGGGCAGTATCACGGTGAGCACTATCACCATGGGAACTGTCACCATGGGAACGGACACCATGGGCACTGTCAAAATGAGCACTGTCACCATGGGCACACTCACCATGGGCAATGTCACCATGGACACTATCACCATGGGAACTCTCAACATGAGCACTGTCACCATGGGAAATGTCACTATGGTTCGTGTCACCATGGGCACTTTCATCATGGGGAGTGTCACTATCAGCACTATTACCATGAGCACTATGACCATGACCACTCTAACCAAGGGCAGTGTCACCATGAGCACTATCACCGTGAGCAATATCACCATGGGCAGTGTCACCTTGAGCAATATCAACATCGGCACTGTCACTGTGAGCACTATTACAATAGGCACTATCACCATGAGCACTATCACGGTGAGCACTGTCACCGTGGGCATTGTCACAGTTTGCACTATCACCATGAGCACTGTAACCATGAGCAGTATCACCATGGGAACTGTCACCATGGGAACGGTCACCATGGGCAATGTCAACATGAGCACTGTCACCATGGGAACTCTCACCATGAGCACTATCACCATGGGAAATGTCACCATGGGCACTTTCACAATGGGTACTGTCACCATGTGCACTTTCAACATGGGCACTGTCACCATACGAACTCTCACTATGACCACTATCACCATGAGCACTATCACCAAGGGCACTGTCACCGTGAACACTGTCCCTGTGAGCACTGTCACAGTGGCCACTGTCACCATTAGCACTGTCATCATGGGCACTGTCACCATAGGAACTGTCACAATGAGCACAGCCACTGTGGGCACTGTCACCATACGAACTCTCACTATGACCACTATCACCATGAGCACTATCACCAAGGGCAATGTGACCGTGAGCACTGTCACCATGAGCACTATCATCATGGGCAGTGCTACCATGAGGAATTTCACCATCGGAAATCCAACCATGTACACCGCCAGCATGAGCACAGTCACCATGGTCAGTGCCACCATGAGCACTGTCACCATGGACACTTTCAACATGGGCCCTGTCACCTTGTGAACGGTCACCATGAGCACTATCACCTTGAGCACTGTCACCATGAGCACTGTCACTGTGGGCAATGTCACCATGAGCACTGTCACCGTGGGCACTGTCACCATGGGAACTGTAGGCATGAGCACTATCACCGTGAGCACTATAACCATGGGCAGTGTCACCGTGAGCAATATCACCATGAACTCTGTCACCGTGTGCACTGTCCACATGAGCACTGTCACCATGGGAAATGTCACCATGGGCACTGTCATCATGGGAACTCTCACCATGAGCACTATCATCATGGGCAGTGCCATCATGACGAATTTCACCATTGGAACTCCAACCATGTACACCGCCAGCATGAGCACAGTCACCATGTGTAGTGTCACGATGAAAACTGTCACCATGTGTACTTTCAACATGGGCAGTGTCACCATGCGAACTGCCACCATGAGCACTATCACCATGAGCACTATCACCAAGGGCACGGTCACCGTGAGCACTGTCACCATGGGCACTGTCACCATGAGCACAGTCATCATGGGCACTGTCACCATGGGAACTGTCACCATTAGCACTGTCCCTGTGGGCACTATCACCGTGAGCACTATCAGAATGGGCACTGTCACCATGGGCACTGTCACCGTGAGCAGTGTCACCATGAGCACTATTACCATGAGCACTCTCACCATGAGCACTATCACCAAGGGCAGTGTCACCTCCAGCAATATCAACATGGGCACTGTAACCGTGAGCACTATTACAATGGGCACTATCAACATGAGCACTATCACGTGAGCACTGTCATTGTGGGAATTGTCACCGTGTGCACTGTCACCATGAGCACTGTCACCATGAGCACTATCACTATGGAAACTGTCACCATGGGAACGGTCACCATGGGCAATGTCAACATGAGCATTCTCACCATGGGGACTCTCACCATGAGCCCTGTCACCATGGGCACTGTCACCACGGGCACTGTCACCATGGGCACTTTCAATATGGGAACTGTCACCATGCGATCTGTCACCATGAGCACTATCACCATGAGCACTATCACCAAGGGCACTGTCACCATGAGCACTGTCACCATGAGCACTGTCACAGTGGGCACTGTCACATGAGCACTGTCACCATGGGCACTGTCACCATGGGTAATGTCACCATGGGCACTTTCAACATGGGCACTGTCACCATGCGAAATGTCACCCTGAGCACTATCGCCGTGAGCGCTATCACCATGGGTAGTGTCACCGTGAGCAATATCACCATGGGCACTGTCACCGTGAGCACTATTAACATGGGTACTATCAACAAGGGCCCTGTCACCGTGGGCACTGTCACCATGAGCACTGTCATCATGGGCACTGTCACCATGCGGACTATCACCATTAGCACTGTCACTGTGGACACTATCACCGTGAGCACTATGACAATGGGCACTATCGCGAAAGGCACTGTCACCATGGACACTGTCACCATGAACACTATCATCATGGGCAGTTCCACCATAAGGAATTTCACCATGGGAACTCCATCCATGTACACCGCCAGCATGAGCACAGTCAACATGGTCAGTGTCACCATGAGCACGGCCACCATGGGCACTTTCCACATGGGCACTGTCACCATGCGAACTATCACCGTGAGCACTATCACCATGAGCAGTATTACCATGAGCACTATCACCAAGGGCACTGTCAACGTGAGCACTATCACTGTGAGCACTATCACCATGAGCACTGTCACCATGAGCATTGTCACCATGGGCACTGTCACCATAAGCACTGTCACCATGGACACTCTCACCATGAGCACTATCATCATGGGCAGTGCTACCATGAGGAATTTCACCATCGGAAATCCAACCATGTACACCGCCAGCATGAGCACAGTCACCATGGTCAGTGCCACCATGAGCACTGTCACCATGGACACTTTCAACATGGGCCCTGTCACCTTGTGAACGGTCACCATGAGCACTATCACCTTGAGCACTGTCACCATGAGCACTGTCACTGTGGGCAATGTCACCATGAGCACTGTCACCGTGGGCACTGTCACCATGGGAACTGTAGGCATGAGCACTATCACCGTGAGCACTATAACCATGGGCAGTGTCACCGTGAGCAATATCACCATGAACTCTGTCACCGTGTGCACTGTCCACATGAGCACTGTCACCATGGGAAATGTCACCATGGGCACTGTCATCATGGGAACTCTCACCATGAGCACTATCATCATGGGCAGTGCCATCATGACGAATTTCACCATTGGAACTCCAACCATGTACACCGCCAGCATGAGCACAGTCACCATGTGTAGTGTCACGATGAAAACTGTCACCATGTGTACTTTCAACATGGGCAGTGTCACCATGCGAACTGCCACCATGAGCACTATCACCATGAGCACTATCACCAAGGGCACGGTCACCGTGAGCACTGTCACCATGGGCACTGTCACCATGAGCACAGTCATCATGGGCACTGTCACCATGGGAACTGTCACCATTAGCACTGTCCCTGTGGGCACTATCACCGTGAGCACTATCAGAATGGGCACTGTCACCATGGGCACTGTCACCGTGAGCAGTGTCACCATGAGCACTATTACCATGAGCACTCTCACCATGAGCACTATCACCAAGGGCAGTGTCACCTCCAGCAATATCAACATGGGCACTGTAACCGTGAGCACTATTACAATGGGCACTATCAACATGAGCACTATCACGTGAGCACTGTCATTGTGGGAATTGTCACCGTGTGCACTGTCACCATGAGCACTGTCACCATGAGCACTATCACTATGGAAACTGTCACCATGGGAACGGTCACCATGGGCAATGTCAACATGAGCATTCTCACCATGGGGACTCTCACCATGAGCCCTGTCACCATGGGCACTGTCACCACGGGCACTGTCACCATGGGCAGTTTCAATATGGGAACTGTCACCATGCGATCTGTCACCATGAGCACTATCACCATGAGCACTATCACCAAGGGCACTGTCACCATGAGCACTGTCACCATGAGCACTGTCACAGTGGGCACTGTCACATGAGCACTGTCACCATGGGCACTGTCACCATGGGTAATGTCACCATGGGCACTTTCAACATGGGCACTGTCACCATGCGAAATGTCACCCTGAGCACTATCGCCGTGAGCGCTATCACCATGGGTAGTGTCACCGTGAGCAATATCACCATGGGCACTGTCACCGTGAGCACTATTAACATGGGTACTATCAACAAGGGCCCTGTCACCGTGGGCACTGTCACCATGAGCACTGTCATCATGGGCACTGTCACCATGCGGACTATCACCATTAGCACTGTCACTGTGGACACTATCACCGTGAGCACTATTACAATGGGCACTATCCCGAAAGGCACTGTCACCATGGACACTGTCACCATGAACACTATCATCATGGGCAGTTCCACCATAAGGAATTTCACCATGGGAACTCCATCCATGTACACCGCCAGCATGAGCACAGTCAACATGGTCAGTGTCACCATGAGCACGGCCACCATGGGCACTTTCCACATGGGCACTGTCACCATGCGAACTATCACCGTGAGCACTATCACCATGAGCAGTATTACCATGAGCACTATCACCAAGGGCACTGTCAACGTGAGCACTATCACCGTGAGCACTATCACCATGAGCACTGTCACCATGAGCATTGTCACCATGGGCACTGTCACCATAGGCACTGTCACCATGGACACTCTCACCATGAGCACTATCATCATGGGCAGTGCTACCATGAGGAATTTCACCATCGGAAATCCAACCATGTACACCGCCAGCATGAGCACAGTCACCATGGTCAGTGCCACCATGAGCACTGTTACCATGGACACTTTCAACATGGGCCCTGTTACCATGTGAACGGTCACCATGACCACTATCACCTTGAGCACTGTCACCATGAGCACTGTCACTGTGGGCAATGTCACCAAGAGCACTGTCACCTTGGGCACTGTCACCATGGGAACTGTAGGCATGAGCACTATCACCGTGAGCACTATAACCATGGGCAGTGTCACCGTGAGCAATATCACCATGAACACTGTCACCGTGTGCACTGTCCACATGAGCACTGTCACCATGGGAAATGTCACCATGGGCACTGTCATCATGGGAACTCTCACCATGAGCACTATCATCATGGGCAGTGCCATCATGACGAATTTCACCATTGGAACTCCAACCATGTACACCGCCAGCATGAGCACAGTCACCATGTGTAGTGTCATGATGAAAACTGTCACCATGTTTACTTTCAACATGGGCAGTGTCACCATGCGAACTGCCACCATGAGCACTATCACCATGAACACTATCACCAAGGACACGGTCACCGTGAGCACTGTCACTGTGGGCACTGTCACCATGAGCACAGTCATCCTGGGCACTGTCACCATGGGAACTGTCACCATTAGCACTGTCCCTGTGGGCACTATCACCGTGAGCACTATCAGAATGGGCACTGTCACCATGGGCACTGTCACCGTGAGCAGTGTCACTATGAGCACTATCACCGTGAGCACTATCACCAAGGGCAGTGTCACCTCCAGCAATATCAACATGGGCACTGTAACCGTGAGCACTATTACAATGGGCACTATCAACATGAGCACTATCACGTGAGCACTGTCATTGTGGGAATTGTCACCGTGTGCACTGTCACCATGAGCACTGTCACCATGAGCACTATCACTATGGAAACTGTCACCATGGGAACGGTCACCATGGGCAATGTCAACATGAGCATTCTCACCATGCGGACTCTCACCATGAGCCCTGTCACCATGGGCACTGTCAACATGGGTACTGTCACCATGGGCACTTTCAATATGGGAACTGTCACCATGCGATCTGTCACCATGAGCAGTATCACCATGAGCACTATCACCAAGGGCACTGTCACCATGAGCACTGTCACCATGAGCACTGTCACAGTGGGCACTGTCACATGAGCACTGTCACCATGGGCACTGTCACCATGGGTAATGTCACCATGGGCACTTTCAACATGGGCACTGTCACCATGCGAAATGTCACCCTGAGCACTATCACCGTGAGTGCTATCACCATGGGCACTGTCACCGTGAGCACTATTAACATGGGTACTATCAACAAGGGCCCTGTCATCGTGGGCACTGTCACCATGGGGACTGTCACCATTAGCACTGTCACTGTGGACACTATCACCGTGAGCACTATGACAATGGGCACTATCGCGAAAGGCACTGTCACCATGGACACTGTCACCATGAGCACTATCATCATGGGCAGTTCCACCATAAGGAATTTCACCATGGGAACTCCATCCATGTACACCGCCAGTATGAGCACAGTCAACATGGTCAGTGTCACCATGAGCACTGCCACCATGGGCACTTTCCACATGGGCACTGTCACCATGCAAACTATCACCGTGAGCACTATCACCATGAGCAGTATTACCATGAGCACTATCACCAAGGGCACTGTCAACGTGAGCACTATCACCGTGAGCACTATCACCATGAGCACTGTCACCATGAGCATTGTCACCGTGGGCACGGTCACCATGGGCACTGTCACCATGGGAAGTATCATCATTAGCTCTCTTACCATGGGAAATGTCACCATGAGCACTGTCATCTTGGGAACTGCCACCATGGACACTGCCACCATGAGCACTGTAACCATTGGCACTGCCACAGTGAGCACTGTCAACGTGAGCACTATCACCGTGAGCACTATCACTGTGAGCACTGTCTGTGTGGGCATTGTCCCCGTGTGCACTGTCACCATGAGCACTATCACCATGGGAATTGTCACCATGGGAACGGTCATCATGGGCAATGTCAACATGAGCACTGACACCATGGGAACTCTCTCCATGAGCACTGTCACCATGGGCAGTGTCACCATGGGCACTGTCACCATGGGCAGTGTCACCATGAGCACTGTCACCATGGGCACTCTCAAAATGGACATTGTCAACGTGAGCTCTATCATCATGGGCAGAGCCACCATGAGGAATTTCACCATGGGAAGTCCAACCATGTACACCGCCAGCATGAGCATATTCACCATGGGCAATGTCACCATGAGCACTGTCACCATGGGCACTTTCAAAATGGCCACTCTCACCATGGGCACTGTCACCATGGACACTGTCATCATGAGCTCTGTTACAATGAGAAATGTCACCATGAGCACTGTCATCTTGGGAACTGCCACCATGGACACTGCCACCATGAGCACTGTAACCATTGGCACTGCCACAGTGAGCACTGTCACCGTGAGCACTGTCACCATGGGAACTGTCACCTTGTGCACTGTCACCATGGGAAATGTCACTATGGGCAGTGTCACCTTGGGCACTGTCACCATGGGCAGTGTCAACATGAGTACTATCACCATGAGCACTATCACCAAGGGCAGTGTCACCATGAGCACTATCACCGTGAGCACTATCACCATGGGCAGTGTCACCTTGAGCAACATCAACATGGGCACTGTCACTGTGAGCACTATTACAATGGGCACTATCACCATGAGCACTATCATCGTGAGCACTGTCAGTGTGGGCATTGTCACTGTGTGCACTGTCACTGAGAGCACTATCACAATGGGCTCTGTCACCATAGGCACTGTCGCCATGGACACTGTCACCATGAGCTCTATCATCATGGGCAGTGCTACCAGGAGGAATTTCACCATCGGAACTCCAACCAGGTACACCGCCAGCATGAGCACAGTCACCATGGGCAGTGCCACCATGAGAACTGTCAACATGGGCACTTTCAACATGGGCAGTGTCACCAGGCAAACTGCCACCATGAGCACTATCACCATGAGCACTATCACCAAGGGCACTCTCACCGTGAGCACTGTCACCGTGGGCAATGTCACCATGAGCACTGTCATAATGGGCACTGTAACCATTGGAACTGTCACCATGAGCACTATCACCGTGAGCACTATCACCATGGGTAGTGTCACCGTGAGCAAAATCACCATGGGCACTGTCACCGTGAGCACTATTAACATGGGTACTATCACCAAGGGCACTGTCACCGTGAGCACTGTCACCATGAGCACTGACACCATGAGCATTATCACCATGAGCACTGTCACCATAAGCATAGTCACCGTGGGCACTGTCACCATGAGCACTGTCACCATGGGCAGTGTCACCTTGAGCAATATAACCATGGGCACTGTCACCATGAGCACTATTACAATAGGCACTATCACCATGAGCACTATCACCGTGAGCACTGTCACCATGGGCATTGTCACTGTGTGCACTGTCACCGTGGGCATTGTCACCATGAGGAGTATCACCATGGGAACTATCACCATGGGAAAGGTCACCATGGGCAATATCAACATGAGCACTGTCACCATGGGAACTCTCATCATGAGCACTGTCACCATGAACACTATCATCATGGGCAGTGCCACCATAAGGAATTTCACTATGGGAACTCCTAACCATGTACACCGCCAGCATAAGCACAGTCACCATGGGAAGTGTCACCATGAGCACTGCCACCATGGGTCTTTCCACATGGGCACTCTCAGCATGCGAACCGTCACCATGAGCACTATCACCGTGAGCACTGTCACAATGAGCACTGTCACCATGTGCACTATCACCATGAGCACTATCACCAAGGGCACTGTCACTTTGAGCACTATCAACATGGGCAGTGTAACCGTGAGCACTATCACCATGGTCAGTGTCATCGTGAGCAATATCACTATGGGCACTGTCATGTGAGCACTATTACCATGGGTACTATCACCAAGGGCACTGTCATCGTGAGCACTGTCACCATGAGCACTGTCACTGTGGGCACTGTCACAATGAGCACTGTCATCATGAGCACTGTCACCATGCGAACTGTCACCATGAGCACTATCACCATGAGCCCTATCACCATGAGCACTATCACCAAGGGAACTGTCACCATGAGCACTATCACCATGAGCACTATCACCATGGGCACTGTCACCGTGAGCACTATTACCATGGGCACTGTCACCAAGGGCACTGTCACCATGAGCACTGTCACCATGAGCACTGTCACCGTGGGCTCTGTCACCATGAGCACTGTCAACATGGGCACTGTATTCATGGGAACTGTCACCATGGGCAGTATCACGGTGAGCACTATCACCATGGGAACTGTCACCATGGGAACGGACACCATGGGCACTGTCAAAATGAGCACTGTCACCATGGGCACACTCACCATGGGCAATGTCACCATGGACACTATCACCATGGGAACTCTCAACATGAGCACTGTCACCATGGGAAATGTCACTATGGTTCGTGTCACCATGGGCACTTTCATCATGGGGAGTGTCACTATCAGCACTATTACCATGAGCACTATGACCATGACCACTCTAACCAAGGGCAGTGTCACCATGAGCACTATCACCGTGAGCAATATCACCATGGGCAGTGTCACCTTGAGCAATATCAACATCGGCACTGTCACTGTGAGCACTATTACAATAGGCACTATCACCATGAGCACTATCACGGTGAGCACTGTCACCGTGGGCATTGTCACAGTTTGCACTATCACCATGAGCACTGTAACCATGAGCAGTATCACCATGGGAACTGTCACCATGGGAACGGTCACCATGGGCAATGTCAACATGAGCACTGTCACCATGGGAACTCTCACCATGAGCACTATCACCATGGGAAATGTCACCATGGGCACTTTCACAATGGGTACTGTCACCATGTGCACTTTCAACATGGGCACTGTCACCATACGAACTCTCACTATGACCACTATCACCATGAGCACTATCACCAAGGGCACTGTCACCGTGAACACTGTCCCTGTGAGCACTGTCACAGTGGCCACTGTCACCATTAGCACTGTCATCATGGGCACTGTCACCATAGGAACTGTCACAATGAGCACAGCCACTGTGGGCACTGTCACCATACGAACTCTCACTATGACCACTATCACCATGAGCACTATCACCAAGGGCAATGTGACCGTGAGCACTGTCACCATGAGCACTATCATCATGGGCAGTGCTACCATGAGGAATTTCACCATCGGAAATCCAACCATGTACACCGCCAGCATGAGCACAGTCACCATGGTCAGTGCCACCATGAGCACTGTCACCATGGACACTTTCAACATGGGCCCTGTCACCTTGTGAACGGTCACCATGAGCACTATCACCTTGAGCACTGTCACCATGAGCACTGTCACTGTGGGCAATGTCACCATGAGCACTGTCACCGTGGGCACTGTCACCATGGGAACTGTAGGCATGAGCACTATCACCGTGAGCACTATAACCATGGGCAGTGTCACCGTGAGCAATATCACCATGAACTCTGTCACCGTGTGCACTGTCCACATGAGCACTGTCACCATGGGAAATGTCACCATGGGCACTGTCATCATGGGAACTCTCACCATGAGCACTATCATCATGGGCAGTGCCATCATGACGAATTTCACCATTGGAACTCCAACCATGTACACCGCCAGCATGAGCACAGTCACCATGTGTAGTGTCACGATGAAAACTGTCACCATGTGTACTTTCAACATGGGCAGTGTCACCATGCGAACTGCCACCATGAGCACTATCACCATGAGCACTATCACCAAGGGCACGGTCACCGTGAGCACTGTCACCATGGGCACTGTCACCATGAGCACAGTCATCATGGGCACTGTCACCATGGGAACTGTCACCATTAGCACTGTCCCTGTGGGCACTATCACCGTGAGCACTATCAGAATGGGCACTGTCACCATGGGCACTGTCACCGTGAGCAGTGTCACCATGAGCACTATTACCATGAGCACTCTCACCATGAGCACTATCACCAAGGGCAGTGTCACCTCCAGCAATATCAACATGGGCACTGTAACCGTGAGCACTATTACAATGGGCACTATCAACATGAGCACTATCACGTGAGCACTGTCATTGTGGGAATTGTCACCGTGTGCACTGTCACCATGAGCACTGTCACCATGAGCACTATCACTATGGAAACTGTCACCATGGGAACGGTCACCATGGGCAATGTCAACATGAGCATTCTCACCATGGGGACTCTCACCATGAGCCCTGTCACCATGGGCACTGTCACCACGGGCACTGTCACCATGGGCACTTTCAATATGGGAACTGTCACCATGCGATCTGTCACCATGAGCACTATCACCATGAGCACTATCACCAAGGGCACTGTCACCATGAGCACTGTCACCATGAGCACTGTCACAGTGGGCACTGTCACATGAGCACTGTCACCATGGGCACTGTCACCATGGGTAATGTCACCATGGGCACTTTCAACATGGGCACTGTCACCATGCGAAATGTCACCCTGAGCACTATCGCCGTGAGCGCTATCACCATGGGTAGTGTCACCGTGAGCAATATCACCATGGGCACTGTCACCGTGAGCACTATTAACATGGGTACTATCAACAAGGGCCCTGTCACCGTGGGCACTGTCACCATGAGCACTGTCATCATGGGCACTGTCACCATGGGGACTGTCACCATTAGCACTGTCACTGTGGACACTATCACCGTGAGCACTATGACAATGGGCACTATCCCGAAAGGCACTGTCACCATGGACACTGTCACCATGAACACTATCATCATGGGCAGTTCCACCATAAGGAATTTCACCATGGGAACTCCATCCATGTACACCGCCAGCATGAGCACAGTCAACATGGTCAGTGTCACCATGAGCACGGCCACCATGGGCACTTTCCACATGGGCACTGTCACCATGCGAACTATCACCGTGAGCACTATCACCATGAGCAGTATTACCATGAGCACTATCACCAAGGGCACTGTCAACGTGAGCACTATCACCGTGAGCACTATCACCATGAGCACTGTCACCATGAGCATTGTCACCATGGGCACTGTCACCATAGGCACTGTCACCATGGACACTCTCACCATGAGCACTATCATCATGGGCAGTGCTACCATGAGGAATTTCACCATCGGAAATCCAACCATGTACACCGCCAGCATGAGCACAGTCACCATGGTCAGTGCCACCATGAGCACTGTCACCATGGACACTTTCAACATGGGCCCTGTTACCATGTGAACGGTCACCATGAGCACTATCACCTTGAGCACTGTCACCATGAGCACTGTCACTGTGGGCAATGTCACCAAGAGCACTGTCACCTTGGGCACTGTCACCATGGGAACTGTAGGCATGAGCACTATCACCGTGAGCACTATAACCATGGGCAGTGTCACCGTGAGCAATATCACCATGAACACTGTCACCGTGTGCACTGTCCACATGAGCACTGTCACCATGGGAAATGTCACCATGGGCACTGTCATCATGGGAACTCTCACCATGAGCACTATCATCATGGGCAGTGCCATCATGACGAATTTCAACATTGGAACTCCAACCATGTACACCGCCAGCATGAGCACAGTCACCATGTGTAGTGTCATGATGAAAACTGTCACCATGTGTACTTTCAACATGGGCACTGTCACCATGCGAACTGCCATCATGAGCACTATCACCATGAACACTATCACCAAGGGCACGGTCACCGTGAGCACTGTCACTGTGGGCACTGTCACCATGAGCACAGTCATCATGGGCACTGTCACCATGGGAACTGTCACCATTAGCACTGTCCCTGTGGGCACTATCACCGTGAGCACTATCAGAATGGGCACTGTCACCATGGGCACTGTCACCGTGAGCAGTGTCACCATGAGCACTATCACCGTGAGCACTATCACCAAGGGCAGTGTCACCTCCAGCAATATCAACATGGGCACTGTAACCGTGAGCACTATTACAATGGGCACTATCAACATGAGCACTATCACGTGAGCACTGTCATTGTGGG
The DNA here is from genome assembly GCF_965194805.1 of Balaenoptera borealis. Lineage (NCBI taxonomy): Eukaryota > Metazoa > Chordata > Mammalia > Artiodactyla > Balaenopteridae > Balaenoptera > Balaenoptera borealis. The sequence continues at coordinate 21,775,309 of NC_138874.1, forward strand.
AATTGTCACCGTGTGCACTGTCACCATGAGCACTGTCACCATGAGCACTATCACTATGGAAACTGTCACCATGGGAACGGTCACCATGGGCAATGTCAACATGAGCATTCTCACCATGCGGACTCTCACCATGAGCCCTCTCACCATGGGCACTGTCAACATGGGTACTGTCACCATGGGCACTTTCAATATGGGAACTGTCACCATGCGATCTGTCACCATGAGCAGTATCACCATGAGCACTATCACCAAGGGCACTGTCACCATGAGCACTGTCACCATGAGCACTGTCACAGTGGGCACTGTCACATGAGCACTGTCACCATGGGCACTGTCACCATGGGTAATGTCACCATGGGCACTTTCAACATGGGCACTGTCACCATGCGAAATGTCACCCTGAGCACTATCACCGTGAGTGCTATCACCATGGGCACTGTCACCGTGAGCACTATTAACATGGGTACTATCAACAAGGGCCCTGTCACCGTGGGCACTGTCACCATGGGGACTGTCACCATTAGCACTGTCACTGTGGACACTATCACCGTGAGCACTATGACAATGGGCACTATCGCGAAAGGCACTGTCACCATGGACACTGTCACCATGAGCACTATCATCATGGGCAGTTCCACCATAAGGAATTTCACCATGGGAACTCCATCCATGTACACCGCCAGCATGAGCACAGTCAACATGGTCAGTGTCACCATGAGCACTGCCACCATGGGCACTTTCCACATGGGCACTGTCACCATGCAAACTATCACCGTGAGCACTATCACCATGAGCAGTATTACCATGAGCACTATCACCAAGGGCACTGTCAACGTGAGCACTATCACCGTGAGCACTATCACCATGAGCACTGTCACCATGAGCATTGTCACCGTGGGCACGGTCACCATGGGCACTGTCACCATGGGCAGTATCATCATTAGCTCTCTTACCATGGGAAATGTCACCATGAGCACTGTCATCTTGGGAACTGCCACCATGGACACTGCCACCATGAGCACTGTAACCATTGGCACTGCCACAGTGAGCACTGTCAACGTGAGCACTATCACCGTGAGCACTATCACTGTGAGCACTGTCTGTGTGGGCATTGTCCCCGTGTGCACTGTCACCATGAGCACTATCACCATGGGAATTGTCACCATGGGAACGGTCATCATGGGCAATGTCAACATGAGCACTGACACCATGGGAACTCTCTCCATGAGCACTGTCACCATGGGCAGTGTCACCATGGGCACTGTCACCATGGGCAGTGTCACCATGAGCACTGTCACCATGGGCACTCTCAAAATGGACATTGTCAACGTGAGCTCTATCATCATGGGCAGAGCCACCATGAGGAATTTCACCATGGGAAGTCCAACCATGTACACCGCCAGCATGAGCATATTCACCATGGGCAATGTCACCATGAGCACTGTCACCATGGGCACTTTCAAAATGGCCACTCTCACCATGGGCACTGTCACCATGGACACTGTCATCATGAGCTCTGTTACAATGAGAAATGTCACCATGAGCACTGTCATCTTGGGAACTGCCACCATGGACACTGCCACCATGAGCACTGTAACCATTGGCACTGCCACAGTGAGCACTGTCACCGTGAGCACTGTCACCATGGGAACTGTCACCTTGTGCACTGTCACCATGGGAAATGTCACTATGGGCAGTGTCACCTTGGGCACTGTCACCATGGGCAGTGTCAACATGAGTACTATCACCATGAGCACTATCACCAAGGGCAGTGTCACCATGAGCACTATCACCGTGAGCACTATCACCATGGGCAGTGTCACCTTGAGCAACATCAACATGGGCACTGTCACCGTGAGCACTATTACAATGGGCACTATCACCATGAGCACTATCATCGTGAGCACTGTCAGTGTGGGCATTGTCACTGTGTGCACTGTCACCGTGAGCACTGTCACATTGAGCACTGTCACCGTGGGCAATGTCACCATGAGCACTGTCATAATGGGCACTGTAACCATTGGAACTGTCACCATGAGCACTATCACCGTGAGCACTATCACCATGGGTAGTGTCACCGTGAGCAAAATCACCATGGGCACTGTCACCGTGAGCACTATTAACATGGGTACTATCACCAAGGGCACTGTCACCGTGAGCACTGTCACCATGAGCACTGACACCATGAGCATTATCACCATGAGCACTGTCACCATAAGCATAGTCACCGTGGGCACTGTCACCATGAGCACTGTCACCATGGGCAGTGTCACCTTGAGCAATATAACCATGGGCACTGTCACCATGAGCACTATTACAATAGGCACTATCACCATGAGCACTATCACCGTGAGCACTGTCACCATGGGCATTGTCACTGTGTGCACTGTCACCGTGGGCATTGTCACCATGAGGAGTATCACCATGGGAACTATCACCATGGGAAAGGTCACCATGGGCAATATCAACATGAGCACTGTCACCATGGGAACTCTCATCATGAGCACTGTCACCATGAACACTATCATCATGGGCAGTGCCACCATAAGGAATTTCACTATGGGAACTCCTAACCATGTACACCGCCAGCATAAGCACAGTCACCATGGGAAGTGTCACCATGAGCACTGCCACCACGGGTCTTTCCACATGGGCACTCTCAGCATGTGAACCGTCACCATGAGCACTATCACCGTGAGCACTGTCACAATGAGCACTGTCACCATGTGCACTATCACCATGAGCACTATCACCAAGGGCACTGTCACTTTGAGCACTATCAACATGGGCAGTGTAACCGTGAGCACTATCACCATGGTCAGTGTCATCGTGAGCAATATCACTATGGGCACTGTCATGTGAGCACTATTACCATGGGTACTATCACCAAGGGCACTGTCATCGTGAGCACTGTCACCATGAGCACTGTCACCGTGGGCACTGTCACAATGAGCACTGTCATCATGAGCACTGTCACCATGCGAACTGTCACCATGAGCACTATCACCATGAGCCCTATCACCATGAGCACTATCACCAAGGGAACTGTCACCATGAGCACTATCACCATGAGCACTATCACCATGGGCACTGTCACCGTGAGCACTATTACCATGGGCACTGTCACCAAGGGCACTGTCACCATGAGCACTGTCACCATGAGCACTGTCACCATGGGCTCTGTCACCATGAGCACTGTCAACATGGGCACTGTATCCATGGGAACTGTCACCATGGGCAGTATCACGGTGAGCACTATCACCATGGGAACTGTCACCATGGGAACGGACACCATGGGCACTGTCAAAATGAGCACTGTCACCATGGGCACACTCACCATGGGCAATGTCACCATGGACACTATCACCATGGGAACTCTCAACATGAGCACTGTCACCATGGGAAATGTCACTATGGTTCGTGTCACCATGGGCACTTTCATCATGGGGAGTGTCACTATCAGCACTATTACCATGAGCACTATGACCATGACCACTCTAACCAAGGGCAGTGTCACCATGAGCACTATCACCGTGAGCAATATCACCATGGGCAGTGTCACCTTGAGCAATATCAACATCGGCACTGTCACTGTGAGCACTATTACAATAGGCACTATCACCATGAGCACTATCACGGTGAGCACTGTCACCGTGGGCATTGTCACAGTTTGCACTATCACCATGAGCACTGTAACCATGAGCAGTATCACCATGGGAACTGTCACCATGGGAACGGTCACCATGGGCAATGTCAACATGAGCACTGTCACCATGGGAACTCTCACCATGAGCACTATCACCATGGGAAATGTCACCATGGGCACTTTCACAATGGGTACTGTCACCATGTGCACTTTCAACATGGGCACTGTCACCATACGAACTCTCACTATGACCACTATCACCATGAGCACTATCACCAAGGGCACTGTCACCGTGAACACTGTCCCTGTGAGCACTGTCACAGTGGCCACTGTCACCATTAGCACTGTCATCATGGGCACTGTCACCATAGGAACTGTCACAATGAGCACAGCCACTGTGGGCACTGTCACCATACGAACTCTCACTATGACCACTATCACCATGAGCACTATCACCAAGGGCAATGTGACCGTGAGCACTGTCACCATGAGCACTATCATCATGGGCAGTGCTACCATGAGGAATTTCACCATCGGAAATCCAACCATGTACACCGCCAGCATGAGCACAGTCACCATGGTCAGTGCCACCATGAGCACTGTCACCATGGACACTTTCAACATGGGCCCTGTCACCTTGTGAACGGTCACCATGAGCACTATCACCTTGAGCACTGTCACCATGAGCACTGTCACTGTGGGCAATGTCACCATGAGCACTGTCACCGTGGGCACTGTCACCATGGGAACTGTAGGCATGAGCACTATCACCGTGAGCACTATAACCATGGGCAGTGTCACCGTGAGCAATATCACCATGAACTCTGTCACCGTGTGCACTGTCCACATGAGCACTGTCACCATGGGAAATGTCACCATGGGCACTGTCATCATGGGAACTCTCACCATGAGCACTATCATCATGGGCAGTGCCATCATGACGAATTTCACCATTGGAACTCCAACCATGTACACCGCCAGCATGAGCACAGTCACCATGTGTAGTGTCACGATGAAAACTGTCACCATGTGTACTTTCAACATGGGCAGTGTCACCATGCGAACTGCCACCATGAGCACTATCACCATGAGCACTATCACCAAGGGCACGGTCACCGTGAGCACTGTCACCATGGGCACTGTCACCATGAGCACAGTCATCATGGGCACTGTCACCATGGGAACTGTCACCATTAGCACTGTCCCTGTGGGCACTATCACCGTGAGCACTATCAGAATGGGCACTGTCACCATGGGCACTGTCACCGTGAGCAGTGTCACCATGAGCACTATTACCATGAGCACTCTCACCATGAGCACTATCACCAAGGGCAGTGTCACCTCCAGCAATATCAACATGGGCACTGTAACCGTGAGCACTATTACAATGGGCACTATCAACATGAGCACTATCACGTGAGCACTGTCATTGTGGGAATTGTCACCGTGTGCACTGTCACCATGAGCACTGTCACCATGAGCACTATCACTATGGAAACTGTCACCATGGGAACGGTCACCATGGGCAATGTCAACATGAGCATTCTCACCATGGGGACTCTCACCATGAGCCCTGTCACCATGGGCACTGTCACCACGGGCACTGTCACCATGGGCACTTTCAATATGGGAACTGTCACCATGCGATCTGTCACCATGAGCACTATCACCATGAGCACTATCACCAAGGGCACTGTCACCATGAGCACTGTCACCATGAGCACTGTCACAGTGGGCACTGTCACATGAGCACTGTCACCATGGGCACTGTCACCATGGGTAATGTCACCATGGGCACTTTCAACATGGGCACTGTCACCATGCGAAATGTCACCCTGAGCACTATCGCCGTGAGCGCTATCACCATGGGTAGTGTCACCGTGAGCAATATCACCATGGGCACTGTCACCGTGAGCACTATTAACATGGGTACTATCAACAAGGGCCCTGTCACCGTGGGCACTGTCACCATGAGCACTGTCATCATGGGCACTGTCACCATGCGGACTATCACCATTAGCACTGTCACTGTGGACACTATCACCGTGAGCACTATGACAATGGGCACTATCGCGAAAGGCACTGTCACCATGGACACTGTCACCATGAACACTATCATCATGGGCAGTTCCACCATAAGGAATTTCACCATGGGAACTCCATCCATGTACACCGCCAGCATGAGCACAGTCAACATGGTCAGTGTCACCATGAGCACGGCCACCATGGGCACTTTCCACATGGGCACTGTCACCATGCGAACTATCACCGTGAGCACTATCACCATGAGCAGTATTACCATGAGCACTATCACCAAGGGCACTGTCAACGTGAGCACTATCACTGTGAGCACTATCACCATGAGCACTGTCACCATGAGCATTGTCACCATGGGCACTGTCACCATAGGCACTGTCACCATGGACACTCTCACCATGAGCACTATCATCATGGGCAGTGCTACCATGAGGAATTTCACCATCGGAAATCCAACCATGTACACCGCCAGCATGAGCACAGTCACCATGGTCAGTGCCACCATGAGCACTGTCACCATGGACACTTTCAACATGGGCCCTGTTACCATGTGAACGGTCACCATGAGCACTATCACCTTGAGCACTGTCACCATGAGCACTGTCACTGTGGGCAATGTCACCAAGAGCACTGTCACCTTGGGCACTGTCACCATGGGAACTGTAGGCATGAGCACTATCACCGTGAGCACTATAACCATGGGCAGTGTCACCGTGAGCAATATCACCATGAACACTGTCACCGTGTGCACTGTCCACATGAGCACTGTCACCATGGGAAATGTCACCATGGGCACTGTCATCATGGGAACTCTCACCATGAGCACTATCATCATGGGCAGTGCCATCATGACGAATTTCACCATTGGAACTCCAACCATGTACACCGCCAGCATGAGCACAGTCACCATGTGTAGTGTCATGATGAAAACTGTCACCATGTGTACTTTCAACATGGGCAGTGTCACCATGCGAACTGCCACCATGAGCACTATCACCATGAACACTATCACCAAGGGCACGGTCACCGTGAGCACTGTCACTGTGGGCACTGTCACCATGAGCACAGTCATCCTGGGCACTGTCACCATGGGAACTGTCACCATTAGCACTGTCCCTGTGGGCACTATCACCGTGAGCACTATCAGAATGGGCACTGTCACCATGGGCACTGTCACCGTGAGCAGTGTCACCATGAGCACTATCACCGTGAGCACTATCACCAAGGGCAGTGTCACCTCCAGCAATATCAACATGGGCACTGTAACCGTGAGCACTATTACAATGGGCACTATCAACATGAGCACTATCACGTGAGCACTGTCATTGTGGGAATTGTCACCGTGTGCACTGTCACCATGAGCACTGTCACCATGAGCACTATCACTATGGAAACTGTCACCATGGGAACGGTCACCATGGGCAATGTCAACATGAGCATTCTCACCATGCGGACTCTCACCATGAGCCCTGTCACCATGGGCACTGTCAACATGGGTACTGTCACCATGGGCACTTTCAATATGGGAACTGTCACCATGCGATCTGTCACCATGAGCAGTATCACCATGAGCACTATCACCAAGGGCACTGTCACCATGAGCACTGTCACCATGAGCACTGTCACAGTGGGCACTGTCACATGAGCACTGTCACCATGGGCACTGTCACCATGGGTAATGTCACCATGGGCACTTTCAACATGGGCACTGTCACCATGCGAAATGTCACCCTGAGCACTATCACCGTGAGTGCTATCACCATGGGCACTGTCACCGTGAGCACTATTAACATGGGTACTATCAACAAGGGCACTGTCACCGTGGGCACTGTCACCATGAGCACTGTCATCATGGGCACTGTCACCATGGGGACTGTCACCATTAGCACTGTCACTGTGGACACTATCACCGTGAGCACTATGACAATGGGCACTATCGCGAAAGGCACTGTCACCATGGACACTGTCACCATGAGCACTATCATCATGGGCAGTTCCACCATAAGGAATTTCACCATGGGAACTCCATCCATGTACACCGCCAGCATGAGCACAGTCAACATGGTCAGTGTCACCATGAGCACTGCCACCATGGGCACTTTCCACATGGGCACTGTCACCATGCAAACTATCACCGTGAGCACTATCACCATGAGCAGTATTACCATGAGCACTATCACCAAGGGCACTGTCAACGTGAGCACTATCACCGTGAGCACTATCACCATGAGCACTGTCACCATGAGCATTGTCACCGTGGGCACGGTCACCATGGGCACTGTCACCATGGGCAGTATCATCATTAGCTCTCTTACCATGGGAAATGTCACCATGAGCACTGTCATCTTGGGAACTGCCACCATGGACACTGCCACCATGAGCACTGTAACCATTGGCACTGCCACAGTGAGCACTGTCAACGTGAGCACTATCACCGTGAGCACTATCACTGTGAGCACTGTCTGTGTGGGCATTGTCCCCGTGTGCACTGTCACCATGAGCACTATCACCATGGGAATTGTCACCATGGGAACGGTCATCATGGGCAATGTCAACATGAGCACTGACACCATGGGAACTCTCTCCATGAGCACTGTCACCATGGGCAGTGTCACCATGGGCACTGTCACCATGGGCAGTGTCACCATGAGCACTGTCACCATGGGCACTCTCAAAATGGACATTGTCAACGTGAGCTCTATCATCATGGGCAGAGCCACCATGAGGAATTTCACCATGGGAAGTCCAACCATGTACACCGCCAGCATGAGCATATTCACCATGGGCAATGTCACCATGAGCACTGTCACCATGGGCACTTTCAAAATGGCCACTCTCACCATGGGCACTGTCACCATGGACACTGTCATCATGAGCTCTGTTACAATGAGAAATGTCACCATGAGCACTGTCATCTTGGGAACTGCCACAGTGAGCACTGTCAACGTGAGCACTGTCACCATGGGAACTGTCACCTTGTGCACTGTCACCATGGGAAATGTCACTATGGGCAGTGTCACCTTGGGCACTGTCACCATGGGCAGTGTCAACATGAGTACTATCACCATGAGCACTATCACCAAGGGCAGTGTCACCATGAGCACTATCACCGTGAGCACTATCACCATGGGCAGTGTCACCTTGAGCAACATCAACATGGGCACTGTCACCGTGAGCACTATTACAAAGGGCACTATCACCATGAGCACTATCATCGTGAGCACTGTCAGTGTGGGCATTGTCACTGTGTGCACTGTCACCGTGAGCACTGTCACATTGAGCACTGTCACAGTGGGCACTGTCACTGAGAGCACTATCACAATGGGCTCTGTCACCATAGGCACTGTCGCCATGGACACTGTCACCATGAGCTCTATCATCATGGGCAGTGCTACCAGGAGGAATTTCACCATCGGAACTCCAACCAGGTACACCGCCAGCATGAGCACAGTCACCATGGGCAGTGCCACCATGAGAACTGTCAACATGGGCACTTTCAACATGGGCAGTGTCACCAGGCAAACTGCCACCATGAGCACTATCACCATGAGCACTATCACCAAGGGCACTGTCTCCGTGAGCACTGTCACCGTGGGCAATGTCACCATGAGCACTGTCATAATGGGCACTGTAACCATTGGAACTGTCACCATGAGCACTATCACCGTGAGCACTATCACCATGGGTAGTGTCACCGTGGGCAAAATCACCATGGGCACTGTCACCGTGAGCACTGTCACCATGAGCACTGACACCATGAGCATTATCACCATGAGCACTGTCACCATAAGCATAGTCACCGTGGGCACTGTCACCATGAGCACTGTCACCATGGGCAGTGTCACCTTGAGCAATATAACCATGGGCACTGTCACCATGAGCACTATTACAATAGGCACTATCACCATGAGCACTATCACCGTGAGCACTGTCACCATGGGCATTGTCACTGTGTGCACTGTCACCGTGGGCATTGTCACCATGAGGAGTATCACCATGGGAACTATCACCATGGGAAAGGTCACCATGGGCAATATCAACATGAGCACTGTCACCATGGGAACTCTCATCATGAGCACTGTCACCATGAACACTATCATCATGGGCAGTGCCACCATAAGTAATTTCACTATGGGAACTCCTAACCATGTACACCGCCAGCATAAGCACAGTCACCATGGGAAGTGTCACCATGAGCACTGCCACCATGGGTCTTTCCACATGGGCACTCTCAGCATGCGAACCGTCACCATGAGCACTATCACCGTGAGCACTGTCACAATGAGCACTGTCACCATGTGCACTATCACCATGAGCACTATCACCAAGGGCACTGTCACTTTGAGCACTATCAACATGGGCAGTGTAACCGTGAGCACTATCACCATGGTCAGTGTCATCGTGAGCAATATCACTATGGGCACTGTCATGTGAGCACTATTACCATGGGTACTATCACCAAGGGCACTGTCATCGTGAGCACTGTCACCATGAGCACTGTCACCGTGGGCACTGTCACAATGAGCACTGTCATCATGAGCACTGTCACCATGCGAACTGTCACCATGAGCACTATCACCATGAGCCCTATCACCATGAGCACTATCACCAAGGGAACTGTCACCAAGGGCACTGTCACCATGAGCACTGTCACCATGAGCACTGTCACCGTGGGCTCTGTCACCATGAGCACTGTCAACATGGGCACTGTATCCATGGGAACTGTCACCATGGGCAGTATCACGGTGAGCACTATCACCATGGGAACTGTCACCATGGGAACGGACACCATGGGCACTGTCAAAATGAGCGCTGTCACCATGGGCACACTCACCATGGGCAATGTCACCATGGACACTATCACCATGGGAACTCTCAACATGAGCACTGTCACCATGGGAAATGTCACTATGGTTCGTGTCACCATGGGCACTTTCATCATGGGGAGTGTCACTATCAGCACTATTACCATGAGCACTATGACCATGACCACTCTAACCAAGGGCAGTGTCACCATGAGCACTATCACCGTGAGCAATATCACCATGGGCAGTGTCACCTTGAGCAATATCAACATCGGCACTGTCACTGTGAGCACTATTACAATAGGCACTATCACCATGAGCACTATCACGGTGAGCACTGTCACCGTGGGCATTGTCACAGTTTGCACTATCACCATGAGCACTGTAACCATGAGCAGTATCACCATGGGAACTGTCACCATGGGAACGGTCACCATGGGCAATGTCAACATGAGCACTGTCACCATGGGAACTCTCACCATGAGCACTATCACCATGGGAAATGTCACCATGGGCACTTTCACAATGGGTACTGTCACCATGTGCACTTTCAACATGGGCACTGTCACCATACGAACTCTCACTATGACCACTATCACCATGAGCACTATCACCAAGGGCACTGTCACCGTGAACACTGTCCCTGTGAGCACTGTCACAGTGGCCACTGTCACCATTAGCACTGTCATCATGGGCACTGTCACCATAGGAACTGTCACAATGAGCACAGCCACTGTGGGCACTGTCACCATACGAACTCTCACTATGACCACTATCACCATGAGCACTATCACCAAGGGCAATGTGACCGTGAGCACTGTCACCATGAGCACTATCATCATGGGCAGTGCTACCATGAGGAATTTCACCATCGGAAATCCAACCATGTACACCGCCAGCATGAGCACAGTCACCATGGTCAGTGCCACCATGAGCACTGTCACCATGGACACTTTCAACATGGGCCCTGTCACCTTGTGAACGGTCACCATGAGCACTATCACCTTGAGCACTGTCACCATGAGCACTGTCACTGTGGGCAATGTCACCATGAGCACTGTCACCGTGGGCACTGTCACCATGGGAACTGTAGGCATGAGCACTATCACCGTGAGCACTATAACCATGGGCAGTGTCACCGTGAGCAATATCACCATGAACTCTGTCACCGTGTGCACTGTCCACATGAGCACTGTCACCATGGGAAATGTCACCATGGGCACTGTCATCATGGGAACTCTCACCATGAGCACTATCATCATGGGCAGTGCCATCATGACGAATTTCACCATTGGAACTCCAACCATGTACACCGCCAGCATGAGCACAGTCACCATGTGTAGTGTCACGATGAAAACTGTCACCATGTGTACTTTCAACATGGGCAGTGTCACCATGCGAACTGCCACCATGAGCACTATCACCATGAGCACTATCACCAAGGGCACGGTCACCGTGAGCACTGTCACCATGGGCACTGTCACCATGAGCACAGTCATCATGGGCACTGTCACCATGGGAACTGTCACCATTAGCACTGTCCCTGTGGGCACTATCACCGTGAGCACTATCAGAATGGGCACTGTCACCATGGGCACTGTCACCGTGAGCAGTGTCACCATGAGCACTATTACCATGAGCACTCTCACCATGAGCACTATCACCAAGGGCAGTGTCACCTCCAGCAATATCAACATGGGCACTGTAACCGTGAGCACTATTACAATGGGCACTATCAACATGAGCACTATCACGTGAGCACTGTCATTGTGGGAATTGTCACCGTGTGCACTGTCACCATGAGCACTGTCACCATGAGCACTATCACTATGGAAACTGTCACCATGGGAACGGTCACCATGGGCAATGTCAACATGAGCATTCTCACCATGGGGACTCTCACCATGAGCCCTGTCACCATGGGCACTGTCACCACGGGCACTGTCACCATGGGCACTTTCAATATGGGAACTGTCACCATGCGATCTGTCACCATGAGCACTATCACCATGAGCACTATCACCAAGGGCACTGTCACCATGAGCACTGTCACCATGAGCACTGTCACAGTGGGCACTGTCACATGAGCACTGTCACCATGGGCACTGTCACCATGGGTAATGTCACCATGGGCACTTTCAACATGGGCACTGTCACCATGCGAAATGTCACCCTGAGCACTATCGCCGTGAGCGCTATCACCATGGGTAGTGTCACCGTGAGCAATATCACCATGGGCACTGTCACCGTGAGCACTATTAACATGGGTACTATCAACAAGGGCCCTGTCACCGTGGGCACTGTCACCATGAGCACTGTCATCATGGGCACTGTCACCATGGGGACTGTCACCATTAGCACTGTCACTGTGGACACTATCACCGTGAGCACTATGACAATGGGCACTATCCCGAAAGGCACTGTCACCATGGACACTGTCACCATGAACACTATCATCATGGGCAGTTCCACCATAAGGAATTTCACCATGGGAACTCCATCCATGTACACCGCCAGCATGAGCACAGTCAACATGGTCAGTGTCACCATGAGCACGGCCACCATGGGCACTTTCCACATGGGCACTGTCACCATGCGAACTATCACCGTGAGCACTATCACCATGAGCAGTATTACCATGAGCACTATCACCAAGGGCACTGTCAACGTGAGCACTATCACCGTGAGCACTATCACCATGAGCACTGTCACCATGAGCATTGTCACCATGGGCACTGTCACCATAGGCACTGTCACCATGGACACTCTCACCATGAGCACTATCATCATGGGCAGTGCTACCATGAGGAATTTCACCATCGGAAATCCAACCATGTACACCGCCAGCATGAGCACAGTCACCATGGTCAGTGCCACCATGAGCACTGTCACCATGGACACTTTCAACATGGGCCCTGTTACCATGTGAACGGTCACCATGAGCACTATCACCTTGAGCACTGTCACCATGAGCACTGTCACTGTGGGCAATGTCACCAAGAGCACTGTCACCTTGGGCACTGTCACCATGGGAACTGTAGGCATGAGCACTATCACCGTGAGCACTATAACCATGGGCAGTGTCACCGTGAGCAATATCACCATGAACACTGTCACCGTGTGCACTGTCCACATGAGCACTGTCACCATGGGAAATGTCACCATGGGCACTGTCATCATGGGAACTCTCACCATGAGCACTATCATCATGGGCAGTGCCATCATGACGAATTTCACCATTGGAACTCCAACCATGTACACCGCCAGCATGAGCACAGTCACCATGTGTAGTGTCATGATGAAAACTGTCACCATGTGTACTTTCAACATGGGCAGTGTCACCATGCGAACTGCCACCATGAGCACTATCACCATGAACACTATCACCAAGGGCACGGTCACCGTGAGCACTGTCACTGTGGGCACTGTCACCATGAGCACAGTCATCCTGGGCACTGTCACCATGGGAACTGTCACCATTAGCACTGTCCCTGTGGGCACTATCACCGTGAGCACTATCAGAATGGGCACTGTCACCATGGGCACTGTCACCGTGAGCAGTGTCACCATGAGCACTATCACCGTGAGCACTATCACCAAGGGCAGTGTCACCTCCAGCAATATCAACATGGGCACTGTAACCGTGAGCACTATTACAATGGGCACTATCAACATGAGCACTATCACGTGAGCACTGTCATTGTGGGAATTGTCACCGTGTGCACTGTCACCATGAGCACTGTCACCATGAGCACTATCACTATGGAAACTGTCACCATGGGAACGGTCACCATGGGCAATGTCAACATGAGCATTCTCACCATGCGGACTCTCACCATGAGCCCTGTCACCATGGGCACTGTCAACATGGGTACTGTCACCATGGGCACTTTCAATATGGGAACTGTCACCATGCGATCTGTCACCATGAGCAGTATCACCATGAGCACTATCACCAAGGGCACTGTCACCATGAGCACTGTCACCATGAGCACTGTCACAGTGGGCACTGTCACATGAGCACTGTCACCATGGGCACTGTCACCATGGGTAATGTCACCATGGGCACTTTCAACATGGGCACTGTCACCATGCGAAATGTCACCCTGAGCACTATCACCGTGAGTGCTATCACCATGGGCACTGTCACCGTGAGCACTATTAACATGGGTACTATCAACAAGGGCACTGTCACCGTGGGCACTGTCACCATGAGCACTGTCATCATGGGCACTGTCACCATGGGGACTGTCACCATTAGCACTGTCACTGTGGACACTATCACCGTGAGCACTATGACAATGGGCACTATCGCGAAAGGCACTGTCACCATGGACACTGTCACCATGAGCACTATCATCATGGGCAGTTCCACCATAAGGAATTTCACCATGGGAACTCCATCCATGTACACCGCCAGCATGAGCACAGTCAACATGGTCAGTGTCACCATGAGCACTGCCACCATGGGCACTTTCCACATGGGCACTGTCACCATGCAAACTATCACCGTGAGCACTATCACCATGAGCAGTATTACCATGAGCACTATCACCAAGGGCACTGTCAACGTGAGCACTATCACCGTGAGCACTATCACCATGAGCACTGTCACCATGAGCATTGTCACCGTGGGCACGGTCACCATGGGCACTGTCACCATGGGCAGTATCATCATTAGCTCTCTTACCATGGGAAATGTCACCATGAGCACTGTCATCTTGGGAACTGCCACCATGGACACTGCCACCATGAGCACTGTAACCATTGGCACTGCCACAGTGAGCACTGTCAACGTGAGCACTATCACCGTGAGCACTATCACTGTGAGCACTGTCTGTGTGGGCATTGTCCCCGTGTGCACTGTCACCATGAGCACTATCACCATGGGAATTGTCACCATGGGAACGGTCATCATGGGCAATGTCAACATGAGCACTGACACCATGGGAACTCTCTCCATGAGCACTGTCACCATGGGCAGTGTCACCATGGGCACTGTCACCATGGGCAGTGTCACCATGAGCACTGTCACCATGGGCACTCTCAAAATGGACATTGTCAACGTGAGCTCTATCATCATGGGCAGAGCCACCATGAGGAATTTCACCATGGGAAGTCCAACCATGTACACCGCCAGCATGAGCATATTCACCATGGGCAATGTCACCATGAGCACTGTCACCATGGGCACTTTCAAAATGGCCACTCTCACCATGGGCACTGTCACCATGGACACTGTCATCATGAGCTCTGTTACAATGAGAAATGTCACCATGAGCACTGTCATCTTGGGAACTGCCACCATGGACACTGCCACCATGAGCACTGTAACCATTGGCACTGCCACAGTGAGCACTGTCACCGTGAGCACTGTCACCATGGGAACTGTCACCTTGTGCACTGTCACCATGGGAAATGTCACTATGGGCAGTGTCACCTTGGGCACTGTCACCATGGGCAGTGTCAACATGAGTACTATCACCATGAGCACTATCACCAAGGGCAGTGTCACCATGAGCACTATCACCGTGAGCACTATCACCATGGGCAGTGTCACCTTGAGCAACATCAACATGGGCACTGTCACCGTGAGCACTATTACAATGGGCACTATCACCATGAGCACTATCATCGTGAGCACTGTCAGTGTGGGCATTGTCACTGTGTGCACTGTCACCGTGAGCACTGTCACATTGAGCACTGTCACCGTGGGCAATGTCACCATGAGCACTGTCATAATGGGCACTGTAACCATTGGAACTGTCACCATGAGCACTATCACCGTGAGCACTATCACCATGGGTAGTGTCACCGTGAGCAAAATCACCATGGGCACTGTCACCGTGAGCACTATTAACATGGGTACTATCACCAAGGGCACTGTCACCGTGAGCACTGTCACCATGAGCACTGACACCATGAGCATTATCACCATGAGCACTGTCACCATAAGCATAGTCACCGTGGGCACTGTCACCATGAGCACTGTCACCATGGGCAGTGTCACCTTGAGCAATATAACCATGGGCACTGTCACCATGAGCACTATTACAATAGGCACTATCACCATGAGCACTATCACCGTGAGCACTGTCACCATGGGCATTGTCACTGTGTGCACTGTCACCGTGGGCATTGTCACCATGAGGAGTATCACCATGGGAACTATCACCATGGGAAAGGTCACCATGGGCAATATCAACATGAGCACTGTCACCATGGGAACTCTCATCATGAGCACTGTCACCATGAACACTATCATCATGGGCAGTGCCACCATAAGGAATTTCACTATGGGAACTCCTAACCATGTACACCGCCAGCATAAGCACAGTCACCATGGGAAGTGTCACCATGAGCACTGCCACCATGGGTCTTTCCACATGGGCACTCTCAGCATGCGAACCGTCACCATGAGCACTATCACCGTGAGCACTGTCACAATGAGCACTGTCACCATGTGCACTATCACCATGAGCACTATCACCAAGGGCACTGTCACTTTGAGCACTATCAACATGGGCAGTGTAACCGTGAGCACTATCACCATGGTCAGTGTCATCGTGAGCAATATCACTATGGGCACTGTCATGTGAGCACTATTACCATGGGTACTATCACCAAGGGCACTGTCATCGTGAGCACTGTCACCATGAGCACTGTCACCGTGGGCACTGTCACAATGAGCACTATCATCATGAGCACTGTCACCATGCGAACTGTCACCATGAGCACTATCACCATGAGCCCTATCACCATGAGCACTATCACCAAGGGAACTGTCACCATGAGCACTATCACCATGAGCACTATCACCATGGGCACTGTCACCGTGAGCACTATTACCATGGGCACTGTCACCAAGGGCACTGTCACCATGAGCACTGTCACCATGAGCACTGTCACCATGGGCTCTGTCACCATGAGCACTGTCAACATGGGCACTGTATCCATGGGAACTGTCACCATGGGCAGTATCACGGTGAGCACTATCACCATGGGAACTGTCACCATGGGAACGGACACCATGGGCACTGTCAAAATGAGCACTGTCACCATGGGCACACTCACCATGGGCAATGTCACCATGGACACTATCACCATGGGAACTCTCAACATGAGCACTGTCACCATGGGAAATGTCACTATGGTTCGTGTCACCATGGGCACTTTCATCATGGGGAGTGTCACTATCAGCACTATTACCATGAGCACTATGACCATGACCACTCTAACCAAGGGCAGTGTCACCATGAGCACTATCACCGTGAGCAATATCACCATGGGCAGTGTCACCTTGAGCAATATCAACATCGGCACTGTCACTGTGAGCACTATTACAATAGGCACTATCACCATGAGCACTATCACGGTGAGCACTGTCACCGTGGGCATTGTCACAGTTTGCACTATCACCATGAGCACTGTAACCATGAGCAGTATCACCATGGGAACTGTCACCATGGGAACGGTCACCATGGGCAATGTCAACATGAGCACTGTCACCATGGGAACTCTCACCATGAGCACTATCACCATGGGAAATGTCACCATGGGCACTTTCACAATGGGTACTGTCACCATGTGCACTTTCAACATGGGCACTGTCACCATACGAACTCTCACTATGACCACTATCACCATGAGCACTATCACCAAGGGCACTGTCACCGTGAACACTGTCCCTGTGAGCACTGTCACAGTGGCCACTGTCACCATTAGCACTGTCATCATGGGCACTGTCACCATAGGAACTGTCACAATGAGCACAGCCACTGTGGGCACTGTCACCATACGAACTCTCACTATGACCACTATCACCATGAGCACTATCACCAAGGGCAATGTGACCGTGAGCACTGTCACCATGAGCACTATCATCATGGGCAGTGCTACCATGAGGAATTTCACCATCGGAAATCCAACCATGTACACCGCCAGCATGAGCACAGTCACCATGGTCAGTGCCACCATGAGCACTGTCACCATGGACACTTTCAACATGGGCCCTGTCACCTTGTGAACGGTCACCATGAGCACTATCACCTTGAGCACTGTCACCATGAGCACTGTCACTGTGGGCAATGTCACCATGAGCACTGTCACCGTGGGCACTGTCACCATGGGAACTGTAGGCATGAGCACTATCACCGTGAGCACTATAACCATGGGCAGTGTCACCGTGAGCAATATCACCATGAACTCTGTCACCGTGTGCACTGTCCACATGAGCACTGTCACCATGGGAAATGTCACCATGGGCACTGTCATCATGGGAACTCTCACCATGAGCACTATCATCATGGGCAGTGCCATCATGACGAATTTCACCATTGGAACTCCAACCATGTACACCGCCAGCATGAGCACAGTCACCATGTGTAGTGTCACGATGAAAACTGTCACCATGTGTACTTTCAACATGGGCAGTGTCACCATGCGAACTGCCACCATGAGCACTATCACCATGAGCACTATCACCAAGGGCACGGTCACCGTGAGCACTGTCACCGTGGGCACTGTCACCATGAGCACAGTCATCATGGGCACTGTCACCATGGGAAATGTCACCATTAGCACTGTCCCTGTGGGCACTATCACCGTGAGCACTATCAGAATGGGCACTGTCACCATGGGCACTGTCACCGTGAGCAGTGTCACCATGAGCACTATTACCATGAGCACTCTCACCATGAGCACTATCACCAAGGGCAGTGTCACCTCCAGCAATATCAACATGGGCACTGTAACCGTGAGCACTATTACAATGGGCACTATCAACATGAGCACTATCACGTGAGCACTGTCATTGTGGGAATTGTCACCGTGTGCACTGTCACCATGAGCACTGTCACCATGAGCACTATCACTATGGAAACTGTCACCATGGGAACAGTCACCATGGGCAATGTCAACATGAGCATTCTCACCATGGGGACTCTCACCATGAGCCCTGTCACCATGGGCACTGTCACCACGGGCACTGTCACCATGGGCACTTTCAATATGGGAACTGTCACCATGCGATCTGTCACCATGAGCACTATCACCATGAGCACTATCACCAAGGGCACTGTCACCATGAGCACTGTCACCATGAGCACTGTCACAGTGGGCACTGTCACATGAGCACTGTCACCATGGGCACTGTCACCATGGGTAATGTCACCATGGGCACTTTCAACATGGGCACTGTCACCATGCGAAATGTCACCCTGAGCACTATCGCCGTGAGCGCTATCACCATGGGTAGTGTCACCGTGAGCAATATCACCATGGGCACTGTCACCGTGAGCACTATTAACATGGGTACTATCAACAAGGGCCCTGTCACCGTGGGCACTGTCACCATGAGCACTGTCATCATGGGCACTGTCACCATGCGGACTATCACCATTAGCACTGTCACTGTGGACACTATCACCGTGAGCACTATTACAATGGGCACTATCGCGAAAGGCACTGTCACCATGGACACTGTCACCATGAACACTATCATCATGGGCAGTTCCACCATAAGGAATTTCACCATGGGAACTCCATCCATGTACACCGCCAGCATGAGCACAGTCAACATGGTCAGTGTCACCATGAGCACGGCCACCATGGGCACTTTCCACATGGGCACTGTCACCATGCGAACTATCACCGTGAGCACTATCACCATGAGCAGTATTACCATGAGCACTATCACCAAGGGCACTGTCAACGTGAGCACTATCACTGTGAGCACTATCACCATGAGCACTGTCACCATGAGCATTGTCACCATGGGCACTGTCACCATAGGCACTGTCACCATGGACACTCTCACCATGAGCACTATCATCATGGGCAGTGCTACCATGAGGAATTTCACCATCGGAAATCCAACCATGTACACCGCCAGCATGAGCACAGTCACCATGGTCAGTGCCACCATGAGCACTGTCACCATGGACACTTTCAACATGGGCCCTGTTACCATGTGAACGGTCACCATGAGCACTATCACCTTGAGCACTGTCACCATGAGCACTGTCACTGTGGGCAATGTCACCAAGAGCACTGTCACCTTGGGCACTGTCACCATGGGAACTGTAGGCATGAGCACTATCACCGTGAGCACTATAACCATGGGCAGTGTCACCATGAGCAATATCACCATGAACACTGTCACCGTGTGCACTGTCCACATGAGCACTGTCACCATGGGAAATGTCACCATGGGCACTGTCATCATGGGAACTCTCACCATGAGCACTATCATCATGGGCAGTGCCATCATGACGAATTTCACCATTGGAACTCCAACCATGTACACCGCCAGCATGAGCACAGTCACCATGTGTAGTGTCATGATGAAAACTGTCACCATGTGTACTTTCAACATGGGCAGTGTCACCATGCGAACTGCCACCATGAGCACTATCACCATGAACACTATCACCAAGGGCACGGTCACCGTGAGCACTGTCACTGTGGGCACTGTCACCATGAGCACAGTCATCTTGGGCACTGTCACCATGGGAACTGTCACCATTAGCACTGTCCCTGTGGGCACTATCACCGTGAGCACTATCAGAATGGGCACTGTCACCATGGGCACTGTCACCGTGAGCAGTGTCACCATGAGCACTATCACCGTGAGCACTATCACCAAGGGCAGTGTCACCTCCAGCAATATCAACATGGGCACTGTAACCGTGAGCACTATTACAATGGGCACTATCAACATGAGCACTATCACGTGAGCACTGTCATTGTGGGAATTGTCACCGTGTGCACTGTCACCATGAGCACTGTCACCATGAGCACTATCACTATGGAAACTGTCACCATGGGAACGGTCACCATGGGCAATGTCAACATGAGCATTCTCACCATGCGGACTCTCACCATGAGCCCTGTCACCATGGGCACTGTCAACATGGGTACTGTCACCATGGGCACTTTCAATATGGGAACTGTCACCATGCGATCTGTCACCATGAGCAGTATCACCATGAGCACTATCACCAAGGGCACTGTCACCATGAGCACTGTCACCATGAGCACTGTCACAGTGGGCACTGTCACATGAGCACTGTCACCATGGGCACTGTCACCATGGGTAATGTCACCATGGGCACTTTCAACATGGGCACTGTCACCATGCGAAATGTCACCCTGAGCACTATCACCGTGAGTGCTATCACCATGGGCACTGTCACCGTGAGCACTATTAACATGGGTAGTATCAACAAGGGCACTGTCACCGTGGGCACTGTCACCATGAGCACTGTCATCATGGGCACTGTCACCATGGGGACTGTCACCATTAGCACTGTCACTGTGGACACTATCACCGTGAGCACTATGACAATGGGCACTATCGCGAAAGGCACTGTCACCATGGACACTGTCACCATGAGCACTATCATCATGGGCAGTTCCACCATAAGGAATTTCACCATGGGAACTCCATCCATGTACACCGCCAGCATGAGCACAGTCAACATGGTCAGTGTCACCATGAGCACTGCCACCATGGGCACTTTCCACATGGGCACTGTCCCCATGCAAACTATCACCGTGAGCACTATCACCATGAGCAGTATTACCATGAGCACTATCACCAAGGGCACTGTCAACGTGAGCACTATCACCGTGAGCACTATCACCATGAGCACTGTCACCATGAGCATTGTCACCGTGGGCACGGTCACCATGGGCACTGTCACCATGGGCAGTATCATCATTAGCTCTCTTACCATGGGAAATGTCACCATGAGCACTGTCATCTTGGGAACTGCCACCATGGACACTGCCACCATGAGCACTGTAACCATTGGCACTGCCACAGTGAGCACTGTCAACGTGAGCACTATCACCGTGAGCACTATCACTGTGAGCACTGTCTGTGTGGGCATTGTCCCCGTGTGCACTGTCACCATGAGCACTATCACCATGGGAATTGTCACCATGGGAACGGTCATCATGGGCAATGTCAACATGAGCACTGACACCATGGGAACTCTCTCCATGAGCACTGTCACCATGGGCAGTGTCACCATGGGCACTGTCACCATGGGCAGTGTCACCATGAGCACTGTCACCATGGGCACTCTCAAAATGGACATTGTCAACGTGAGCTCTATCATCATGGGCAGAGCCACCATGAGGAATTTCACCATGGGAAGTCCAACCATGTACACCGCCAGCATGAGCATATTCACCATGGGCAATGTCACCATGAGCACTGTCACCATGGGCACTTTCAAAATGGCCACTCTCACCATGGGCACTGTCACCATGGACACTGTCATCATGAGCTCTGTTACAATGAGAAATGTCACCATGAGCACTGTCATCTTGGGAACTGCCACAGTGAGCACTGTCAACGTGAGCACTGTCACCATGGGAACTGTCACCTTGTGCACTGTCACCATGGGAAATGTCACTATGGGCAGTGTCACCTTGGGCACTGTCACCATGGGCAGTGTCAACATGAGTACTATCACCATGAGCACTATCACCAAGGGCAGTGTCACCATGAGCACTATCACCGTGAGCACTATCACCATGGGCAGTGTCACCTTGAGCAACATCAACATGGGCACTGTCACCGTGAGCACTATTACAAAGGGCACTATCACCATGAGCACTATCATCGTGAGCACTGTCAGTGTGGGCATTGTCACTGTGTGCACTGTCACCGTGAGCACTGTCACATTGAGCACTGTCACAGTGGGCACTGTCACTGAGAGCACTATCACAATGGGCTCTGTCACCATAGGCACTGTCGCCATGGACACTGTCACCATGAGCTCTATCATCATGGGCAGTGCTACCAGGAGGAATTTCACCATCGGAACTCCAACCAGGTACACCGCCAGCATGAGCACAGTCACCATGGGCAGTGCCACCATGAGAACTGTCAACATGGGCACTTTCAACATGGGCAGTGTCACCAGGCAAACTGCCACCATGAGCACTATCACCATGAGCACTATCACCAAGGGCACTGTCTCCGTGAGCACTGTCACCGTGGGCAATGTCACCATGAGCACTGTCATAATGGGCACTGTAACCATTGGAACTGTCACCATGAGCACTATCACCGTGAGCACTATCACCATGGGTAGTGTCACCGTGGGCAAAATCACCATGGGCACTGTCACCGTGAGCACTGTCACCATGAGCACTGACACCATGAGCATTATCACCATGAGCACTGTCACCATAAGCATAGTCACCGTGGGCACTGTCACCATGAGCACTGTCACCATGGGCAGTGTCACCTTGAGCAATATAACCATGGGCACTGTCACCATGAGCACTATTACAATAGGCACTATCACCATGAGCACTATCACCGTGAGCACTGTCACCATGGGCATTGTCACTGTGTGCACTGTCACCGTGGGCATTGTCACCATGAGGAGTATCACCATGGGAACTATCACCATGGGAAAGGTCACCATGGGCAATATCAACATGAGCACTGTCACCATGGGAACTCTCATCATGAGCACTGTCACCATGAACACTATCATCATGGGCAGTGCCACCATAAGTAATTTCACTATGGGAACTCCTAACCATGTACACCGCCAGCATAAGCACAGTCACCATGGGAAGTGTCACCATGAGCACTGCCACCATGGGTCTTTCCACATGGGCACTCTCAGCATGCGAACCGTCACCATGAGCACTATCACCGTGAGCACTGTCACAATGAGCACTGTCACCATGTGCACTATCACCATGAGCACTATCACCAAGGGCACTGTCACTTTGAGCACTATCAACATGGGCAGTGTAACCGTGAGCACTATCACCATGGTCAGTGTCATCGTGAGCAATATCACTATGGGCACTGTCATGTGAGCACTATTACCATGGGTACTATCACCAAGGGCACTGTCATCGTGAGCACTGTCACCATGAGCACTGTCACCGTGGGCACTGTCACAATGAGCACTGTCATCATGAGCACTGTCACCATGCGAACTGTCACCATGAGCACTATCACCATGAGCCCTATCACCATGAGCACTATCACCAAGGGAACTGTCACCAAGGGCACTGTCACCATGAGCACTGTCACCATGAGCACTGTCACCGTGGGCTCTGTCACCATGAGCACTGTCAACATGGGCACTGTATCCATGGGAACTGTCACCATGGGCAGTATCACGGTGAGCACTATCACCATGGGAACTGTCACCATGGGAACGGACACCATGGGCACTGTCAAAATGAGCGCTGTCACCATGGGCACACTCACCATGGGCAATGTCACCATGGACACTATCACCATGGGAACTCTCAACATGAGCACTGTCACCATGGGAAATGTCACTATGGTTCGTGTCACCATGGGCACTTTCATCATGGGGAGTGTCACTATCAGCACTATTACCATGAGCACTATGACCATGACCACTCTAACCAAGGGCAGTGTCACCATGAGCACTATCACCGTGAGCAATATCACCATGGGCAGTGTCACCTTGAGCAATATCAACATCGGCACTGTCACTGTGAGCACTATTACAATAGGCACTATCACCATGAGCACTATCACGGTGAGCACTGTCACCGTGGGCATTGTCACAGTTTGCACTATCACCATGAGCACTGTAACCATGAGCAGTATCACCATGGGAACTGTCACCATGGGAACGGTCACCATGGGCAATGTCAACATGAGCACTGTCACCATGGGAACTCTCACCATGAGCACTATCACCATGGGAAATGTCACCATGGGCACTTTCACAATGGGTACTGTCACCATGTGCACTTTCAACATGGGCACTGTCACCATACGAACTCTCACTATGACCACTATCACCATGAGCACTATCACCAAGGGCACTGTCACCGTGAACACTGTCCCTGTGAGCACTGTCACAGTGGCCACTGTCACCATTAGCACTGTCATCATGGGCACTGTCACCATAGGAACTGTCACAATGAGCACAGCCACTGTGGGCACTGTCACCATACGAACTCTCACTATGACCACTATCACCATGAGCACTATCACCAAGGGCAATGTGACCGTGAGCACTGTCACCATGAGCACTATCATCATGGGCAGTGCTACCATGAGGAATTTCACCATCGGAAATCCAACCATGTACACCGCCAGCATGAGCACAGTCACCATGGTCAGTGCCACCATGAGCACTGTCACCATGGACACTTTCAACATGGGCCCTGTCACCTTGTGAACGGTCACCATGAGCACTATCACCTTGAGCACTGTCACCATGAGCACTGTCACTGTGGGCAATGTCACCATGAGCACTGTCACCGTGGGCACTGTCACCATGGGAACTGTAGGCATGAGCACTATCACCGTGAGCACTATAACCATGGGCAGTGTCACCGTGAGCAATATCACCATGAACTCTGTCACCGTGTGCACTGTCCACATGAGCACTGTCACCATGGGAAATGTCACCATGGGCACTGTCATCATGGGAACTCTCACCATGAGCACTATCATCATGGGCAGTGCCATCATGACGAATTTCACCATTGGAACTCCAACCATGTACACCGCCAGCATGAGCACAGTCACCATGTGTAGTGTCACGATGAAAACTGTCACCATGTGTACTTTCAACATGGGCAGTGTCACCATGCGAACTGCCACCATGAGCACTATCACCATGAGCACTATCACCAAGGGCACGGTCACCGTGAGCACTGTCACCATGGGCACTGTCACCATGAGCACAGTCATCATGGGCACTGTCACCATGGGAACTGTCACCATTAGCACTGTCCCTGTGGGCACTATCACCGTGAGCACTATCAGAATGGGCACTGTCACCATGGGCACTGTCACCGTGAGCAGTGTCACCATGAGCACTATTACCATGAGCACTCTCACCATGAGCACTATCACCAAGGGCAGTGTCACCTCCAGCAATATCAACATGGGCACTGTAACCGTGAGCACTATTACAATGGGCACTATCAACATGAGCACTATCACGTGAGCACTGTCATTGTGGGAATTGTCACCGTGTGCACTGTCACCATGAGCACTGTCACCATGAGCACTATCACTATGGAAACTGTCACCATGGGAACGGTCACCATGGGCAATGTCAACATGAGCATTCTCACCATGGGGACTCTCACCATGAGCCCTGTCACCATGGGCACTGTCACCACGGGCACTGTCACCATGAGCACTGTCACCATGAGCACTGTCACAGTGGGCACTGTCACATGAGCACTGTCACCATGGGCACTGTCACCATGGGTAATGTCACCATGGGCACTTTCAACATGGGCACTGTCACCATGCGAAATGTCACCCTGAGCACTATCGCCGTGAGCGCTATCACCATGGGTAGTGTCACCGTGAGCAATATCACCATGGGCACTGTCACCGTGAGCACTATTAACATGGGTACTATCAACAAGGGCCCTGTCACCATGGGCACTGTCACCATGAGCACTGTCATCATGGGCACTGTCACCATGGGGACTGTCACCATTAGCACTGTCACTGTGGACACTATCACCGTGAGCACTATGACAATGGGCACTATCCCGAAAGGCACTGTCACCATGGACACTGTCACCATGAACACTATCATCATGGGCAGTTCCACCATAAGGAATTTCACCATGGGAACTCCATCCATGTACACCGCCAGCATGAGCACAGTCAACATGGTCAGTGTCACCATGAGCACGGCCACCATGGGCACTTTCCACATGGGCACTGTCACCATGCGAACTATCACCGTGAGCACTATCACCATGAGCAGTATTACCATGAGCACTATCACCAAGGGCACTGTCAACGTGAGCACTATCACTGTGAGCACTATCACCATGAGCACTGTCACCATGAGCATTGTCACCATGGGCACTGTCACCATAGGCACTGTCACCATGGACACTCTCACCATGAGCACTATCATCATGGGCAGTGCTACCATGAGGAATTTCACCATCGGAAATCCAACCATGTACACCGCCAGCATGAGCACAGTCACCATGGTCAGTGCCACCATGAGCACTGTCACCATGGACACTTTCAACATGGGCCCTGTTACCATGTGAACGGTCACCATGAGCACTATCACCTTGAGCACTGTCACCATGAGCACTGTCACTGTGGGCAATGTCACCAAGAGCACTGTCACCTTGGGCACTGTCACCATGGGAACTGTAGGCATGAGCACTATCACCGTGAGCACTATAACCATGGGCAGTGTCACCGTGAGCAATATCACCATGAACACTGTCACCGTGTGCACTGTCCACATGAGCACTGTCACCATGGGAAATGTCACCATGGGCACTGTCATCATGGGAACTCTCACCATGAGCACTATCATCATGGGCAGTGCCATCATGACGAATTTCACCATTGGAACTCCAACCATGTACACCGCCAGCATGAGCACAGTCACCATGTGTAGTGTCATGATGAAAACTGTCACCATGTGTACTTTCAACATGGGCAGTGTCACCATGCGAACTGCCACCATGAGCACTATCACCATGAACACTATCACCAAGGGCACGGTCACCGTGAGCACTGTCACTGTGGGCACTGTCACCATGAGCACAGTCATCCTGGGCACTGTCACCATGGGAACTGTCACCATTAGCACTGTCCCTGTGGGCACTATCACCGTGAGCACTATCAGAATGGGCACTGTCACCATGGGCACTGTCACCGTGAGCAGTGTCACCATGAGCACTATCACCGTGAGCACTATCACCAAGGGCAGTGTCACCTCCAGCAATATCAACATGGGCACTGTAACCGTGAGCACTATTACAATGGGCACTATCAACATGAGCACTATCACGTGAGCACTGTCATTGTGGGAATTGTCACCGTGTGCACTGTCACCATGAGCACTGTCACCATGAGCACTATCACTATGGAAACTGTCACCATGGGAACGGTCACCATGGGCAATGTCAACATGAGCATTCTCACCATGCGGACTCTCACCATGAGCCCTGTCACCATGGGCACTGTCAACATGGGTACTGTCACCATGGGCACTTTCAATATGGGAACTGTCACCATGCGATCTGTCACCATGAGCAGTATCACCATGAGCACTATCACCAAGGGCACTGTCACCATGAGCACTGTCACCATGAGCACTGTCACAGTGGGCACTGTCACATGAGCACTGTCACCATGGGCACTGTCACCATGGGTAATGTCACCATGGGCACTTTCAACATGGGCACTGTCACCATGCGAAATGTCACCCTGAGCACTATCACCGTGAGTGCTATCACCATGGGCACTGTCACCGTGAGCACTATTAACATGGGTACTATCAACAAGGGCACTGTCACCGTGGGCACTGTCACCATGAGCACTGTCATCATGGGCACTGTCACCATGGGGACTGTCACCGTTAGCACTGTCACTGTGGACACTATCACCGTGAGCACTATGACAATGGGCACTATCGCGAAAGGCACTGTCACCATGGACACTGTCACCATGAGCACTATCATCATGGGCAGTTCCACCATAAGGAATTTCACCATGGGAACTCCATCCATGTACACCGCCAGCATGAGCACAGTCAACATGGTCAGTGTCACCATGAGCACTGCCACCATGGGCACTTTCCACATGGGCACTGTCCCCATGCGAACTATCACCGTGAGCACTATCACCATGAGCAGTATTACCATGAGCACTATCACCAAGGGCACTGTCAACGTGAGCACTATCACCATGAGCACTGTCACCATGAGCATTGTCACCGTGGGCACGGTCACCATGGGCACTGTCACCATGGGCAGTATCATCATTAGCTCTCTTACCATGGGAAATGTCACCATGAGCACTGTCATCTTGGGAACTGCCACCATGGACACTGCCACCATGAGCACTGTAACCATTGGCACTGCCACAGTGAGCACTGTCAACGTGAGCACTATCACCGTGAGCACTATCACTGTGAGCACTGTCTGTGTGGGCATTGTCCCCGTGTGCACTGTCACCATGAGCACTATCACCATGGGAATTGTCACCATGGGAACGGTCATCATGGGCAATGTCAACATGAGCACTGACACCATGGGAACTCTCTCCATGAGCACTGTCACCATGGGCAGTGTCACCATGGGCACTGTCACCATGGGCAGTGTCACCATGAGCACTGTCACCATGGGCACTCTCAAAATGGACATTGTCAACGTGAGCTCTATCATCATGGGCAGAGCCACCATGAGGAATTTCACCATGGGAAGTCCAACCATGTACACCGCCAGCATGAGCATATTCACCATGGGCAATGTCACCATGAGCACTGTCACCATGGGCACTTTCAAAATGGCCACTCTCACCATGGGCACTGTCACCATGGACACTGTCATCATGAGCTCTGTTACAATGAGAAATGTCACCATGAGCACTGTCATCTTGGGAACTGCCACAGTGAGCACTGTCAACGTGAGCACTGTCACCATGGGAACTGTCACCTTGTGCACTGTCACCATGGGAAATGTCACTATGGGCAGTGTCACCTTGGGCACTGTCACCATGGGCAGTGTCAACATGAGTACTATCACCATGAGCACTATCACCAAGGGCAGTGTCACCATGAGCACTATCACCGTGAGCACTATCACCATGGGCAGTGTCACCTTGAGCAACATCAACATGGGCACTGTCACCGTGAGCACTATTACAAAGGGCACTATCACCATGAGCACTATCATCGTGAGCACTGTCAGTGTGGGCATTGTCACTGTGTGCACTGTCACCGTGAGCACTGTCACATTGAGCACTGTCACAGTGGGCACTGTCACTGAGAGCACTATCACAATGGGCTCTGTCACCATAGGCACTGTCGCCATGGACACTGTCACCATGAGCTCTATCATCATGGGCAGTGCTACCAGGAGGAATTTCACCATCGGAACTCCAACCAGGTACACCGCCAGCATGAGCACAGTCACCATGGGCAGTGCCACCATGAGAACTGTCAACATGGGCACTTTCAACATGGGCAGTGTCACCAGGCAAACTGCCACCATGAGCACTATCACCATGAGCACTATCACCAAGGGCACTGTCTCCGTGAGCACTGTCACCGTGGGCAATGTCACCATGAGCACTGTCATAATGGGCACTGTAACCATTGGAACTGTCACCATGAGCACTATCACCGTGAGCACTATCACCATGGGTAGTGTCACCGTGGGCAAAATCACCATGGGCACTGTCACCGTGAGCACTGTCACCATGAGCACTGACACCATGAGCATTATCACCATGAGCACTGTCACCATAAGCATAGTCACCGTGGGCACTGTCACCATGAGCACTGTCACCATGGGCAGTGTCACCTTGAGCAATATAACCATGGGCACTGTCACCATGAGCACTATTACAATAGGCACTATCACCATGAGCACTATCACCGTGAGCACTGTCACCATGGGCATTGTCACTGTGTGCACTGTCACCGTGGGCATTGTCACCATGAGGAGTATCACCATGGGAACTATCACCATGGGAAAGGTCACCATGGGCAATATCAACATGAGCACTGTCACCATGGGAACTCTCATCATGAGCACTGTCACCATGAACACTATCATCATGGGCAGTGCCACCATAAGTAATTTCACTATGGGAACTCCTAACCATGTACACCGCCAGCATAAGCACAGTCACCATGGGAAGTGTCACCATGAGCACTGCCACCATGGGTCTTTCCACATGGGCACTCTCAGCATGCGAACCGTCACCATGAGCACTATCACCGTGAGCACTGTCACAATGAGCACTGTCACCATGTGCACTATCACCATGAGCACTATCACCAAGGGCACTGTCACTTTGAGCACTATCAACATGGGCAGTGTAACCGTGAGCACTATCACCATGGTCAGTGTCATCGTGAGCAATATCACTATGGGCACTGTCATGTGAGCACTATTACCATGGGTACTATCACCAAGGGCACTGTCATCGTGAGCACTGTCACCATGAGCACTGTCACCGTGGGCACTGTCACAATGAGCACTGTCATCATGAGCACTGTCACCATGCGAACTGTCACCATGAGCACTATCACCATGAGCCCTATCACCATGAGCACTATCACCAAGGGAACTGTCACCAAGGGCACTGTCACCATGAGCACTGTCACCATGAGCACTGTCACCGTGGGCTCTGTCACCATGAGCACTGTCAACATGGGCACTGTATCCATGGGAACTGTCACCATGGGCAGTATCACGGTGAGCACTATCACCATGGGAACTGTCACCATGGGAACGGACACCATGGGCACTGTCAAAATGAGCGCTGTCACCATGGGCACACTCACCATGGGCAATGTCACCATGGACACTATCACCATGGGAACTCTCAACATGAGCACTGTCACCATGGGAAATGTCACTATGGTTCGTGTCACCATGGGCACTTTCATCATGGGGAGTGTCACTATCAGCACTATTACCATGAGCACTATGACCATGACCACTCTAACCAAGGGCAGTGTCACCATGAGCACTATCACCGTGAGCAATATCACCATGGGCAGTGTCACCTTGAGCAATATCAACATCGGCACTGTCACTGTGAGCACTATTACAATAGGCACTATCACCATGAGCACTATCACGGTGAGCACTGTCACCGTGGGCATTGTCACAGTTTGCACTATCACCATGAGCACTGTAACCATGAGCAGTATCACCATGGGAACTGTCACCATGGGAACGGTCACCATGGGCAATGTCAACATGAGCACTGTCACCATGGGAACTCTCACCATGAGCACTATCACCATGGGAAATGTCACCATGGGCACTTTCACAATGGGTACTGTCACCATGTGCACTTTCAACATGGGCACTGTCACCATACGAACTCTCACTATGAGAACTATCACCAAGGGCACTGTCACCAAGGGCACTGTCACCGTGAACACTGTCCCTGTGAGCACTGTCACAGTGGCCACTGTCACCATTAGCACTGTCATCATGGGCACTGTCACCATAGGAACTGTCACAATGAGCACAGCCACTGTGGGCACTGTCACCATACGAACTCTCACTATGACCACTATCACCATGAGCACTATCACCAAGGGCAATGTGACCGTGAGCACTGTCACCATGAGCACTATCATCATGGGCAGTGCTACCATGAGGAATTTCACCATCGGAAATCCAACCATGTACACCGCCAGCATGAGCACAGTCACCATGGTCAGTGCCACCATGAGCACTGTCACCATGGACACTTTCAACATGGGCCCTGTCACCTTGTGAACGGTCACCATGAGCACTATCACCTTGAGCACTGTCACCATGAGCACTGTCACTGTGGGCAATGTCACCATGAGCACTGTCACCGTGGGCACTGTCACCATGGGAACTGTAGGCATGAGCACTATCACCGTGAGCACTATAACCATGGGCAGTGTCACCGTGAGCAATATCACCATGAACTCTGTCACCGTGTGCACTGTCCACATGAGCACTGTCACCATGGGAAATGTCACCATGGGCACTGTCATCATGGGAACTCTCACCATGAGCACTATCATCATGGGCAGTGCCATCATGACGAATTTCACCATTGGAACTCCAACCATGTACACCGCCAGCATGAGCACAGTCACCATGTGTAGTGTCACGATGAAAACTGTCACCATGTGTACTTTCAACATGGGCAGTGTCACCATGCGAACTGCCACCATGAGCACTATCACCATGAGCACTATCACCAAGGGCACGGTCACCGTGAGCACTGTCACCATGGGCACTGTCACCATGAGCACAGTCATCATGGGCACTGTCACCATGGGAACTGTCACCATTAGCACTGTCCCTGTGGGCACTATCACCGTGAGCACTATCAGAATGGGCACTGTCACCATGGGCACTGTCACCGTGAGCAGTGTCACCATGAGCACTATTACCATGAGCACTCTCACCATGAGCACTATCACCAAGGGCAGTGTCACCTCCAGCAATATCAACATGGGCACTGTAACCGTGAGCACTATTACAATGGGCACTATCAACATGAGCACTATCACGTGAGCACTGTCATTGTGGGAATTGTCACCGTGTGCACTGTCACCATGAGCACTGTCACCATGAGCACTATCACTATGGAAACTGTCACCATGGGAACGGTCACCATGGGCAATGTCAACATGAGCATTCTCACCATGGGGACTCTCACCATGAGCCCTGTCACCATGGGCACTGTCACCACGGGCACTGTCACCATGGGCAGTTTCAATATGGGAACTGTCACCATGCGATCTGTCACCATGAGCACTATCACCATGAGCACTATCACCAAGGGCACTGTCACCATGAGCACTGTCACCATGAGCACTGTCACAGTGGGCACTGTCACATGAGCACTGTCACCATGGGCACTGTCACCATGGGTAATGTCACCATGGGCACTTTCAACATGGGCACTGTCACCATGCGAAATGTCACCCTGAGCACTATCGCCGTGAGCGCTATCACCATGGGTAGTGTCACCGTGAGCAATATCACCATGGGCACTGTCACCGTGAGCACTATTAACATGGGTACTATCAACAAGGGCCCTGTCACCGTGGGCACTGTCACCATGAGCACTGTCATCATGGGCACTGTCACCATGGGGACTGTCACCATTAGCACTGTCACTGTGGACACTATCACCGTGAGCACTATGACAATGGGCACTATCCCGAAAGGCACTGTCACCATGGACACTGTCACCATGAACACTATCATCATGGGCAGTTCCACCATAAGGAATTTCACAATGGGAACTCCATCCATGTACACCGCCAGCATGAGCACAGTCAACATGGTCAGTGTCACCATGAGCACGGCCACCATGGGCACTTTCCACATGGGCACTGTCACCATGCGAACTATCACCGTGAGCACTATCACCATGAGCAGTATTACCATGAGCACTATCACCAAGGGCACTGTCAACGTGAGCACTATCACCGTGAGCACTATCACCATGAGCACTGTCACCATGAGCATTGTCACCATGGGCACTGTCACCATAGGCACTGTCACCATGGACACTCTCACCATGAGCACTATCATCATGGGCAGTGCTACCATGAGGAATTTCACCATCGGAAATCCAACCATGTACACCGCCAGCATGAGCACAGTCACCATGGTCAGTGCCACCATGAGCACTGTCACCATGGACACTTTCAACATGGGCCCTGTTACCATGTGAACGGTCACCATGAGCACTATCACCTTGAGCACTGTCACCATGAGCACTGTCACTGTGGGCAATGTCACCAAGAGCACTGTCACCTTGGGCACTGTCACCATGGGAACTGTAGGCATGAGCACTATCACCGTGAGCACTATAACCATGGGCAGTGTCACCATGAGCAATATCACCATGAACACTGTCACCGTGTGCACTGTCCACATGAGCACTGTCACCATGGGAAATGTCACCATGGGCACTGTCATCATGGGAACTCTCACCATGAGCACTATCATCATGGGCAGTGCCATCATGACGAATTTCACCATTGGAACTCCAACCATGTACACCGCCAGCATGAGCACAGTCACCATGTGTAGTGTCATGATGAAAACTGTCACCATGTGTACTTTCAACATGGGCAGTGTCACCATGCGAACTGCCACCATGAGCACTATCACCATGAACACTATCACCAAGGGCATGGTCACCGTGAGCACTGTCACTGTGGGCACTGTCACCATGAGCACAGTCATCCTGGGCACTGTCACCATGGGAACTGTCACCATTAGCACTGTCCCTGTGGGCACTATCACCGTGAGCACTATCAGAATGGGCACTGTCACCATGGGCACTGTCACCGTGAGCAGTGTCACCATGAGCACTATCACCGTGAGCACTATCACCAAGGGCAGTGTCACCTCCAGCAATATCAACATGGGCACTGTAACCGTGAGCACTATTACAATGGGCACTATCAACATGAGCACTATCACGTGAGCACTGTCATTGTGGGAATTGTCACCGTGTGCACTGTCACCATGAGCACTGTCACCATGAGCACTATCACTATGGAAACTGTCACCATGGGAACGGTCACCATGGGCAATGTCAACATGAGCATTCTCACCATGCGGACTCTCACCATGAGCCCTGTCACCATGGGCACTGTCAACATGGGTACTGTCACCATGGGCACTTTCAATATGGGAACTGTCACCATGCGATCTGTCACCATGAGCAGTATCACCATGAGCACTATCACCAAGGGCACTGTCACCATGAGCACTGTCACCATGAGCACTGTCACAGTGGGCACTGTCACATGAGCACTGTCACCATGGGCACTGTCACCATGGGTAATGTCACCATGGGCACTTTCAACATGGGCACTGTCACCATGCGAAATGTCACCCTGAGCACTATCACCGTGAGTGCTATCACCATGGGCACTGTCACCGTGAGCACTATTAACATGGGTAGTATCAACAAGGGCACTGTCACCGTGGGCACTGTCACCATGAGCACTGTCATCATGGGCACTGTCACCATGGGGACTGTCACCATTAGCACTGTCACTGTGGACACTATCACCGTGAGCACTATGACAATGGGCACTATCG
Organism: Balaenoptera borealis; assembly: GCF_965194805.1. NCBI lineage: Eukaryota > Metazoa > Chordata > Mammalia > Artiodactyla > Balaenopteridae > Balaenoptera > Balaenoptera borealis. Next base: position 21,811,411 of record NC_138874.1, read on the forward strand.
CGAAAGGCACTGTCACCATGGACACTGTCACCATGAGCACTATCATCATGGGCAGTTCCACCATAAGGAATTTCACCATGGGAACTCCATCCATGTACACCGCCAGCATGAGCACAGTCAACATGGTCAGTGTCACCATGAGCACTGCCACCATGGGCACTTTCCACATGGGCACTGTCCCCATGCAAACTATCACCGTGAGCACTATCACCATGAGCAGTATTACCATGAGCACTATCACCAAGGGCACTGTCAACGTGAGCACTATCACCGTGAGCACTATCACCATGAGCACTGTCACCATGAGCATTGTCACCGTGGGCACGGTCACCATGGGCACTGTCACCATGGGCAGTATCATCATTAGCTCTCTTACCATGGGAAATGTCACCATGAGCACTGTCATCTTGGGAACTGCCACCATGGACACTGCCACCATGAGCACTGTAACCATTGGCACTGCCACAGTGAGCACTGTCAACGTGAGCACTATCACCGTGAGCACTATCACTGTGAGCACTGTCTGTGTGGGCATTGTCCCCGTGTGCACTGTCACCATGAGCACTATCACCATGGGAATTGTCACCATGGGAACGGTCATCATGGGCAATGTCAACATGAGCACTGACACCATGGGAACTCTCTCCATGAGCACTGTCACCATGGGCAGTGTCACCATGGGCACTGTCACCATGGGCAGTGTCACCATGAGCACTGTCACCATGGGCACTCTCAAAATGGACATTGTCAACGTGAGCTCTATCATCATGGGCAGAGCCACCATGAGGAATTTCACCATGGGAAGTCCAACCATGTACACCGCCAGCATGAGCATATTCACCATGGGCAATGTCACCATGAGCACTGTCACCATGGGCACTTTCAAAATGGCCACTCTCACCATGGGCACTGTCACCATGGACACTGTCATCATGAGCTCTGTTACAATGAGAAATGTCACCATGAGCACTGTCATCTTGGGAACTGCCACAGTGAGCACTGTCAACGTGAGCACTGTCACCATGGGAACTGTCACCTTGTGCACTGTCACCATGGGAAATGTCACTATGGGCAGTGTCACCTTGGGCACTGTCACCATGGGCAGTGTCAACATGAGTACTATCACCATGAGCACTATCACCAAGGGCAGTGTCACCATGAGCACTATCACCGTGAGCACTATCACCATGGGCAGTGTCACCTTGAGCAACATCAACATGGGCACTGTCACCGTGAGCACTATTACAAAGGGCACTATCACCATGAGCACTATCATCGTGAGCACTGTCAGTGTGGGCATTGTCACTGTGTGCACTGTCACCGTGAGCACTGTCACAGTGGGCACTGTCACTGAGAGCACTATCACAATGGGCTCTGTCACCATAGGCACTGTCGCCATGGACACTGTCACCATGAGCTCTATCATCATGGGCAGTGCTACCAGGAGGAATTTCACCATCGGAACTCCAACCAGGTACACCGCCAGCATGAGCACAGTCACCATGGGCAGTGCCACCATGAGAACTGTCAACATGGGCACTTTCAACATGGGCAGTGTCACCAGGCAAACTGCCACCATGAGCACTATCACCATGAGCACTATCACCAAGGGCACTGTCTCCGTGAGCACTGTCACCGTGGGCAATGTCACCATGAGCACTGTCATAATGGGCACTGTAACCATTGGAACTGTCACCATGAGCACTATCACCGTGAGCACTATCACCATGGGTAGTGTCACCGTGGGCAAAATCACCATGGGCACTGTCACCGTGAGCACTGTCACCATGAGCACTGACACCATGAGCATTATCACCATGAGCACTGTCACCATAAGCATAGTCACCGTGGGCACTGTCACCATGAGCACTGTCACCATGGGCAGTGTCACCTTGAGCAATATAACCATGGGCACTGTCACCATGAGCACTATTACAATAGGCACTATCACCATGAGCACTATCACCGTGAGCACTGTCACCATGGGCATTGTCACTGTGTGCACTGTCACCGTGGGCATTGTCACCATGAGGAGTATCACCATGGGAACTATCACCATGGGAAAGGTCACCATGGGCAATATCAACATGAGCACTGTCACCATGGGAACTCTCATCATGAGCACTGTCACCATGAACACTATCATCATGGGCAGTGCCACCATAAGGAATTTCACTATGGGAACTCCTAACCATGTACACCGCCAGCATAAGCACAGTCACCATGGGAAGTGTCACCATGAGCACTGCCACCATGGGTCTTTCCACATGGGCACTCTCAGCATGCGAACCGTCACCATGAGCACTATCACCGTGAGCACTGTCACAATGAGCACTGTCACCATGTGCACTATCACCATGAGCACTATCACCAAGGGCACTGTCACTTTGAGCACTATCAACATGGGCAGTGTAACCGTGAGCACTATCACCATGGTCAGTGTCATCGTGAGCAATATCACTATGGGCACTGTCATGTGAGCACTATTACCATGGGTACTATCACCAAGGGCACTGTCATCGTGAGCACTGTCACCATGAGCACTGTCACCGTGGGCACTGTCACAATGAGCACTGTCATCATGAGCACTGTCACCATGCGAACTGTCACCATGAGCACTATCACCATGAGCCCTATCACCATGAGCACTATCACCAAGGGAACTGTCACCAAGGGCACTGTCACCATGAGCACTGTCACCATGAGCACTGTCACCGTGGGCTCTGTCACCATGAGCACTGTCAACATGGGCACTGTATCCATGGGAACTGTCACCATGGGCAGTATCACGGTGAGCACTATCACCATGGGAACTGTCACCATGGGAACGGACACCATGGGCACTGTCAAAATGAGCGCTGTCACCATGGGCACACTCACCATGGGCAATGTCACCATGGACACTATCACCATGGGAACTCTCAACATGAGCACTGTCACCATGGGAAATGTCACTATGGTTCGTGTCACCATGGGCACTTTCATCATGGGGAGTGTCACTATCAGCACTATTACCATGAGCACTATGACCATGACCACTCTAACCAAGGGCAGTGTCACCATGAGCACTATCACCGTGAGCAATATCACCATGGGCAGTGTCACCTTGAGCAATATCAACATCGGCACTGTCACTGTGAGCACTATTACAATAGGCACTATCACCATGAGCACTATCACGGTGAGCACTGTCACCGTGGGCATTGTCACAGTTTGCACTATCACCATGAGCACTGTAACCATGAGCAGTATCACCATGGGAACTGTCACCATGGGAACGGTCACCATGGGCAATGTCAACATGAGCACTGTCACCATGGGAACTCTCACCATGAGCACTATCACCATGGGAAATGTCACCATGGGCACTTTCACAATGGGTACTGTCACCATGTGCACTTTCAACATGGGCACTGTCACCATACGAACTCTCACTATGAGAACTATCACCAAGGGCACTGTCACCAAGGGCACTGTCACCGTGAACACTGTCCCTGTGAGCACTGTCACAGTGGCCACTGTCACCATTAGCACTGTCATCATGGGCACTGTCACCATAGGAACTGTCACAATGAGCACAGCCACTGTGGGCACTGTCACCATACGAACTCTCACTATGACCACTATCACCATGAGCACTATCACCAAGGGCAATGTGACCGTGAGCACTGTCACCATGAGCACTATCATCATGGGCAGTGCTACCATGAGGAATTTCACCATCGGAAATCCAACCATGTACACCGCCAGCATGAGCACAGTCACCATGGTCAGTGCCACCATGAGCACTGTCACCATGGACACTTTCAACATGGGCCCTGTTACCATGTGAACGGTCACCATGAGCACTATCACCTTGAGCACTGTCACCATGAGCACTGTCACTGTGGGCAATGTCACCAAGAGCACTGTCACCTTGGGCACTGTCACCATGGGAACTGTAGGCATGAGCACTATCACCGTGAGCACTATAACCATGGGCAGTGTCACCGTGAGCAATATCACCATGAACACTGTCACCGTGTGCACTGTCCACATGAGCACTGTCACCATGGGAAATGTCACCATGGGCACTGTCATCATGGGAACTCTCACCATGAGCACTATCATCATGGGCAGTGCCATCATGACGAATTTCACCATTGGAACTCCAACCATGTACACCGCCAGCATGAGCACAGTCACCATGTGTAGTGTCATGATGAAAACTGTCACCATGTGTACTTTCAACATGGGCAGTGTCACCATGCGAACTGCCACCATGAGCACTATCACCATGAACACTATCACCAAGGGCACGGTCACCGTGAGCACTGTCACTGTGGGCACTGTCACCATGAGCACAGTCATCCTGGGCACTGTCACCATGGGAACTGTCACCATTAGCACTGTCCCTGTGGGCACTATCACCGTGAGCACTATCAGAATGGGCACTGTCACCATGGGCACTGTCACCGTGAGCAGTGTCACCATGAGCACTATCACCGTGAGCACTATCACCAAGGGCAGTGTCACCTCCAGCAATATCAACATGGGCACTGTAACCGTGAGCACTATTACAATGGGCACTATCAACATGAGCACTATCACGTGAGCACTGTCATTGTGGGAATTGTCACCGTGTGCACTGTCACCATGAGCACTGTCACCATGAGCACTATCACTATGGAAACTGTCACCATGGGAACGGTCACCATGGGCAATGTCAACATGAGCATTCTCACCATGCGGACTCTCACCATGAGCCCTGTCACCATGGGCACTGTCAACATGGGTACTGTCACCATGGGCACTTTCAATATGGGAACTGTCACCATGCGATCTGTCACCATGAGCAGTATCACCATGAGCACTATCACCAAGGGCACTGTCACCATGAGCACTGTCACCATGAGCACTGTCACAGTGGGCACTGTCACATGAGCACTGTCACCATGGGCACTGTCACCATGGGTAATGTCACCATGGGCACTTTCAACATGGGCACTGTCACCATGCGAAATGTCACCCTGAGCACTATCACCGTGAGTGCTATCACCATGGGCACTGTCACCGTGAGCACTATTAACATGGGTACTATCAACAAGGGCACTGTCACCGTGGGCACTGTCACCATGAGCACTGTCATCATGGGCACTGTCACCATGGGGACTGTCACCGTTAGCACTGTCACTGTGGACACTATCACCGTGAGCACTATGACAATGGGCACTATCGCGAAAGGCACTGTCACCATGGACACTGTCACCATGAGCACTATCATCATGGGCAGTTCCACCATAAGGAATTTCACCATGGGAACTCCATCCATGTACACCGCCAGCATGAGCACAGTCAACATGGTCAGTGTCACCATGAGCACTGCCACCATGGGCACTTTCCACATGGGCACTGTCCCCATGCGAACTATCACCGTGAGCACTATCACCATGAGCAGTATTACCATGAGCACTATCACCAAGGGCACTGTCAACGTGAGCACTATCACCGTGAGCACTATCACCATGAGCACTGTCACCATGAGCATTGTCACCGTGGGCACGGTCACCATGGGCACTGTCACCATGGGCAGTATCATCATTAGCTCTCTTACCATGGGAAATGTCACCATGAGCACTGTCATCTTGGGAACTGCCACCATGGACACTGCCACCATGAGCACTGTAACCATTGGCACTGCCACAGTGAGCACTGTCAACGTGAGCACTATCACCGTGAGCACTATCACTGTGAGCACTGTCTGTGTGGGCATTGTCCCCGTGTGCACTGTCACCATGAGCACTATCACCATGGGAATTGTCACCATGGGAACGGTCATCATGGGCAATGTCAACATGAGCACTGACACCATGGGAACTCTCTCCATGAGCACTGTCACCATGGGCAGTGTCACCATGGGCACTGTCACCATGGGCAGTGTCACCATGAGCACTGTCACCATGGGCACTCTCAAAATGGACATTGTCAACGTGAGCTCTATCATCATGGGCAGAGCCACCATGAGGAATTTCACCATGGGAAGTCCAACCATGTACACCGCCAGCATGAGCATATTCACCATGGGCAATGTCACCATGAGCACTGTCACCATGGGCACTTTCAAAATGGCCACTCTCACCATGGGCACTGTCACCATGGACACTGTCATCATGAGCTCTGTTACAATGAGAAATGTCACCATGAGCACTGTCATCTTGGGAACTGCCACAGTGAGCACTGTCAACGTGAGCACTGTCACCATGGGAACTGTCACCTTGTGCACTGTCACCATGGGAAATGTCACTATGGGCAGTGTCACCTTGGGCACTGTCACCATGGGCAGTGTCAACATGAGTACTATCACCATGAGCACTATCACCAAGGGCAGTGTCACCATGAGCACTATCACCGTGAGCACTATCACCATGGGCAGTGTCACCTTGAGCAACATCAACATGGGCACTGTCACCGTGAGCACTATTACAAAGGGCACTATCACCATGAGCACTATCATCGTGAGCACTGTCAGTGTGGGCATTGTCACTGTGTGCACTGTCACCGTGAGCACTGTCACATTGAGCACTGTCACAGTGGGCACTGTCACTGAGAGCACTATCACAATGGGCTCTGTCACCATAGGCACTGTCGCCATGGACACTGTCACCATGAGCTCTATCATCATGGGCAGTGCTACCAGGAGGAATTTCACCATCGGAACTCCAACCAGGTACACCGCCAGCATGAGCACAGTCACCATGGGCAGTGCCACCATGAGAACTGTCAACATGGGCACTTTCAACATGGGCAGTGTCACCAGGCAAACTGCCACCATGAGCACTATCACCATGAGCACTATCACCAAGGGCACTGTCTCCGTGAGCACTGTCACCGTGGGCAATGTCACCATGAGCACTGTCATAATGGGCACTGTAACCATTGGAACTGTCACCATGAGCACTATCACCGTGAGCACTATCACCATGGGTAGTGTCACCGTGGGCAAAATCACCATGGGCACTGTCACCGTGAGCACTGTCACCATGAGCACTGACACCATGAGCATTATCACCATGAGCACTGTCACCATAAGCATAGTCACCGTGGGCACTGTCACCATGAGCACTGTCACCATGGGCAGTGTCACCTTGAGCAATATAACCATGGGCACTGTCACCATGAGCACTATTACAATAGGCACTATCACCATGAGCACTATCACCGTGAGCACTGTCACCATGGGCATTGTCACTGTGTGCACTGTCACCGTGGGCATTGTCACCATGAGGAGTATCACCATGGGAACTATCACCATGGGAAAGGTCACCATGGGCAATATCAACATGAGCACTGTCACCATGGGAACTCTCATCATGAGCACTGTCACCATGAACACTATCATCATGGGCAGTGCCACCATAAGTAATTTCACTATGGGAACTCCTAACCATGTACACCGCCAGCATAAGCACAGTCACCATGGGAAGTGTCACCATGAGCACTGCCACCATGGGTCTTTCCACATGGGCACTCTCAGCATGCGAACCGTCACCATGAGCACTATCACCGTGAGCACTGTCACAATGAGCACTGTCACCATGTGCACTATCACCATGAGCACTATCACCAAGGGCACTGTCACTTTGAGCACTATCAACATGGGCAGTGTAACCGTGAGCACTATCACCATGGTCAGTGTCATCGTGAGCAATATCACTATGGGCACTGTCATGTGAGCACTATTACCATGGGTACTATCACCAAGGGCACTGTCATCGTGAGCACTGTCACCATGAGCACTGTCACCGTGGGCACTGTCACAATGAGCACTGTCATCATGAGCACTGTCACCATGCGAACTGTCACCATGAGCACTATCACCATGAGCCCTATCACCATGAGCACTATCACCAAGGGAACTGTCACCAAGGGCACTGTCACCATGAGCACTGTCACCATGAGCACTGTCACCGTGGGCTCTGTCACCATGAGCACTGTCAACATGGGCACTGTATCCATGGGAACTGTCACCATGGGCAGTATCACGGTGAGCACTATCACCATGGGAACTGTCACCATGGGAACGGACACCATGGGCACTGTCAAAATGAGCGCTGTCACCATGGGCACACTCACCATGGGCAATGTCACCATGGACACTATCACCATGGGAACTCTCAACATGAGCACTGTCACCATGGGAAATGTCACTATGGTTCGTGTCACCATGGGCACTTTCATCATGGGGAGTGTCACTATCAGCACTATTACCATGAGCACTATGACCATGACCACTCTAACCAAGGGCAGTGTCACCATGAGCACTATCACCGTGAGCAATATCACCATGGGCAGTGTCACCTTGAGCAATATCAACATCGGCACTGTCACTGTGAGCACTATTACAATAGGCACTATCACCATGAGCACTATCACGGTGAGCACTGTCACCGTGGGCATTGTCACAGTTTGCACTATCACCATGAGCACTGTAACCATGAGCAGTATCACCATGGGAACTGTCACCATGGGAACGGTCACCATGGGCAATGTCAACATGAGCACTGTCACCATGGGAACTCTCACCATGAGCACTATCACCATGGGAAATGTCACCATGGGCACTTTCACAATGGGTACTGTCACCATGTGCACTTTCAACATGGGCACTGTCACCATACGAACTCTCACTATGAGAACTATCACCAAGGGCACTGTCACCAAGGGCACTGTCACCGTGAACACTGTCCCTGTGAGCACTGTCACAGTGGCCACTGTCACCATTAGCACTGTCATCATGGGCACTGTCACCATAGGAACTGTCACAATGAGCACAGCCACTGTGGGCACTGTCACCATACGAACTCTCACTATGACCACTATCACCATGAGCACTATCACCAAGGGCAATGTGACCGTGAGCACTGTCACCATGAGCACTATCATCATGGGCAGTGCTACCATGAGGAATTTCACCATCGGAAATCCAACCATGTACACCGCCAGCATGAGCACAGTCACCATGGTCAGTGCCACCATGAGCACTGTCACCATGGACACTTTCAACATGGGCCCTGTCACCTTGTGAACGGTCACCATGAGCACTATCACCTTGAGCACTGTCACCATGAGCACTGTCACTGTGGGCAATGTCACCATGAGCACTGTCACCGTGGGCACTGTCACCATGGGAACTGTAGGCATGAGCACTATCACCGTGAGCACTATAACCATGGGCAGTGTCACCGTGAGCAATATCACCATGAACTCTGTCACCGTGTGCACTGTCCACATGAGCACTGTCACCATGGGAAATGTCACCATGGGCACTGTCATCATGGGAACTCTCACCATGAGCACTATCATCATGGGCAGTGCCATCATGACGAATTTCACCATTGGAACTCCAACCATGTACACCGCCAGCATGAGCACAGTCACCATGTGTAGTGTCACGATGAAAACTGTCACCATGTGTACTTTCAACATGGGCAGTGTCACCATGCGAACTGCCACCATGAGCACTATCACCATGAGCACTATCACCAAGGGCACGGTCACCGTGAGCACTGTCACCATGGGCACTGTCACCATGAGCACAGTCATCATGGGCACTGTCACCATGGGAACTGTCACCATTAGCACTGTCCCTGTGGGCACTATCACCGTGAGCACTATCAGAATGGGCACTGTCACCATGGGCACTGTCACCGTGAGCAGTGTCACCATGAGCACTATTACCATGAGCACTCTCACCATGAGCACTATCACCAAGGGCAGTGTCACCTCCAGCAATATCAACATGGGCACTGTAACCGTGAGCACTATTACAATGGGCACTATCAACATGAGCACTATCACGTGAGCACTGTCATTGTGGGAATTGTCACCGTGTGCACTGTCACCATGAGCACTGTCACCATGAGCACTATCACTATGGAAACTGTCACCATGGGAACGGTCACCATGGGCAATGTCAACATGAGCATTCTCACCATGGGGACTCTCACCATGAGCCCTGTCACCATGGGCACTGTCACCACGGGCACTGTCACCATGGGCAGTTTCAATATGGGAACTGTCACCATGCGATCTGTCACCATGAGCACTATCACCATGAGCACTATCACCAAGGGCACTGTCACCATGAGCACTGTCACCATGAGCACTGTCACAGTGGGCACTGTCACATGAGCACTGTCACCATGGGCACTGTCACCATGGGTAATGTCACCATGGGCACTTTCAACATGGGCACTGTCACCATGCGAAATGTCACCCTGAGCACTATCGCCGTGAGCGCTATCACCATGGGTAGTGTCACCGTGAGCAATATCACCATGGGCACTGTCACCGTGAGCACTATTAACATGGGTACTATCAACAAGGGCCCTGTCACCGTGGGCACTGTCACCATGAGCACTGTCATCATGGGCACTGTCACCATGCGGACTATCACCATTAGCACTGTCACTGTGGACACTATCACCGTGAGCACTATTACAATGGGCACTATCCCGAAAGGCACTGTCACCATGGACACTGTCACCATGAACACTATCATCATGGGCAGTTCCACCATAAGGAATTTCACCATGGGAACTCCATCCATGTACACCGCCAGCATGAGCACAGTCAACATGGTCAGTGTCACCATGAGCACGGCCACCATGGGCACTTTCCACATGGGCACTGTCACCATGCGAACTATCACCGTGAGCACTATCACCATGAGCAGTATTACCATGAGCACTATCACCAAGGGCACTGTCAACGTGAGCACTATCACCGTGAGCACTATCACCATGAGCACTGTCACCATGAGCATTGTCACCATGGGCACTGTCACCATAGGCACTGTCACCATGGACACTCTCACCATGAGCACTATCATCATGGGCAGTGCTACCATGAGGAATTTCACCATCGGAAATCCAACCATGTACACCGCCAGCATGAGCACAGTCACCATGGTCAGTGCCACCATGAGCACTGTCACCATGGACACTTTCAACATGGGCCCTGTTACCATGTGAACGGTCACCATGACCACTATCACCTTGAGCACTGTCACCATGAGCACTGTCACTGTGGGCAATGTCACCAAGAGCACTGTCACCTTGGGCACTGTCACCATGGGAACTGTAGGCATGAGCACTATCACCGTGAGCACTATAACCATGGGCAGTGTCACCGTGAGCAATATCACCATGAACACTTACACCGTGTGCACTGTCCACATGAGCACTGTCACCATGGGAAATGTCACCATGGGCACTGTCATCATGGGAACTCTCACCATGAGCACTATCATCATGGGCAGTGCCATCATGACGAATTTCACCATTGGAACTCCAACCATGTACACCGCCAGCATGAGCACAGTCACCATGTGTAGTGTCATGATGAAAACTGTCACCATGTTTACTTTCAACATGGGCAGTGTCACCATGCGAACTGCCACCATGAGCACTATCACCATGAACACTATCACCAAGGACACGGTCACCGTGAGCACTGTCACTGTGGGCACTGTCACCATGAGCACAGTCATCCTGGGCACTGTCACCATGGGAACTGTCACCATTAGCACTGTCCCTGTGGGCACTATCACCGTGAGCACTATCAGAATGGGCACTGTCACCATGGGCACTGTCACCGTGAGCAGTGTCACTATGAGCACTATCACCGTGAGCACTATCACCAAGGGCAGTGTCACCTCCAGCAATATCAACATGGGCACTGTAACCGTGAGCACTATTACAATGGGCACTATCAACATGAGCACTATCACGTGAGCACTGTCATTGTGGGAATTGTCACCGTGTGCACTGTCACCATGAGCACTGTCACCATGAGCACTATCACTATGGAAACTGTCACCATGGGAACGGTCACCATGGGCAATGTCAACATGAGCATTCTCACCATGCGGACTCTCACCATGAGCCCTGTCACCATGGGCACTGTCAACATGGGTACTGTCACCATGGGCACTTTCAATATGGGAACTGTCACCATGCGATCTGTCACCATGAGCAGTATCACCATGAGCACTATCACCAAGGGCACTGTCACCATGAGCACTGTCACCATGAGCACTGTCACAGTGGGCACTGTCACATGAGCACTGTCACCATGGGCACTGTCACCATGGGTAATGTCACCATGGGCACTTTCAACATGGGCACTGTCACCATGCGAAATGTCACCCTGAGCACTATCACCGTGAGTGCTATCACCATGGGCACTGTCACCGTGAGCACTATTAACATGGGTACTATCAACAAGGGCCCTGTCATCGTGGGCACTGTCACCATGGGGACTGTCACCATTAGCACTGTCACTGTGGACACTATCACCGTGAGCACTATGACAATGGGCACTATCGCGAAAGGCACTGTCACCATGGACACTGTCACCATGAGCACTATCATCATGGGCAGTTCCACCATAAGGAATTTCACCATGGGAACTCCATCCATGTACACCGCCAGTATGAGCACAGTCAACATGGTCAGTGTCACCATGAGCACTGCCACCATGGGCACTTTCCACATGGGCACTGTCACCATGCAAACTATCACCGTGAGCACTATCACCATGAGCAGTATTACCATGAGCACTATCACCAAGGGCACTGTCAACGTGAGCACTATCACCGTGAGCACTATCACCATGAGCACTGTCACCATGAGCATTGTCACCGTGGGCACGGTCACCATGGGCACTGTCACCATGGGAAGTATCATCATTAGCTCTCTTACCATGGGAAATGTCACCATGAGCACTGTCATCTTGGGAACTGCCACCATGGACACTGCCACCATGAGCACTGTAACCATTGGCACTGCCACAGTGAGCACTGTCAACGTGAGCACTATCACCGTGAGCACTATCACTGTGAGCACTGTCTGTGTGGGCATTGTCCCCGTGTGCACTGTCACCATGAGCACTATCACCATGGGAATTGTCACCATGGGAACGGTCATCATGGGCAATGTCAACATGAGCACTGACACCATGGGAACTCTCTCCATGAGCACTGTCACCATGGGCAGTGTCACCATGGGCACTGTCACCATGGGCAGTGTCACCATGAGCACTGTCACCATGGGCACTCTCAAAATGGACATTGTCAACGTGAGCTCTATCATCATGGGCAGAGCCACCATGAGGAATTTCACCATGGGAAGTCCAACCATGTACACCGCCAGCATGAGCATATTCACCATGGGCAATGTCACCATGAGCACTGTCACCATGGGCACTTTCAAAATGGCCACTCTCACCATGGGCACTGTCACCATGGACACTGTCATCATGAGCTCTGTTACAATGAGAAATGTCACCATGAGCACTGTCATCTTGGGAACTGCCACCATGGACACTGCCACCATGAGCACTGTAACCATTGGCACTGCCACAGTGAGCACTGTCACCGTGAGCACTGTCACCATGGGAACTGTCACCTTGTGCACTGTCACCATGGGAAATGTCACTATGGGCAGTGTCACCTTGGGCACTGTCACCATGGGCAGTGTCAACATGAGTACTATCACCATGAGCACTATCACCAAGGGCAGTGTCACCATGAGCACTATCACCGTGAGCACTATCACCATGGGCAGTGTCACCTTGAGCAACATCAACATGGGCACTGTCACTGTGAGCACTATTACAATGGGCACTATCACCATGAGCACTATCATCGTGAGCACTGTCAGTGTGGGCATTGTCACTGTGTGCACTGTCACTGAGAGCACTATCACAATGGGCTCTGTCACCATAGGCACTGTCGCCATGGACACTGTCACCATGAGCTCTATCATCATGGGCAGTGCTACCAGGAGGAATTTCACCATCGGAACTCCAACCAGGTACACCGCCAGCATGAGCACAGTCACCATGGGCAGTGCCACCATGAGAACTGTCAACATGGGCACTTTCAACATGGGCAGTGTCACCAGGCAAACTGCCACCATGAGCACTATCACCATGAGCACTATCACCAAGGGCACTCTCACCGTGAGCACTGTCACCGTGGGCAATGTCACCATGAGCACTGTCATAATGGGCACTGTAACCATTGGAACTGTCACCATGAGCACTATCACCGTGAGCACTATCACCATGGGTAGTGTCACCGTGAGCAAAATCACCATGGGCACTGTCACCGTGAGCACTATTAACATGGGTACTATCACCAAGGGCACTGTCACCGTGAGCACTGTCACCATGAGCACTGACACCATGAGCATTATCACCATGAGCACTGTCACCATAAGCATAGTCACCGTGGGCACTGTCACCATGAGCACTGTCACCATGGGCAGTGTCACCTTGAGCAATATAACCATGGGCACTGTCACCATGAGCACTATTACAATAGGCACTATCACCATGAGCACTATCACCGTGAGCACTGTCACCATGGGCATTGTCACTGTGTGCACTGTCACCGTGGGCATTGTCACCATGAGGAGTATCACCATGGGAACTATCACCATGGGAAAGGTCACCATGGGGAATATCAACATGAGCACTGTCACCATGGGAACTCTCATCATGAGCACTGTCACCATGAACACTATCATCATGGGCAGTGCCACCATAAGGAATTTCACTATGGGAACTCCTAACCATGTACACCGCCAGCATAAGCACAGTCACCATGGGAAGTGTCACCATGAGCACTGCCACCATGGGTCTTTCCACATGGGCACTCTCAGCATGCGAACCGTCACCATGAGCACTATCACCGTGAGCACTGTCACAATGAGCACTGTCACCATGTGCACTATCACCATGAGCACTATCACCAAGGGCACTGTCACTTTGAGCACTATCAACATGGGCAGTGTAACCGTGAGCACTATCACCATGGTCAGTGTCATCGTGAGCAATATCACTATGGGCACTGTCATGTGAGCACTATTACCATGGGTACTATCACCAAGGGCACTGTCATCGTGAGCACTGTCACCATGAGCACTGTCACTGTGGGCACTGTCACAATGAGCACTGTCATCATGAGCACTGTCACCATGCGAACTGTCACCATGAGCACTATCACCATGAGCCCTATCACCATGAGCACTATCACCAAGGGAACTGTCACCATGAGCACTATCACCATGAGCACTATCACCATGGGCACTGTCACCGTGAGCACTATTACCATGGGCACTGTCACCAAGGGCACTGTCACCATGAGCACTGTCACCATGAGCACTGTCACCGTGGGCTCTGTCACCATGAGCACTGTCAACATGGGCACTGTATCCATGGGAACTGTCACCATGGGCAGTATCACGGTGAGCACTATCACCATGGGAACTGTCACCATGGGAACGGACACCATGGGCACTGTCAAAATGAGCACTGTCACCATGGGCACACTCACCATGGGCAATGTCACCATGGACACTATCACCATGGGAACTCTCAACATGAGCACTGTCACCATGGGAAATGTCACTATGGTTCGTGTCACCATGGGCACTTTCATCATGGGGAGTGTCACTATCAGCACTATTACCATGAGCACTATGACCATGACCACTCTAACCAAGGGCAGTGTCACCATGAGCACTATCACCGTGAGCAATATCACCATGGGCAGTGTCACCTTGAGCAATATCAACATCGGCACTGTCACTGTGAGCACTATTACAATAGGCACTATCACCATGAGCACTATCACGGTGAGCACTGTCACCGTGGGCATTGTCACAGTTTGCACTATCACCATGAGCACTGTAACCATGAGCAGTATCACCATGGGAACTGTCACCATGGGAACGGTCACCATGGGCAATGTCAACATGAGCACTGTCACCATGGGAACTCTCACCATGAGCACTATCACCATGGGAAATGTCACCATGGGCACTTTCACAATGGGTACTGTCACCATGTGCACTTTCAACATGGGCACTGTCACCATACGAACTCTCACTATGACCACTATCACCATGAGCACTATCACCAAGGGCACTGTCACCGTGAACACTGTCCCTGTGAGCACTGTCACAGTGGCCACTGTCACCATTAGCACTGTCATCATGGGCACTGTCACCATAGGAACTGTCACAATGAGCACAGCCACTGTGGGCACTGTCACCATACGAACTCTCACTATGACCACTATCACCATGAGCACTATCACCAAGGGCAATGTGACCGTGAGCACTGTCACCATGAGCACTATCATCATGGGCAGTGCTACCATGAGGAATTTCACCATCGGAAATCCAACCATGTACACCGCCAGCATGAGCACAGTCACCATGGTCAGTGCCACCATGAGCACTGTCACCATGGACACTTTCAACATGGGCCCTGTCACCTTGTGAACGGTCAACATGAGCACTATCACCTTGAGCACTGTCACCATGAGCACTGTCACTGTGGGCAATGTCACCATGAGCACTGTCACCGTGGGCACTGTCACCATGGGAACTGTAGGCATGAGCACTATCACCGTGAGCACTATAACCATGGGCAGTGTCACCGTGAGCAATATCACCATGAACTCTGTCACCGTGTGCACTGTCCACATGAGCACTGTCACCATGGGAAATGTCACCATGGGCACTGTCATCATGGGAACTCTCACCATGAGCACTATCATCATGGGCAGTGCCATCATGACGAATTTCACCATTGGAACTCCAACCATGTACACCGCCAGCATGAGCACAGTCACCATGTGTAGTGTCACGATGAAAACTGTCACCATGTGTACTTTCAACATGGGCAGTGTCACCATGCGAACTGCCACCATGAGCACTATCACCATGAGCACTATCACCAAGGGCACGGTCACCGTGAGCACTGTCACCATGGGCACTGTCACCATGAGCACAGTCATCATGGGCACTGTCACCATGGGAACTGTCACCATTAGCACTGTCCCTGTGGGCACTATCACCGTGAGCACTATCAGAATGGGCACTGTCACCATGGGCACTGTCACCGTGAGCAGTGTCACCATGAGCACTATTACCATGAGCACTCTCACCATGAGCACTATCACCAAGGGCAGTGTCACCTCCAGCAATATCAACATGGGCACTGTAACCGTGAGCACTATTACAATGGGCACTATCAACATGAGCACTATCACGTGAGCACTGTCATTGTGGGAATTGTCACCGTGTGCACTGTCACCATGAGCACTGTCACCATGAGCACTATCACTATGGAAACTGTCACCATGGGAACGGTCACCATGGGCAATGTCAACATGAGCATTCTCACCATGGGGACTCTCACCATGAGCCCTGTCACCATGGGCACTGTCACCACGGGCACTGTCACCATGGGCACTTTCAATATGGGAACTGTCACCATGCGATCTGTCACCATGAGCACTATCACCATGAGCACTATCACCAAGGGCACTGTCACCATGAGCACTGTCACCATGAGCACTGTCACAGTGGGCACTGTCACATGAGCACTGTCACCATGGGCACTGTCACCATGGGTAATGTCACCATGGGCACTTTCAACATGGGCACTGTCACCATGCGAAATGTCACCCTGAGCACTATCGCCGTGAGCGCTATCACCATGGGTAGTGTCACCGTGAGCAATATCACCATGGGCACTGTCACCGTGAGCACTATTAACATGGGTACTATCAACAAGGGCCCTGTCACCGTGGGCACTGTCACCATGAGCACTGTCATCATGGGCACTGTCACCATGGGGACTGTCACCATTAGCACTGTCACTGTGGACACTATCACCGTGAGCACTATGACAATGGGCACTATCCCGAAAGGCACTGTCACCATGGACACTGTCACCATGAACACTATCATCATGGGCAGTTCCACCATAAGGAATTTCACCATGGGAACTCCATCCATGTACACCGCCAGCATGAGCACAGTCAACATGGTCAGTGTCACCATGAGCACGGCCACCATGGGCACTTTCCACATGGGCACTGTCACCATGCGAACTATCACCGTGAGCACTATCACCATGAGCAGTATTACCATGAGCACTATCACCAAGGGCACTGTCAACGTGAGCACTATCACCGTGAGCACTATCACCATGAGCACTGTCACCATGAGCATTGTCACCATGGGCACTGTCACCATAGGCACTGTCACCATGGACACTCTCACCATGAGCACTATCATCATGGGCAGTGCTACCATGAGGAATTTCACCATCGGAAATCCAACCATGTACACCGCCAGCATGAGCACAGTCACCATGGTCAGTGCCACCATGAGCACTGTCACCATGGACACTTTCAACATGGGCCCTGTTACCATGTGAACGGTCACCATGAGCACTATCACCTTGAGCACTGTCACCATGAGCACTGTCACTGTGGGCAATGTCACCAAGAGCACTGTCACCTTGGGCACTGTCACCATGGGAACTGTAGGCATGAGCACTATCACCGTGAGCACTATAACCATGGGCAGTGTCACCGTGAGCAATATCACCATGAACACTGTCACCGTGTGCACTGTCCACATGAGCACTGTCACCATGGGAAATGTCACCATGGGCACTGTCATCATGGGAACTCTCACCATGAGCACTATCATCATGGGCAGTGCCATCATGACGAATTTCAACATTGGAACTCCAACCATGTACACCGCCAGCATGAGCACAGTCACCATGTGTAGTGTCATGATGAAAACTGTCACCATGTGTACTTTCAACATGGGCACTGTCACCATGCGAACTGCCATCATGAGCACTATCACCATGAACACTATCACCAAGGGCACGGTCACCGTGAGCACTGTCACTGTGGGCACTGTCACCATGAGCACAGTCATCATGGGCACTGTCACCATGGGAACTGTCACCATTAGCACTGTCCCTGTGGGCACTATCACCGTGAGCACTATCAGAATGGGCACTGTCACCATGGGCACTGTCACCGTGAGCAGTGTCACCATGAGCACTATCACCGTGAGCACTATCACCAAGGGCAGTGTCACCTCCAGCAATATCAACATGGGCACTGTAACCGTGAGCACTATTACAATGGGCACTATCAACATGAGCACTATCACGTGAGCACTGTCATTGTGGGAATTGTCACCGTGTGCACTGTCACCATGAGCACTGTCACCATGAGCACTATCACTATGGAAACTGTCACCATGGGAACGGTCACCATGGGCAATGTCAACATGAGCATTCTCACCATGCGGACTCTCACCATGAGCCCTCTCACCATGGGCACTGTCAACATGGGTACTGTCACCATGGGCACTTTCAATATGGGAACTGTCACCATGCGATCTGTCACCATGAGCAGTATCACCATGAGCACTATCACCAAGGGCACTGTCACCATGAGCACTGTCACCATGAGCACTGTCACAGTGGGCACTGTCACATGAGCACTGTCACCATGGGCACTGTCACCATGGGTAATGTCACCATGGGCACTTTCAACATGGGCACTGTCACCATGCGAAATGTCACCCTGAGCACTATCACCGTGAGTGCTATCACCATGGGCACTGTCACCGTGAGCACTATTAACATGGGTACTATCAACAAGGGCCCTGTCACCGTGGGCACTGTCACCATGGGGACTGTCACCATTAGCACTGTCACTGTGGACACTATCACCGTGAGCACTATGACAATGGGCACTATCGCGAAAGGCACTGTCACCATGGACACTGTCACCATGAGCACTATCATCATGGGCAGTTCCACCATAAGGAATTTCACCATGGGAACTCCATCCATGTACACCGCCAGCATGAGCACAGTCAACATGGTCAGTGTCACCATGAGCACTGCCACCATGGGCACTTTCCACATGGGCACTGTCACCATGCAAACTATCACCGTGAGCACTATCACCATGAGCAGTATTACCATGAGCACTATCACCAAGGGCACTGTCAACGTGAGCACTATCACCGTGAGCACTATCACCATGAGCACTGTCACCATGAGCATTGTCACCGTGGGCACGGTCACCATGGGCACTGTCACCATGGGCAGTATCATCATTAGCTCTCTTACCATGGGAAATGTCACCATGAGCACTGTCATCTTGGGAACTGCCACCATGGACACTGCCACCATGAGCACTGTAACCATTGGCACTGCCACAGTGAGCACTGTCAACGTGAGCACTATCACCGTGAGCACTATCACTGTGAGCACTGTCTGTGTGGGCATTGTCCCCGTGTGCACTGTCACCATGAGCACTATCACCATGGGAATTGTCACCATGGGAACGGTCATCATGGGCAATGTCAACATGAGCACTGACACCATGGGAACTCTCTCCATGAGCACTGTCACCATGGGCAGTGTCACCATGGGCACTGTCACCATGGGCAGTGTCACCATGAGCACTGTCACCATGGGCACTCTCAAAATGGACATTGTCAACGTGAGCTCTATCATCATGGGCAGAGCCACCATGAGGAATTTCACCATGGGAAGTCCAACCATGTACACCGCCAGCATGAGCATATTCACCATGGGCAATGTCACCATGAGCACTGTCACCATGGGCACTTTCAAAATGGCCACTCTCACCATGGGCACTGTCACCATGGACACTGTCATCATGAGCTCTGTTACAATGAGAAATGTCACCATGAGCACTGTCATCTTGGGAACTGCCACCATGGACACTGCCACCATGAGCACTGTAACCATTGGCACTGCCACAGTGAGCACTGTCACCGTGAGCACTGTCACCATGGGAACTGTCACCTTGTGCACTGTCACCATGGGAAATGTCACTATGGGCAGTGTCACCTTGGGCACTGTCACCATGGGCAGTGTCAACATGAGTACTATCACCATGAGCACTATCACCAAGGGCAGTGTCACCATGAGCACTATCACCGTGAGCACTATCACCATGGGCAGTGTCACCTTGAGCAACATCAACATGGGCACT
The DNA here is from genome assembly GCF_965194805.1 of Balaenoptera borealis. Taxonomy (NCBI): domain Eukaryota; kingdom Metazoa; phylum Chordata; class Mammalia; order Artiodactyla; family Balaenopteridae; genus Balaenoptera; species Balaenoptera borealis. Next base: position 21,832,319 of record NC_138874.1, read on the forward strand.
GTCACCGTGAGCACTATTACAATGGGCACTATCACCATGAGCACTATCATCGTGAGCACTGTCAGTGTGGGCATTGTCACTGTGTGCACTGTCACCGTGAGCACTGTCACATTGAGCACTGTCACCGTGGGCAATGTCACCATGAGCACTGTCATAATGGGCACTGTAACCATTGGAACTGTCACCATGAGCACTATCACCGTGAGCACTATCACCATGGGTAGTGTCACCGTGAGCAAAATCACCATGGGCACTGTCACCGTGAGCACTATTAACATGGGTACTATCACCAAGGGCACTGTCACCGTGAGCACTGTCACCATGAGCACTGACACCATGAGCATTATCACCATGAGCACTGTCACCATAAGCATAGTCACCGTGGGCACTGTCACCATGAGCACTGTCACCATGGGCAGTGTCACCTTGAGCAATATAACCATGGGCACTGTCACCATGAGCACTATTACAATAGGCACTATCACCATGAGCACTATCACCGTGAGCACTGTCACCATGGGCATTGTCACTGTGTGCACTGTCACCGTGGGCATTGTCACCATGAGGAGTATCACCATGGGAACTATCACCATGGGAAAGGTCACCATGGGCAATATCAACATGAGCACTGTCACCATGGGAACTCTCATCATGAGCACTGTCACCATGAACACTATCATCATGGGCAGTGCCACCATAAGGAATTTCACTATGGGAACTCCTAACCATGTACACCGCCAGCATAAGCACAGTCACCATGGGAAGTGTCACCATGAGCACTGCCACCACGGGTCTTTCCACATGGGCACTCTCAGCATGTGAACCGTCACCATGAGCACTATCACCGTGAGCACTGTCACAATGAGCACTGTCACCATGTGCACTATCACCATGAGCACTATCACCAAGGGCACTGTCACTTTGAGCACTATCAACATGGGCAGTGTAACCGTGAGCACTATCACCATGGTCAGTGTCATCGTGAGCAATATCACTATGGGCACTGTCATGTGAGCACTATTACCATGGGTACTATCACCAAGGGCACTGTCATCGTGAGCACTGTCACCATGAGCACTGTCACCGTGGGCACTGTCACAATGAGCACTGTCATCATGAGCACTGTCACCATGCGAACTGTCACCATGAGCACTATCACCATGAGCCCTATCACCATGAGCACTATCACCAAGGGAACTGTCACCATGAGCACTATCACCATGAGCACTATCACCATGGGCACTGTCACCGTGAGCACTATTACCATGGGCACTGTCACCAAGGGCACTGTCACCATGAGCACTGTCACCATGAGCACTGTCACCATGGGCTCTGTCACCATGAGCACTGTCAACATGGGCACTGTATCCATGGGAACTGTCACCATGGGCAGTATCACGGTGAGCACTATCACCATGGGAACTGTCACCATGGGAACGGACACCATGGGCACTGTCAAAATGAGCACTGTCACCATGGGCACACTCACCATGGGCAATGTCACCATGGACACTATCACCATGGGAACTCTCAACATGAGCACTGTCACCATGGGAAATGTCACTATGGTTCGTGTCACCATGGGCACTTTCATCATGGGGAGTGTCACTATCAGCACTATTACCATGAGCACTATGACCATGACCACTCTAACCAAGGGCAGTGTCACCATGAGCACTATCACCGTGAGCAATATCACCATGGGCAGTGTCACCTTGAGCAATATCAACATCGGCACTGTCACTGTGAGCACTATTACAATAGGCACTATCACCATGAGCACTATCACGGTGAGCACTGTCACCGTGGGCATTGTCACAGTTTGCACTATCACCATGAGCACTGTAACCATGAGCAGTATCACCATGGGAACTGTCACCATGGGAACGGTCACCATGGGCAATGTCAACATGAGCACTGTCACCATGGGAACTCTCACCATGAGCACTATCACCATGGGAAATGTCACCATGGGCACTTTCACAATGGGTACTGTCACCATGTGCACTTTCAACATGGGCACTGTCACCATACGAACTCTCACTATGACCACTATCACCATGAGCACTATCACCAAGGGCACTGTCACCGTGAACACTGTCCCTGTGAGCACTGTCACAGTGGCCACTGTCACCATTAGCACTGTCATCATGGGCACTGTCACCATAGGAACTGTCACAATGAGCACAGCCACTGTGGGCACTGTCACCATACGAACTCTCACTATGACCACTATCACCATGAGCACTATCACCAAGGGCAATGTGACCGTGAGCACTGTCACCATGAGCACTATCATCATGGGCAGTGCTACCATGAGGAATTTCACCATCGGAAATCCAACCATGTACACCGCCAGCATGAGCACAGTCACCATGGTCAGTGCCACCATGAGCACTGTCACCATGGACACTTTCAACATGGGCCCTGTCACCTTGTGAACGGTCACCATGAGCACTATCACCTTGAGCACTGTCACCATGAGCACTGTCACTGTGGGCAATGTCACCATGAGCACTGTCACCGTGGGCACTGTCACCATGGGAACTGTAGGCATGAGCACTATCACCGTGAGCACTATAACCATGGGCAGTGTCCCCGTGAGCAATATCACCATGAACTCTGTCACCGTGTGCACTGTCCACATGAGCACTGTCACCATGGGAAATGTCACCATGGGCACTGTCATCATGGGAACTCTCACCATGAGCACTATCATCATGGGCAGTGCCATCATGACGAATTTCACCATTGGAACTCCAACCATGTACACCGCCAGCATGAGCACAGTCACCATGTGTAGTGTCACGATGAAAACTGTCACCATGTGTACTTTCAACATGGGCAGTGTCACCATGCGAACTGCCACCATGAGCACTATCACCATGAGCACTATCACCAAGGGCACGGTCACCGTGAGCACTGTCACCATGGGCACTGTCACCATGAGCACAGTCATCATGGGCACTGTCACCATGGGAACTGTCACCATTAGCACTGTCCCTGTGGGCACTATCACCGTGAGCACTATCAGAATGGGCACTGTCACCATGGGCACTGTCACCGTGAGCAGTGTCACCATGAGCACTATTACCATGAGCACTCTCACCATGAGCACTATCACCAAGGGCAGTGTCACCTCCAGCAATATCAACATGGGCACTGTAACCGTGAGCACTATTACAATGGGCACTATCAACATGAGCACTATCACGTGAGCACTGTCATTGTGGGAATTGTCACCGTGTGCACTGTCACCATGAGCACTGTCACCATGAGCACTATCACTATGGAAACTGTCACCATGGGAACGGTCACCATGGGCAATGTCAACATGAGCATTCTCACCATGGGGACTCTCACCATGAGCCCTGTCACCATGGGCACTGTCACCACGGGCACTGTCACCATGGGCACTTTCAATATGGGAACTGTCACCATGCGATCTGTCACCATGAGCACTATCACCATGAGCACTATCACCAAGGGCACTGTCACCATGAGCACTGTCACCATGAGCACTGTCACAGTGGGCACTGTCACATGAGCACTGTCACCATGGGCACTGTCACCATGGGTAATGTCACCATGGGCACTTTCAACATGGGCACTGTCACCATGCGAAATGTCACCCTGAGCACTATCGCCGTGAGCGCTATCACCATGGGTAGTGTCACCGTGAGCAATATCACCATGGGCACTGTCACCGTGAGCACTATTAACATGGGTACTATCAACAAGGGCCCTGTCACCGTGGGCACTGTCACCATGAGCACTGTCATCATGGGCACTGTCACCATGCGGACTATCACCATTAGCACTGTCACTGTGGACACTATCACCGTGAGCACTATGACAATGGGCACTATCGCGAAAGGCACTGTCACCATGGACACTGTCACCATGAACACTATCATCATGGGCAGTTCCACCATAAGGAATTTCACCATGGGAACTCCATCCATGTACACCGCCAGCATGAGCACAGTCAACATGGTCAGTGTCACCATGAGCACGGCCACCATGGGCACTTTCCACATGGGCACTGTCACCATGCGAACTATCACCGTGAGCACTATCACCATGAGCAGTATTACCATGAGCACTATCACCAAGGGCACTGTCAACGTGAGCACTATCACTGTGAGCACTATCACCATGAGCACTGTCACCATGAGCATTGTCACCATGGGCACTGTCACCATAAGCACTGTCACCATGGACACTCTCACCATGAGCACTATCATCATGGGCAGTGCTACCATGAGGAATTTCACCATCGGAAATCCAACCATGTACACCGCCAGCATGAGCACAGTCACCATGGTCAGTGCCACCATGAGCACTGTCACCATGGACACTTTCAACATGGGCCCTGTTACCATGTGAACGGTCACCATGAGCACTATCACCTTGAGCACTGTCACCATGAGCACTGTCACTGTGGGCAATGTCACCAAGAGCACTGTCACCTTGGGCACTGTCACCATGGGAACTGTAGGCATGAGCACTATCACCGTGAGCACTATAACCATGGGCAGTGTCACCGTGAGCAATATCACCATGAACACTGTCACCGTGTGCACTGTCCACATGAGCACTGTCACCATGGGAAATGTCACCATGGGCACTGTCATCATGGGAACTCTCACCATGAGCACTATCATCATGGGCAGTGCCATCATGACGAATTTCACCATTGGAACTCCAACCATGTACACCGCCAGCATGAGCACAGTCACCATGTGTAGTGTCATGATGAAAACTGTCACCATGTGTACTTTCAACATGGGCAGTGTCACCATGCGAACTGCCACCATGAGCACTATCACCATGAACACTATCACCAAGGGCACGGTCACCGTGAGCACTGTCACTGTGGGCACTGTCACCATGAGCACAGTCATCCTGGGCACTGTCACCATGGGAACTGTCACCATTAGCACTGTCCCTGTGGGCACTATCACCGTGAGCACTATCAGAATGGGCACTGTCACCATGGGCACTGTCACCGTGAGCAGTGTCACCATGAGCACTATCACCGTGAGCACTATCACCAAGGGCAGTGTCACCTCCAGCAATATCAACATGGGCACTGTAACCGTGAGCACTATTACAATGGGCACTATCAACATGAGCACTATCACGTGAGCACTGTCATTGTGGGAATTGTCACCGTGTGCACTGTCACCATGAGCACTGTCACCATGAGCACTATCACTATGGAAACTGTCACCATGGGAACGGTCACCATGGGCAATGTCAACATGAGCATTCTCACCATGCGGACTCTCACCATGAGCCCTGTCACCATGGGCACTGTCAACATGGGTACTGTCACCATGGGCACTTTCAATATGGGAACTGTCACCATGCGATCTGTCACCATGAGCAGTATCACCATGAGCACTATCACCAAGGGCACTGTCACCATGAGCACTGTCACCATGAGCACTGTCACAGTGGGCACTGTCACATGAGCACTGTCACCATGGGCACTGTCACCATGGGTAATGTCACCATGGGCACTTTCAACATGGGCACTGTCACCATGCGAAATGTCACCCTGAGCACTATCACCGTGAGTGCTATCACCATGGGCACTGTCACCGTGAGCACTATTAACATGGGTACTATCAACAAGGGCACTGTCACCGTGGGCACTGTCACCATGAGCACTGTCATCATGGGCACTGTCACCATGGGGACTGTCACCATTAGCACTGTCACTGTGGACACTATCACCGTGAGCACTATGACAATGGGCACTATCGCGAAAGGCACTGTCACCATGGACACTGTCACCATGAGCACTATCATCATGGGCAGTTCCACCATAAGGAATTTCACCATGGGAACTCCATCCATGTACACCGCCAGCATGAGCACAGTCAACATGGTCAGTGTCACCATGAGCACTGCCACCATGGGCACTTTCCACATGGGCACTGTCACCATGCAAACTATCACCGTGAGCACTATCACCATGAGCAGTATTACCATGAGCACTATCACCAAGGGCACTGTCAACGTGAGCACTATCACCGTGAGCACTATCACCATGAGCACTGTCACCATGAGCATTGTCACCGTGGGCACGGTCACCATGGGCACTGTCACCATGGGCAGTATCATCATTAGCTCTCTTACCATGGGAAATGTCACCATGAGCACTGTCATCTTGGGAACTGCCACCATGGACACTGCCACCATGAGCACTGTAACCATTGGCACTGCCACAGTGAGCACTGTCAACGTGAGCACTATCACCGTGAGCACTATCACTGTGAGCACTGTCTGTGTGGGCATTGTCCCCGTGTGCACTGTCACCATGAGCACTATCACCATGGGAATTGTCACCATGGGAACGGTCATCATGGGCAATGTCAACATGAGCACTGACACCATGGGAACTCTCTCCATGAGCACTGTCACCATGGGCAGTGTCACCATGGGCACTGTCACCATGGGCAGTGTCACCATGAGCACTGTCACCATGGGCACTCTCAAAATGGACATTGTCAACGTGAGCTCTATCATCATGGGCAGAGCCACCATGAGGAATTTCACCATGGGAAGTCCAACCATGTACACCGCCAGCATGAGCATATTCACCATGGGCAATGTCACCATGAGCACTGTCACCATGGGCACTTTCAAAATGGCCACTCTCACCATGGGCACTGTCACCATGGACACTGTCATCATGAGCTCTGTTACAATGAGAAATGTCACCATGAGCACTGTCATCTTGGGAACTGCCACAGTGAGCACTGTCAACGTGAGCACTGTCACCATGGGAACTGTCACCTTGTGCACTGTCACCATGGGAAATGTCACTATGGGCAGTGTCACCTTGGGCACTGTCACCATGGGCAGTGTCAACATGAGTACTATCACCATGAGCACTATCACCAAGGGCAGTGTCACCATGAGCACTATCACCGTGAGCACTATCACCATGGGCAGTGTCACCTTGAGCAACATCAACATGGGCACTGTCACCGTGAGCACTGTTACAAAGGGCACTATCACCATGAGCACTATCATCGTGAGCACTGTCAGTGTGGGCATTGTCACTGTGTGCACTGTCACCGTGAGCACTGTCACATTGAGCACTGTCACAGTGGGCACTGTCACTGAGAGCACTATCACAATGGGCTCTGTCACCATAGGCACTGTCGCCATGGACACTGTCACCATGAGCTCTATCATCATGGGCAGTGCTACCAGGAGGAATTTCACCATCGGAACTCCAACCAGGTACACCGCCAGCATGAGCACAGTCACCATGGGCAGTGCCACCATGAGAACTGTCAACATGGGCACTTTCAACATGGGCAGTGTCACCAGGCAAACTGCCACCATGAGCACTATCACCATGAGCACTATCACCAAGGGCACTGTCTCCGTGAGCACTGTCACCGTGGGCAATGTCACCATGAGCACTGTCATAATGGGCACTGTAACCATTGGAACTGTCACCATGAGCACTATCACCGTGAGCACTATCACCATGGGTAGTGTCACCGTGGGCAAAATCACCATGGGCACTGTCACCGTGAGCACTGTCACCATGAGCACTGACACCATGAGCATTATCACCATGAGCACTGTCACCATAAGCATAGTCACCGTGGGCACTGTCACCATGAGCACTGTCACCATGGGCAGTGTCACCTTGAGCAATATAACCATGGGCACTGTCACCATGAGCACTATTACAATAGGCACTATCACCATGAGCACTATCACCGTGAGCACTGTCACCATGGGCATTGTCACTGTGTGCACTGTCACCGTGGGCATTGTCACCATGAGGAGTATCACCATGGGAACTATCACCATGGGAAAGGTCACCATGGGCAATATCAACATGAGCACTGTCACCATGGGAACTCTCATCATGAGCACTGTCACCATGAACACTATCATCATGGGCAGTGCCACCATAAGTAATTTCACTATGGGAACTCCTAACCATGTACACCGCCAGCATAAGCACAGTCACCATGGGAAGTGTCACCATGAGCACTGCCACCATGGGTCTTTCCACATGGGCACTCTCAGCATGCGAACCGTCACCATGAGCACTATCACCGTGAGCACTGTCACAATGAGCACTGTCACCATGTGCACTATCACCATGAGCACTATCACCAAGGGCACTGTCACTTTGAGCACTATCAACATGGGCAGTGTAACCGTGAGCACTATCACCATGGTCAGTGTCATCGTGAGCAATATCACTATGGGCACTGTCATGTGAGCACTATTACCATGGGTACTATCACCAAGGGCACTGTCATCGTGAGCACTGTCACCATGAGCACTGTCACCGTGGGCACTGTCACAATGAGCACTGTCATCATGAGCACTGTCACCATGCGAACTGTCACCATGAGCACTATCACCATGAGCCCTATCACCATGAGCACTATCACCAAGGGAACTGTCACCAAGGGCACTGTCACCATGAGCACTGTCACCATGAGCACTGTCACCGTGGGCTCTGTCACCATGAGCACTGTCAACATGGGCACTGTATCCATGGGAACTGTCACCATGGGCAGTATCACGGTGAGCACTATCACCATGGGAACTGTCACCATGGGAACGGACACCATGGGCACTGTCAAAATGAGCGCTGTCACCATGGGCACACTCACCATGGGCAATGTCACCATGGACACTATCACCATGGGAACTCTCAACATGAGCACTGTCACCATGGGAAATGTCACTATGGTTCGTGTCACCATGGGCACTTTCATCATGGGGAGTGTCACTATCAGCACTATTACCATGAGCACTATGACCATGACCACTCTAACCAAGGGCAGTGTCACCATGAGCACTATCACCGTGAGCAATATCACCATGGGCAGTGTCACCTTGAGCAATATCAACATCGGCACTGTCACTGTGAGCACTATTACAATAGGCACTATCACCATGAGCACTATCACGGTGAGCACTGTCACCGTGGGCATTGTCACAGTTTGCACTATCACCATGAGCACTGTAACCATGAGCAGTATCACCATGGGAACTGTCACCATGGGAACGGTCACCATGGGCAATGTCAACATGAGCACTGTCACCATGGGAACTCTCACCATGAGCACTATCACCATGGGAAATGTCACCATGGGCACTTTCACAATGGGTACTGTCACCATGTGCACTTTCAACATGGGCACTGTCACCATACGAACTCTCACTATGACCACTATCACCATGAGCACTATCACCAAGGGCACTGTCACCGTGAACACTGTCCCTGTGAGCACTGTCACAGTGGCCACTGTCACCATTAGCACTGTCATCATGGGCACTGTCACCATAGGAACTGTCACAATGAGCACAGCCACTGTGGGCACTGTCACCATACGAACTCTCACTATGACCACTATCACCATGAGCACTATCACCAAGGGCAATGTGACCGTGAGCACTGTCACCATGAGCACTATCATCATGGGCAGTGCTACCATGAGGAATTTCACCATCGGAAATCCAACCATGTACACCGCCAGCATGAGCACAGTCACCATGGTCAGTGCCACCATGAGCACTGTCACCATGGACACTTTCAACATGGGCCCTGTCACCTTGTGAACGGTCACCATGAGCACTATCACCTTGAGCACTGTCACCATGAGCACTGTCACTGTGGGCAATGTCACCATGAGCACTGTCACCGTGGGCACTGTCACCATGGGAACTGTAGGCATGAGCACTATCACCGTGAGCACTATAACCATGGGCAGTGTCACCGTGAGCAATATCACCATGAACTCTGTCACCGTGTGCACTGTCCACATGAGCACTGTCACCATGGGAAATGTCACCATGGGCACTGTCATCATGGGAACTCTCACCATGAGCACTATCATCATGGGCAGTGCCATCATGACGAATTTCACCATTGGAACTCCAACCATGTACACCGCCAGCATGAGCACAGTCACCATGTGTAGTGTCACGATGAAAACTGTCACCATGTGTACTTTCAACATGGGCAGTGTCACCATGCGAACTGCCACCATGAGCACTATCACCATGAGCACTATCACCAAGGGCACGGTCACCGTGAGCACTGTCACCATGGGCACTGTCACCATGAGCACAGTCATCATGGGCACTGTCACCATGGGAACTGTCACCATTAGCACTGTCCCTGTGGGCACTATCACCGTGAGCACTATCAGAATGGGCACTGTCACCATGGGCACTGTCACCGTGAGCAGTGTCACCATGAGCACTATTACCATGAGCACTCTCACCATGAGCACTATCACCAAGGGCAGTGTCACCTCCAGCAATATCAACATGGGCACTGTAACCGTGAGCACTATTACAATGGGCACTATCAACATGAGCACTATCACGTGAGCACTGTCATTGTGGGAATTGTCACCGTGTGCACTGTCACCATGAGCACTGTCACCATGAGCACTATCACTATGGAAACTGTCACCATGGGAACGGTCACCATGGGCAATGTCAACATGAGCATTCTCACCATGGGGACTCTCACCATGAGCCCTGTCACCATGGGCACTGTCACCACGGGCACTGTCACCATGGGCACTTTCAATATGGGAACTGTCACCATGCGATCTGTCACCATGAGCACTATCACCATGAGCACTATCACCAAGGGCACTGTCACCATGAGCACTGTCACCATGAGCACTGTCACAGTGGGCACTGTCACATGAGCACTGTCACCATGGGCACTGTCACCATGGGTAATGTCACCATGGGCACTTTCAACATGGGCACTGTCACCATGCGAAATGTCACCCTGAGCACTATCGCCGTGAGCGCTATCACCATGGGTAGTGTCACCGTGAGCAATATCACCATGGGCACTGTCACCGTGAGCACTATTAACATGGGTACTATCAACAAGGGCCCTGTCACCGTGGGCACTGTCACCATGAGCACTGTCATCATGGGCACTGTCACCATGGGGACTGTCACCATTAGCACTGTCACTGTGGACACTATCACCGTGAGCACTATGACAATGGGCACTATCCCGAAAGGCACTGTCACCATGGACACTGTCACCATGAACACTATCATCATGGGCAGTTCCACCATAAGGAATTTCACCATGGGAACTCCATCCATGTACACCGCCAGCATGAGCACAGTCAACATGGTCAGTGTCACCATGAGCACGGCCACCATGGGCACTTTCCACATGGGCACTGTCACCATGCGAACTATCACCGTGAGCACTATCACCATGAGCAGTATTACCATGAGCACTATCACCAAGGGCACTGTCAACGTGAGCACTATCACCGTGAGCACTATCACCATGAGCACTGTCACCATGAGCATTGTCACCATGGGCACTGTCACCATAGGCACTGTCACCATGGACACTCTCACCATGAGCACTATCATCATGGGCAGTGCTACCATGAGGAATTTCACCATCGGAAATCCAACCATGTACACCGCCAGCATGAGCACAGTCACCATGGTCAGTGCCACCATGAGCACTGTCACCATGGACACTTTCAACATGGGCCCTGTTACCATGTGAACGGTCACCATGAGCACTATCACCTTGAGCACTGTCACCATGAGCACTGTCACTGTGGGCAATGTCACCAAGAGCACTGTCACCTTGGGCACTGTCACCATGGGAACTGTAGGCATGAGCACTATCACCGTGAGCACTATAACCATGGGCAGTGTCACCGTGAGCAATATCACCATGAACACTGTCACCGTGTGCACTGTCCACATGAGCACTGTCACCATGGGAAATGTCACCATGGGCACTGTCATCATGGGAACTCTCACCATGAGCACTATCATCATGGGCAGTGCCATCATGACGAATTTCACCATTGGAACTCCAACCATGTACACCGCCAGCATGAGCACAGTCACCATGTGTAGTGTCATGATGAAAACTGTCACCATGTGTACTTTCAACATGGGCAGTGTCACCATGCGAACTGCCACCATGAGCACTATCACCATGAACACTATCACCAAGGGCACGGTCACCGTGAGCACTGTCACTGTGGGCACTGTCACCATGAGCACAGTCATCCTGGGCACTGTCACCATGGGAACTGTCACCATTAGCACTGTCCCTGTGGGCACTATCACCGTGAGCACTATCAGAATGGGCACTGTCACCATGGGCACTGTCACCGTGAGCAGTGTCACCATGAGCACTATCACCGTGAGCACTATCACCAAGGGCAGTGTCACCTCCAGCAATATCAACATGGGCACTGTAACCGTGAGCACTATTACAATGGGCACTATCAACATGAGCACTATCACGTGAGCACTGTCATTGTGGGAATTGTCACCGTGTGCACTGTCACCATGAGCACTGTCACCATGAGCACTATCACTATGGAAACTGTCACCATGGGAACGGTCACCATGGGCAATGTCAACATGAGCATTCTCACCATGCGGACTCTCACCATGAGCCCTGTCACCATGGGCACTGTCAACATGGGTACTGTCACCATGGGCACTTTCAATATGGGAACTGTCACCATGCGATCTGTCACCATGAGCAGTATCACCATGAGCACTATCACCAAGGGCACTGTCACCATGAGCACTGTCACCATGAGCACTGTCACAGTGGGCACTGTCACATGAGCACTGTCACCATGGGCACTGTCACCATGGGTAATGTCACCATGGGCACTTTCAACATGGGCACTGTCACCATGCGAAATGTCACCCTGAGCACTATCACCGTGAGTGCTATCACCATGGGCACTGTCACCGTGAGCACTATTAACATGGGTACTATCAACAAGGGCACTGTCACCGTGGGCACTGTCACCATGAGCACTGTCATCATGGGCACTGTCACCATGGGGACTGTCACCATTAGCACTGTCACTGTGGACACTATCACCGTGAGCACTATGACAATGGGCACTATCGCGAAAGGCACTGTCACCATGGACACTGTCACCATGAGCACTATCATCATGGGCAGTTCCACCATAAGGAATTTCACCATGGGAACTCCATCCATGTACACCGCCAGCATGAGCACAGTCAACATGGTCAGTGTCACCATGAGCACTGCCACCATGGGCACTTTCCACATGGGCACTGTCACCATGCGAACTATCACCGTGAGCACTATCACCATGAGCAGTATTACCATGAGCACTATCACCAAGGGCACTGTCAACGTGAGCACTATCACCGTGAGCACTATCACCATGAGCACTGTCACCATGAGCATTGTCACCGTGGGCACGGTCACCATGGGCACTGTCACCATGGGCAGTATCATCATTAGCTCTCTTACCATGGGAAATGTCACCATGAGCACTGTCATCTTGGGAACTGCCACCATGGACACTGCCACCATGAGCACTGTAACCATTGGCACTGCCACAGTGAGCACTGTCAACGTGAGCACTATCACCGTGAGCACTATCACTGTGAGCACTGTCTGTGTGGGCATTGTCCCCGTGTGCACTGTCACCATGAGCACTATCACCATGGGAATTGTCACCATGGGAACGGTCATCATGGGCAATGTCAACATGAGCACTGACACCATGGGAACTCTCTCCATGAGCACTGTCACCATGGGCACTGTCACCATGGGCAGTGTCACCATGAGCACTGTCACCATGGGCACTCTCAAAATGGACATTGTCAACGTGAGCTCTATCATCATGGGCAGAGCCACCATGAGGAATTTCACCATGGGAAGTCCAACCATGTACACCACCAGCATGAGCATATTCACCATGGGCAATGTCACCATGAGCACTGTCACCATGGGCACTTTCAAAATGGCCACTCTCACCATGGGCACTGTCACCATGGACACTGTCATCATGAGCTCTGTTACAATGAGAAATGTCACCATGAGCACTGTCATCTTGGGAACTGCCACAGTGAGCACTGTCAACGTGAGCACTGTCACCATGGGAACTGTCACCTTGTGCACTGTCACCATGGGAAATGTCACTATGGGCAGTGTCACCTTGGGCACTGTCACCATGGGCAGTGTCAACATGAGTACTATCACCATGAGCACTATCACCAAGGGCAGTGTCACCATGAGCACTATCACCGTGAGCACTATCACCATGGGCAGTGTCACCTTGAGCAACATCAACATGGGCACTGTCACCGTGAGCACTATTACAAAGGGCACTATCACCATGAGCACTATCATCGTGAGCACTGTCAGTGTGGGCATTGTCACTGTGTGCACTGTCACCGTGAGCACTGTCACATTGAGCACTGTCACAGTGGGCACTGTCACTGAGAGCACTATCACAATGGGCTCTGTCACCATAGGCACTGTCGCCATGGACACTGTCACCATGAGCTCTATCATCATGGGCAGTGCTACCAGGAGGAATTTCACCATCGGAACTCCAACCAGGTACACCGCCAGCATGAGCACAGTCACCATGGGCAGTGCCACCATGAGAACTGTCAACATGGGCACTTTCAACATGGGCAGTGTCACCAGGCAAACTGCCACCATGAGCACTATCACCATGAGCACTATCACCAAGGGCACTGTCTCCGTGAGCACTGTCACCGTGGGCAATGTCACCATGAGCACTGTCATAATGGGCACTGTAACCATTGGAACTGTCACCATGAGCACTATCACCGTGAGCACTATCACCATGGGTAGTGTCACCATGGGCAAAATCACCATGGGCACTGTCACCGTGAGCACTGTCACCATGAGCACTGACACCATGAGCATTATCACCATGAGCACTGTCACCATAAGCATAGTCACCGTGGGCACTGTCACCATGAGCACTGTCACCATGGGCAGTGTCACCTTGAGCAATATAACCATGGGCACTGTCACCATGAGCACTATTACAATAGGCACTATCACCATGAGCACTATCACCGTGAGCACTGTCACCATGGGCATTGTCACTGTGTGCACTGTCACCGTGGGCATTGTCACCATGAGGAGTATCACCATGGGAACTATCACCATGGGAAAGGTCACCATGGGCAATATCAACATGAGCACTGTCACCATGGGAACTCTCATCATGAGCACTGTCACCATGAACACTATCATCATGGGCAGTGCCACCATAAGGAATTTCACTATGGGAACTCCTAACCATGTACACCGCCAGCATAAGCACAGTCACCATGGGAAGTGTCACCATGAGCACTGCCACCATGGGTCTTTCCACATGGGCACTCTCAGCATGCGAACCGTCACCATGAGCACTATCACCGTGAGCACTGTCACAATGAGCACTGTCACCATGTGCACTATCACCATGAGCACTATCACCAAGGGCACTGTCACTTTGAGCACTATCAACATGGGCAGTGTAACCGTGAGCACTATCACCATGGTCAGTGTCATCGTGAGCAATATCACTATGGGCACTGTCATGTGAGCACTATTACCATGGGTACTATCACCAAGGGCACTGTCATCGTGAGCACTGTCACCATGAGCACTGTCACCGTGGGCACTGTCACAATGAGCACTGTCATCATGAGCACTGTCACCATGCGAACTGTCACCATGAGCACTATCACCATGAGCCCTATCACCATGAGCACTATCACCAAGGGAACTGTCACCAAGGGCACTGTCACCATGAGCACTGTCACCATGAGCACTGTCACCGTGGGCTCTGTCACCATGAGCACTGTCAACATGGGCACTGTATCCATGGGAACTGTCACCATGGGCAGTATCACGGTGAGCACTATCACCATGGGAACTGTCAGCATGGGAACGGACACCATGGGCACTGTCAAAATGAGCGCTGTCACCATGGGCACACTCACCATGGGCAATGTCACCATGGACACTATCACCATGGGAACTCTCAACATGAGCACTGTCACCATGGGAAATGTCACTATGGTTCGTGTCACCATGGGCACTTTCATCATGGGGAGTGTCACTATCAGCACTATTACCATGAGCACTATGACCATGACCACTCTAACCAAGGGCAGTGTCACCATGAGCACTATCACCGTGAGCAATATCACCATGGGCAGTGTCACCTTGAGCAATATCAACATCGGCACTGTCACTGTGAGCACTATTACAATAGGCACTATCACCATGAGCACTATCACGGTGAGCACTGTCACCGTGGGCATTGTCACAGTTTGCACTATCACCATGAGCACTGTAACCATGAGCAGTATCACCATGGGAACTGTCACCATGGGAACGGTCACCATGGGCAATGTCAACATGAGCACTGTCACCATGGGAACTCTCACCATGAGCACTATCACCATGGGAAATGTCACCATGGGCACTTTCACAATGGGTACTGTCACCATGTGCACTTTCAACATGGGCACTGTCACCATACGAACTCTCACTATGAGAACTATCACCAAGGGCACTGTCACCAAGGGCACTGTCACCGTGAACACTGTCCCTGTGAGCACTGTCACAGTGGCCACTGTCACCATTAGCACTGTCATCATGGGCACTGTCACCATAGGAACTGTCACAATGAGCACAGCCACTGTGGGCACTGTCACCATACGAACTCTCACTATGACCACTATCACCATGAGCACTATCACCAAGGGCAATGTGACCGTGAGCACTGTCACCATGAGCACTATCATCATGGGCAGTGCTACCATGAGGAATTTCACCATCGGAAATCCAACCATGTACACCGCCAGCATGAGCACAGTCACCATGGTCAGTGCCACCATGAGCACTGTCACCATGGACACTTTCAACATGGGCCCTGTCACCTTGTGAACGGTCACCATGAGCACTATCACCTTGAGCACTGTCACCATGAGCACTGTCACTGTGGGCAATGTCACCATGAGCACTGTCACCGTGGGCACTGTCACCATGGGAACTGTAGGCATGAGCACTATCACCGTGAGCACTATAACCATGGGCAGTGTCACCGTGAGCAATATCACCATGAACTCTGTCACCGTGTGCACTGTCCACATGAGCACTGTCACCATGGGAAATGTCACCATGGGCACTGTCATCATGGGAACTCTCACCATGAGCACTATCATCATGGGCAGTGCCATCATGACGAATTTCACCATTGGAACTCCAACCATGTACACCGCCAGCATGAGCACAGTCACCATGTGTAGTGTCACGATGAAAACTGTCACCATGTGTACTTTCAACATGGGCAGTGTCACCATGCGAACTGCCACCATGAGCACTATCACCATGAGCACTATCACCAAGGGCACGGTCACCGTGAGCACTGTCACCATGGGCACTGTCACCATGAGCACAGTCATCATGGGCACTGTCACCATGGGAACTGTCACCATTAGCACTGTCCCTGTGGGCACTATCACCGTGAGCACTATCAGAATGGGCACTGTCACCATGGGCACTGTCACCGTGAGCAGTGTCACCATGAGCACTATTACCATGAGCACTCTCACCATGAGCACTATCACCAAGGGCAGTGTCACCACCAGCAATATCAACATGGGCACTGTAACCGTGAGCACTATTACAATGGGCACTATCAACATGAGCACTATCACGTGAGCACTGTCATTGTGGGAATTGTCACCGTGTGCACTGTCACCATGAGCACTGTCACCATGAGCACTATCACTATGGAAACTGTCACCATGGGAACGGTCACCATGGGCAATGTCAACATGAGCATTCTCACCATGGGGACTCTCACCATGAGCCCTGTCACCATGGGCACTGTCACCACGGGCACTGTCACCATGAGCACTGTCACCATGAGCACTGTCACAGTGGGCACTGTCACATGAGCACTGTCACCATGGGCACTGTCACCATGGGTAATGTCACCATGGGCACTTTCAACATGGGCACTGTCACCATGCGAAATGTCACCCTGAGCACTATCGCCGTGAGCGCTATCACCATGGGTAGTGTCACCGTGAGCAATATCACCATGGGCACTGTCACCGTGAGCACTATTAACATGGGTACTATCAACAAGGGCCCTGTCACCGTGGGCACTGTCACCATGAGCACTGTCATCATGGGCACTGTCACCATGGGGACTGTCACCATTAGCACTGTCACTGTGGACACTATCACCGTGAGCACTATGACAATGGGCACTATCCCGAAAGGCACTGTCACCATGGACACTGTCACCATGAACACTATCATCATGGGCAGTTCCACCATAAGGAATTTCACCATGGGAACTCCATCCATGTACACCGCCAGCATGAGCACAGTCAACATGGTCAGTGTCACCATGAGCACGGCCACCATGGGCACTTTCCACATGGGCACTGTCACCATGCGAACTATCACCGTGAGCACTATCACCATGAGCAGTATTACCATGAGCACTATCACCAAGGGCACTGTCAACGTGAGCACTATCACTGTGAGCACTATCACCATGAGCACTGTCACCATGAGCATTGTCACCATGGGCACTGTCACCATAGGCACTGTCACCATGGACACTCTCACCATGAGCACTATCATCATGGGCAGTGCTACCATGAGGAATTTCACCATCGGAAATCCAACCATGTACACTGCCAGCATGAGCACAGTCACCATGGTCAGTGCCACCATGAGCACTGTCACCATGGACACTTTCAACATGGGCCCTGTTACCATGTGAACGGTCACCATGAGCACTATCACCTTGAGCACTGTCACCATGAGCACTGTCACTGTGGGCAATGTCACCAAGAGCACTGTCACCTTGGGCACTGTCACCATGGGAACTGTACGCATGAGCACTATCACCGTGAGCACTATAACCATGGGCAGTGTCACCGTGAGCAATATCACCATGAACACTGTCACCGTGTGCACTGTCCACATGAGCACTGTCACCATGGGAAATGTCACCATGGGCACTGTCATCATGGGAACTCTCACCATGAGCACTATCATCATGGGCAGTGCCATCATGACGAATTTCACCATTGGAACTCCAACCATGTACACCGCCAGCATGAGCACAGTCACCATGTGTAGTGTCATGATGAAAACTGTCACCATGTGTACTTTCAACATGGGCAGTGTCACCATGCGAACTGCCACCATGAGCACTATCACCATGAACACTATCACCAAGGGCACGGTCACCGTGAGCACTGTCACTGTGGGCACTGTCACCATGAGCACAGTCATCCTGGGCACTGTCACCATGGGAACTGTCACCATTAGCACTGTCCCTGTGGGCACTATCACCGTGAGCACTATCAGAATGGGCACTGTCACCATGGGCACTGTCACCGTGAGCAGTGTCACCATGAGCACTATCACCGTGAGCACTATCACCAAGGGCAGTGTCACCTCCAGCAATATCAACATGGGCACTGTAACCGTGAGCACTATTACAATGGGCACTATCAACATGAGCACTATCACGTGAGCACTGTCATTGTGGGAATTGTCACCGTGTGCACTGTCACCATGAGCACTGTCACCATGAGCACTATCACTATGGAAACTGTCACCATGGGAACGGTCACCATGGGCAATGTCAACATGAGCATTCTCACCATGCGGACTCTCACCATGAGCCCTGTCACCATGGGCACTGTCAACATGGGTACTGTCACCATGGGCACTTTCAATATGGGAACTGTCACCATGCGATCTGTCACCATGAGCAGTATCACCATGAGCACTATCACCAAGGGCACTGTCACCATGAGCACTGTCACCATGAGCACTGTCACAGTGGGCACTGTCACATGAGCACTGTCACCATGGGCACTGTCACCATGGGTAATGTCACCATGGGCACTTTCAACATGGGCACTGTCACCATGCGAAATGTCACCCTGAGCACTATCACCGTGAGTGCTATCACCATGGGCACTGTCACCGTGAGCACTATTAACATGGGTACTATCAACAAGGGCACTGTCACCGTGGGCACTGTCACCATGAGCACTGTCATCATGGGCACTGTCACCATGGGGACTGTCACCGTTAGCACTGTCACTGTGGACACTATCACCGTGAGCACTATGACAATGGGCACTATCGCGAAAGGCACTGTCACCATGGACACTGTCACCATGAGCACTATCATCATGGGCAGTTCCACCATAAGGAATTTCACCATGGGAACTCCATCCATGTACACCGCCAGCATGAGCACAGTCAACATGGTCAGTGTCACCATGAGCACTGCCACCATGGGCACTTTCCACATGGGCACTGTCCCCATGCGAACTATCACCGTGAGCACTATCACCATGAGCAGTATTACCATGAGCACTATCACCAAGGGCACTGTCAACGTGAGCACTATCACCGTGAGCACTATCACCATGAGCACTGTCACCATGAGCATTGTCACCGTGGGCACGGTCACCATGGGCACTGTCACCATGGGCAGTATCATCATTAGCTCTCTTACCATGGGAAATGTCACCATGAGCACTGTCATCTTGGGAACTGCCACCATGGACACTGCCACCATGAGCACTGTAACCATTGGCACTGCCACAGTGAGCACTGTCAACGTGAGCACTATCACCGTGAGCACTATCACTGTGAGCACTGTCTGTGTGGGCATTGTCCCCGTGTGCACTGTCACCATGAGCACTATCACCATGGGAATTGTCACCATGGGAACGGTCATCATGGGCAATGTCAACATGAGCACTGACACCATGGGAACTCTCTCCATGAGCACTGTCACCATGGGCAGTGTCACCATGGGCACTGTCACCATGGGCAGTGTCACCATGAGCACTGTCACCATGGGCACTCTCAAAATGGACATTGTCAACGTGAGCTCTATCATCATGGGCAGAGCCACCATGAGGAATTTCACCATGGGAAGTCCAACCATGTACACCGCCAGCATGAGCATATTCACCATGGGCAATGTCACCATGAGCACTGTCACCATGGGCACTTTCAAAATGGCCACTCTCACCATGGGCACTGTCACCATGGACACTGTCATCATGAGCTCTGTTACAATGAGAAATGTCACCATGAGCACTGTCATCTTGGGAACTGCCACAGTGAGCACTGTCAACGTGAGCACTGTCACCATGGGAACTGTCACCTTGTGCACTGTCACCATGGGAAATGTCACTATGGGCAGTGTCACCTTGGGCACTGTCACCATGGGCAGTGTCAACATGAGTACTATCACCATGAGCACTATCACCAAGGGCAGTGTCACCATGAGCACTATCACCGTGAGCACTATCACCATGGGCAGTGTCACCTTGAGCAACATCAACATGGGCACTGTCACCGTGAGCACTATTACAAAGGGCACTATCACCATGAGCACTATCATCGTGAGCACTGTCAGTGTGGGCATTGTCACTGTGTGCACTGTCACCGTGAGCACTGTCACATTGAGCACTGTCACAGTGGGCACTGTCACTGAGAGCACTATCACAATGGGCTCTGTCACCATAGGCACTGTCGCCATGGACACTGTCACCATGAGCTCTATCATCATGGGCAGTGCTACCAGGAGGAATTTCACCATCGGAACTCCAACCAGGTACACCGCCAGCATGAGCACAGTCACCATGGGCAGTGCCACCATGAGAACTGTCAACATGGGCACTTTCAACATGGGCAGTGTCACCAGGCAAACTGCCACCATGAGCACTATCACCATGAGCACTATCACCAAGGGCACTGTCTCCGTGAGCACTGTCACCGTGGGCAATGTCACCATGAGCACTGTCATAATGGGCACTGTAACCATTGGAACTGTCACCATGAGCACTATCACCGTGAGCACTATCACCATGGGTAGTGTCACCGTGGGCAAAATCACCATGGGCACTGTCACCGTGAGCACTGTCACCATGAGCACTGACACCATGAGCATTATCACCATGAGCACTGTCACCATAAGCATAGTCACCGTGGGCACTGTCACCATGAGCACTGTCACCATGGGCAGTGTCACCTTGAGCAATATAACCATGGGCACTGTCACCATGAGCACTATTACAATAGGCACTATCACCATGAGCACTATCACCGTGAGCACTGTCACCATGGGCATTGTCACTGTGTGCACTGTCACCGTGGGCATTGTCACCATGAGGAGTATCACCATGGGAACTATCACCATGGGAAAGGTCACCATGGGCAATATCAACATGAGCACTGTCACCATGGGAACTCTCATCATGAGCACTGTCACCATGAACACTATCATCATGGGCAGTGCCACCATAAGGAATTTCACTATGGGAACTCCTAACCATGTACACCGCCAGCATAAGCACAGTCACCATGGGAAGTGTCACCATGAGCACTGCCACCATGGGTCTTTCCACATGGGCACTCTCAGCATGCGAACCGTCACCATGAGCACTATCACCGTGAGCACTGTCACAATGAGCACTGTCACCATGTGCACTATCACCATGAGCACTATCACCAAGGGCACTGTCACTTTGAGCACTATCAACATGGGCAGTGTAACCGTGAGCACTATCACCATGGTCAGTGTCATCGTGAGCAATATCACTATGGGCACTGTCATGTGAGCACTATTACCATGGGTACTATCACCAAGGGCACTGTCATCGTGAGCACTGTCACCATGAGCACTGTCACCGTGGGCACTGTCACAATGAGCACTGTCATCATGAGCACTGTCACCATGCGAACTGTCACCATGAGCACTATCACCATGAGCCCTATCACCATGAGCACTATCACCAAGGGAACTGTCACCAAGGGCACTGTCACCATGAGCACTGTCACCATGAGCACTGTCACCGTGGGCTCTGTCACCATGAGCACTGTCAACATGGGCACTGTATCCATGGGAACTGTCACCATGGGCAGTATCACGGTGAGCACTATCACCATGGGAACTGTCAGCATGGGAACGGACACCATGGGCACTGTCAAAATGAGCGCTGTCACCATGGGCACACTCACCATGGGCAATGTCACCATGGACACTATCACCATGGGAACTCTCAACATGAGCACTGTCACCATGGGAAATGTCACTATGGTTCGTGTCACCATGGGCACTTTCATCATGGGGAGTGTCACTATCAGCACTATTACCATGAGCACTATGACCATGACCACTCTAACCAAGGGCAGTGTCACCATGAGCACTATCACCGTGAGCAATATCACCATGGGCAGTGTCACCTTGAGCAATATCAACATCGGCACTGTCACTGTGAGCACTATTACAATAGGCACTATCACCAT
Source organism: Balaenoptera borealis (assembly GCF_965194805.1). Lineage (NCBI taxonomy): Eukaryota > Metazoa > Chordata > Mammalia > Artiodactyla > Balaenopteridae > Balaenoptera > Balaenoptera borealis. Next base: position 21,855,531 of record NC_138874.1, read on the forward strand.
GAGCACTATCACGGTGAGCACTGTCACCGTGGGCATTGTCACAGTTTGCACTATCACCATGAGCACTGTAACCATGAGCAGTATCACCATGGGAACTGTCACCATGGGAACGGTCACCATGGGCAATGTCAACATGAGCACTGTCACCATGGGAACTCTCACCATGAGCACTATCACCATGGGAAATGTCACCATGGGCACTTTCACAATGGGTACTGTCACCATGTGCACTTTCAACATGGGCACTGTCACCATACGAACTCTCACTATGAGAACTATCACCAAGGGCACTGTCACCAAGGGCACTGTCACCGTGAACACTGTCCCTGTGAGCACTGTCACAGTGGCCACTGTCACCATTAGCACTGTCATCATGGGCACTGTCACCATAGGAACTGTCACAATGAGCACAGCCACTGTGGGCACTGTCACCATACGAACTCTCACTATGACCACTATCACCATGAGCACTATCACCAAGGGCAATGTGACCGTGAGCACTGTCACCATGAGCACTATCATCATGGGCAGTGCTACCATGAGGAATTTCACCATCGGAAATCCAACCATGTACACCGCCAGCATGAGCACAGTCACCATGGTCAGTGCCACCATGAGCACTGTCACCATGGACACTTTCAACATGGGCCCTGTCACCTTGTGAACGGTCACCATGAGCACTATCACCTTGAGCACTGTCACCATGAGCACTGTCACTGTGGGCAATGTCACCATGAGCACTGTCACCGTGGGCACTGTCACCATGGGAACTGTAGGCATGAGCACTATCACCGTGAGCACTATAACCATGGGCAGTGTCACCGTGAGCAATATCACCATGAACTCTGTCACCGTGTGCACTGTCCACATGAGCACTGTCACCATGGGAAATGTCACCATGGGCACTGTCATCATGGGAACTCTCACCATGAGCACTATCATCATGGGCAGTGCCATCATGACGAATTTCACCATTGGAACTCCAACCATGTACACCGCCAGCATGAGCACAGTCACCATGTGTAGTGTCACGATGAAAACTGTCACCATGTGTACTTTCAACATGGGCAGTGTCACCATGCGAACTGCCACCATGAGCACTATCACCATGAGCACTATCACCAAGGGCACGGTCACCGTGAGCACTGTCACCATGGGCACTGTCACCATGAGCACAGTCATCATGGGCACTGTCACCATGGGAAATGTCACCATTAGCACTGTCCCTGTGGGCACTATCACCGTGAGCACTATCAGAATGGGCACTGTCACCATGGGCACTGTCACCGTGAGCAGTGTCACCATGAGCACTATTACCATGAGCACTCTCACCATGAGCACTATCACCAAGGGCAGTGTCACCTCCAGCAATATCAACATGGGCACTGTAACCGTGAGCACTATTACAATGGGCACTATCAACATGAGCACTATCACGTGAGCACTGTCATTGTGGGAATTGTCACCGTGTGCACTGTCACCATGAGCACTGTCACCATGAGCACTATCACTATGGAAACTGTCACCATGGGAACGGTCACCATGGGCAATGTCAACATGAGCATTCTCACCATGGGGACTCTCACCATGAGCCCTGTCACCATGGGCACTGTCACCACGGGCACTGTCACCATGGGCACTTTCAATATGGGAACTGTCACCATGCGATCTGTCACCATGAGCACTATCACCATGAGCACTATCACCAAGGGCACTGTCACCATGAGCACTGTCACCATGAGCACTGTCACAGTGGGCACTGTCACATGAGCACTGTCACCATGGGCACTGTCACCATGGGTAATGTCACCATGGGCACTTTCAACATGGGCACTGTCACCATGCGAAATGTCACCCTGAGCACTATCGCCGTGAGCGCTATCACCATGGGTAGTGTCACCGTGAGCAATATCACCATGGGCACTGTCACCGTGAGCACTATTAACATGGGTACTATCAACAAGGGCCCTGTCACCGTGGGCACTGTCACCATGAGCACTGTCATCATGGGCACTGTCACCATGGGGACTGTCACCATTAGCACTGTCACTGTGGACACTATCACCGTGAGCACTATGACAATGGGCACTATCCCGAAAGGCACTGTCACCATGGACACTGTCACCATGAACACTATCATCATGGGCAGTTCCACCATAAGGAATTTCACCATGGGAACTCCATCCATGTACACCGCCAGCATGAGCACAGTCAACATGGTCAGTGTCACCATGAGCACGGCCACCATGGGCACTTTCCACATGGGCACTGTCACCATGCGAACTATCACCGTGAGCACTATCACCATGAGCAGTATTACCATGAGCACTATCACCAAGGGCACTGTCAACGTGAGCACTATCACCGTGAGCACTGTCACCATGAGCACTGTCACCATGAGCATTGTCACCATGGGCACTGTCACCATAGGCACTGTCACCATGGACACTCTCACCATGAGCACTATCATCATGGGCAGTGCTACCATGAGGAATTTCACCATCGGAAATCCAACCATGTACACCGCCAGCATGAGCACAGTCACCATGGTCAGTGCCACCATGAGCACTGTCACCATGGACACTTTCAACATGGGCCCTGTTACCATGTGAACGGTCACCATGAGCACTATCACCTTGAGCACTGTCACCATGAGCACTGTCACTGTGGGCAATGTCACCAAGAGCACTGTCACCTTGGGCACTGTCACCATGGGAACTGTAGGCATGAGCACTATCACCGTGAGCACTATAACCATGGGCAGTGTCACCGTGAGCAATATCACCATGAACACTGTCACCGTGTGCACTGTCCACATGAGCACTGTCACCATGGGAAATGTCACCATGGGCACTGTCATCATGGGAACTCTCACCATGAGCACTATCATCATGGGCAGTGCCATCATGACGAATTTCACCATTGGAACTCCAACCATGTACACCGCCAGCATGAGCACAGTCACCATGTGTAGTGTCATGATGAAAACTGTCACCATGTGTACTTTCAACATGGGCAGTGTCACCATGCGAACTGCCACCATGAGCACTATCACCATGAACACTATCACCAAGGGCACGGTCACCGTGAGCACTGTCACTGTGGGCACTGTCACCATGAGCACAGTCATCCTGGGCACTGTCACCATGGGAACTGTCACCATTAGCACTGTCCCTGTGGGCACTATCACCGTGAGCACTATCAGAATGGGCACTGTCACCATGGGCACTGTCACCGTGAGCAGTGTCACCATGAGCACTATCACCGTGAGCACTATCACCAAGGGCAGTGTCACCTCCAGCAATATCAACATGGGCACTGTAACCGTGAGCACTATTACAATGGGCACTATCAACATGAGCACTATCACGTGAGCAGTGTCATTGTGGGAATTGTCACCGTGTGCACTGTCACCATGAGCACTGTCACCATGAGCACTATCACTATGGAAACTGTCACCATGGGAATGGTCACCATGGGCAATGTCAACATGAGCATTCTCACCATGCGGACTCTCACCATGAGCCCTGTCACCATGGGCACTGTCAACATGGGTACTGTCACCATGGGCACTTTCAATATGGGAACTGTCACCATGCGATCTGTCACCATGAGCAGTATCACCATGAGCACTATCACCAAGGGCACTGTCACCATGAGCACTGTCACCATGAGCACTGTCACAGTGGGCACTGTCACATGAGCACTGTCACCATGGGCACTGTCACCATGGGTAATGTCACCATGGGCACTTTCAACATGGGCACTGTCACCATGCGAAATGTCACCCTGAGCACTATCACCGTGAGTGCTATCACCATGGGCACTGTCACCGTGAGCACTATTAACATGGGTACTATCAACAAGGGCCCTGTCACCATGGGCACTGTCACCATGGGGACTGTCACCATTAGCACTGTCACTGTGGACACTATCACCGTGAGCACTATGACAATGGGCACTATCGCGAAAGGCACTGTCACCATGGACACTGTCACCATGAGCACTATCATCATGGGCAGTTCCACCATAAGGAATTTCACCATGGGAACTCCATCCATGTACACCGCCAGCATGAGCACAGTCAACATGGTCAGTGTCACCATGAGCACTGCCACCATGGGCACTTTCCACATGGGCACTGTCACCATGCGAACTATCACCGTGAGCACTATCACCATGAGCAGTATTACCATGAGCACTATCACCAAGGGCACTGTCAACGTGAGCACTATCACCGTGAGCACTATCACCATGAGCACTGTCACCATGAGCATTGTCACCGTGGGCACGGTCACCATGGGCACTGTCACCATGGGCAGTATCATCATTAGCTCTCTTACCATGGGAAATGTCACCATGAGCACTGTCATCTTGGGAACTGCCACCATGGACACTGCCACCATGAGCACTGTAACCATTGGCACTGCCACAGTGAGCACTGTCAACGTGAGCACTATCACCGTGAGCACTATCACTGTGAGCACTGTCTGTGTGGGCATTGTCCCCGTGTGCACTGTCACCATGAGCACTATCACCATGGGAATTGTCACCATGGGAACGGTCATCATGGGCAATGTCAACATGAGCACTGACACCATGGGAACTCTCTCCATGAGCACTGTCACCATGGGCAGTGTCACCATGGGCACTGTCACCATGGGCAGTGTCACCATGAGCACTGTCACCATGGGCACTCTCAAAATGGACATTGTCAATGTGAGCTCTATCATCATGGGCAGAGCCACCATGAGGAATTTCACCATGGGAAGTCCAACCATGTACACCGCCAGCATGAGCATATTCACCATGGGCAATGTCACCATGAGCACTGTCACCATGGGCACTTTCAAAATGGCCACTCTCACCATGGGCACTGTCACCATGGACACTGTCATCATGAGCTCTGTTACAATGAGAAATGTCACCATGAGCACTGTCATCTTGGGAACTGCCACCATGGACACTGCCACCATGAGCACTGTAACCATTGGCACTGCCACAGTGAGCACTGTCACCGTGAGCACTGTCACCATGGGAACTGTCACCTTGTGCACTGTCACCATGGGAAATGTCACTATGGGCAGTGTCACCTTGGGCACTGTCACCATGGGCAGTGTCAACATGAGTACTATCACCATGAGCACTATCACCAAGGGCAGTGTCACCATGAGCACTATCACCGTGAGCACTATCACCATGGGCAGTGTCACCTTGAGCAACATCAACATGGGCACTGTCACCGTGAGCACTATTACAATGGGCACTATCACCATGAGCACTATCTTCGTGAGCACTGTCAGTGTGGGCATTGTCACTGTGTGCACTGTCACCGTGAGCACTGTCACATTGAGCACTGTCACCGTGGGCAATGTCACCATGAGCACTGTCATAATGGGCACTGTAACCATTGGAACTGTCACCATGAGCACTATCACCGTGAGCACTATCACCATGGGTAGTGTCACCGTGAGCAAAATCACCATGGGCACTGTCACCGTGAGCACTATTAACATGGGTACTATCACCAAGGGCACTGTCACCGTGAGCACTGTCACCATGAGCACTGACACCATGAGCATTATCACCATGAGCACTGTCACCATAAGCATAGTCACCGTGGGCACTGTCACCATGAGCACTGTCACCATGGGCAGTGTCACCTTGAGCAATATAACCATGGGCACTGTCACCATGAGCACTATTACAATAGGCACTATCACCATGAGCACTATCACCGTGAGCACTGTCACCATGGGCATTGTCACTGTGTGCACTGTCACCGTGGGCATTGTCACCATGAGGAGTATCACCATGGGAACTATCACCATGGGAAAGGTCACCATGGGCAATATCAACATGAGCACTGTCACCATGGGAACTCTCATCATGAGCACTGTCACCATGAACACTATCATCATGGGCAGTGCCACCATAAGGAATTTCACTATGGGAACTCCTAACCATGTACACCGCCAGCATAAGCACAGTCACCATGGGAAGTGTCACCATGAGCACTGCCACCATGGGTCTTTCCACATGGGCACTCTCAGCATGCGAACCGTCACCATGAGCACTATCACCGTGAGCACTGTCACAATGAGCACTGTCACCATGTGCACTATCACCATGAGCACTATCACCAAGGGCACTGTCACTTTGAGCACTATCAACATGGGCAGTGTAACCGTGAGCACTATCACCATGGTCAGTGTCATCGTGAGCAATATCACTATGGGCACTGTCATGTGAGCACTATTACCATGGGTACTATCACCAAGGGCACTGTCATCGTGAGCACTGTCACCATGAGCACTGTCACCGTGGGCACTGTCACAATGAGCACTGTCATCATGAGCACTGTCACCATGCGAACTGTCACCATGAGCACTATCACCATGAGCCCTATCACCATGAGCACTATCACCAAGGGAACTGTCACCATGAGCACTATCACCATGAGCACTATCACCATGGGCACTGTCACCGTGAGCACTATTACCATGGGCACTGTCACCAAGGGCACTGTCACCATGAGCACTGTCACCATGAGCACTGTCACCATGGGCTCTGTCACCATGAGCACTGTCAACATGGGCACTGTATCCATGGGAACTGTCACCATGGGCAGTATCACGGTGAGCACTATCACCATGGGAACTGTCACCATGGGAACGGACACCATGGGCACTGTCAAAATGAGCACTGTCACCATGGGCACACTCACCATGGGCAATGTCACCATGGACACTATCACCATGGGAACTCTCAACATGAGCACTGTCACCATGGGAAATGTCACTATGGTTCGTGTCACCATGGGCACTTTCATCATGGGGAGTGTCACTATCAGCACTATTACCATGAGCACTATGACCATGACCACTCTAACCAAGGGCAGTGTCACCATGAGCACTATCACCGTGAGCAATATCACCATGGGCAGTGTCACCTTGAGCAATATCAACATCGGCACTGTCACTGTGAGCACTATTACAATAGGCACTATCACCATGAGCACTATCACGGTGAGCACTGTCACCGTGGGCATTGTCACAGTTTGCACTATCACCATGAGCACTGTAACCATGAGCAGTATCACCATGGGAACTGTCACCATGGGAACGGTCACCATGGGCAATGTCAACATGAGCACTGTCACCATGGGAACTCTCACCATGAGCACTATCACCATGGGAAATGTCACCATGGGCACTTTCACAATGGGTACTGTCACCATGTGCACTTTCAACATGGGCACTGTCACCATACGAACTCTCACTATGACCACTATCACCATGAGCACTATCACCAAGGGCACTGTCACCGTGAACACTGTCCCTGTGAGCACTGTCACAGTGGCCACTGTCACCATTAGCACTGTCATCATGGGCACTGTCACCATAGGAACTGTCACAATGAGCACAGCCACTGTGGGCACTGTCACCATACGAACTCTCACTATGACCACTATCACCATGAGCACTATCACCAAGGGCAATGTGACCGTGAGCACTGTCACCATGAGCACTATCATCATGGGCAGTGCTACCATGAGGAATTTCACCATCGGAAATCCAACCATGTACACCGCCAGCATGAGCACAGTCACCATGGTCAGTGCCACCATGAGCACTGTCACCATGGACACTTTCAACATGGGCCCTGTCACCTTGTGAACGGTCACCATGAGCACTATCACCTTGAGCACTGTCACCATGAGCACTGTCACTGTGGGCAATGTCACCATGAGCACTGTCACCGTGGGCACTGTCACCATGGGAACTGTAGGCATGAGCACTATCACCGTGAGCACTATAACCATGGGCAGTGTCACCGTGAGCAATATCACCATGAACTCTGTCACCGTGTGCACTGTCCACATGAGCACTGTCACCATGGGAAATGTCACCATGGGCACTGTCATCATGGGAACTCTCACCATGAGCACTATCATCATGGGCAGTGCCATCATGACGAATTTCACCATTGGAACTCCAACCATGTACACCGCCAGCATGAGCACAGTCACCATGTGTAGTGTCACGATGAAAACTGTCACCATGTGTACTTTCAACATGGGCAGTGTCACCATGCGAACTGCCACCATGAGCACTATCACCATGAGCACTATCACCAAGGGCACGGTCACCGTGAGCACTGTCACCATGGGCACTGTCACCATGAGCACAGTCATCATGGGCACTGTCACCATGGGAAATGTCACCATTAGCACTGTCCCTGTGGGCACTATCACCGTGAGCACTATCAGAATGGGCACTGTCACCATGGGCACTGTCACCGTGAGCAGTGTCACCATGAGCACTATTACCATGAGCACTCTCACCATGAGCACTATCACCAAGGGCAGTGTCACCTCCAGCAATATCAACATGGGCACTGTAACCGTGAGCACTATTACAATGGGCACTATCAACATGAGCACTATCACGTGAGCACTGTCATTGTGGGAATTGTCACCGTGTGCACTGTCACCATGAGCACTGTCACCATGAGCACTATCACTATGGAAACTGTCACCATGGGAACGGTCACCATGGGCAATGTCAACATGAGCATTCTCACCATGGGGACTCTCACCATGAGCCCTGTCACCATGGGCACTGTCACCACGGGCACTGTCACCATGGGCACTTTCAATATGGGAACTGTCACCATGCGATCTGTCACCATGAGCACTATCACCATGAGCACTATCACCAAGGGCACTGTCACCATGAGCACTGTCACCATGAGCACTGTCACAGTGGGCACTGTCACATGAGCACTGTCACCATGGGCACTGTCACCATGGGTAATGTCACCATGGGCACTTTCAACATGGGCACTGTCACCATGCGAAATGTCACCCTGAGCACTATCGCCGTGAGCGCTATCACCATGGGTAGTGTCACCGTGAGCAATATCACCATGGGCACTGTCACCGTGAGCACTATTAACATGGGTACTATCAACAAGGGCCCTGTCACCGTGGGCACTGTCACCATGAGCACTGTCATCATGGGCACTGTCACCATGCGGACTATCACCATTAGCACTGTCACTGTGGACACTATCACCGTGAGCACTATTACAATGGGCACTATCGCGAAAGGCACTGTCACCATGGACACTGTCACCATGAACACTATCATCATGGGCAGTTCCACCATAAGGAATTTCACCATGGGAACTCCATCCATGTACACCGCCAGCATGAGCACAGTCAACATGGTCAGTGTCACCATGAGCACGGCCACCATGGGCACTTTCCACATGGGCACTGTCACCATGCGAACTATCACCGTGAGCACTATCACCATGAGCAGTATTACCATGAGCACTATCACCAAGGGCACTGTCAACGTGAGCACTATCACTGTGAGCACTATCACCATGAGCACTGTCACCATGAGCATTGTCACCATGGGCACTGTCACCATAAGCACTGTCACCATGGACACTCTCACCATGAGCACTATCATCATGGGCAGTGCTACCATGAGGAATTTCACCATCGGAAATCCAACCATGTACACCGCCAGCATGAGCACAGTCACCATGGTCAGTGCCACCATGAGCACTGTCACCATGGACACTTTCAACATGGGCCCTGTTACCATGTGAACGGTCACCATGAGCACTATCACCTTGAGCACTGTCACCATGAGCACTGTCACTGTGGGCAATGTCACCAAGAGCACTGTCACCTTGGGCACTGTCACCATGGGAACTGTAGGCATGAGCACTATCACCGTGAGCACTATAACCATGGGCAGTGTCACCGTGAGCAATATCACCATGAACACTGTCACCGTGTGCACTGTCCACATGAGCACTGTCACCATGGGAAATGTCACCATGGGCACTGTCATCATGGGAACTCTCACCATGAGCACTATCATCATGGGCAGTGCCATCATGACGAATTTCAACATTGGAACTCCAACCATGTACACCGCCAGCATGAGCACAGTCACCATGTGTAGTGTCATGATGAAAACTGTCACCATGTGTACTTTCAACATGGGCACTGTCACCATGCGAACTGCCATCATGAGCACTATCACCATGAACACTATCACCAAGGGCACGGTCACCGTGAGCACTGTCACTGTGGGCACTGTCACCATGAGCACAGTCATCATGGGCACTGTCACCATGGGAACTGTCACCATTAGCACTGTCCCTGTGGGCACTATCACCGTGAGCACTATCAGAATGGGCACTGTCACCATGGGCACTGTCACCGTGAGCAGTGTCACCATGAGCACTATCACCGTGAGCACTATCACCAAGGGCAGTGTCACCTCCAGCAATATCAACATGGGCACTGTAACCGTGAGCACTATTACAATGGGCACTATCAACATGAGCACTATCACGTGAGCACTGTCATTGTGGGAATTGTCACCGTGTGCACTGTCACCATGAGCACTGTCACCATGAGCACTATCACTATGGAAACTGTCACCATGGGAACGGTCACCATGGGCAATGTCAACATGAGCATTCTCACCATGCGGACTCTCACCATGAGCCCTCTCACCATGGGCACTGTCAACATGGGTACTGTCACCATGGGCACTTTCAATATGGGAACTGTCACCATGCGATCTGTCACCATGAGCAGTATCACCATGAGCACTATCACCAAGGGCACTGTCACCATGAGCACTGTCACCATGAGCACTGTCACAGTGGGCACTGTCACATGAGCACTGTCACCATGGGCACTGTCACCATGGGTAATGTCACCATGGGCACTTTCAACATGGGCACTGTCACCATGCGAAATGTCACCCTGAGCACTATCACCGTGAGTGCTATCACCATGGGCACTGTCACCGTGAGCACTATTAACATGGGTACTATCAACAAGGGCCCTGTCACCGTGGGCACTGTCACCATGGGGACTGTCACCATTAGCACTGTCACTGTGGACACTATCACCGTGAGCACTATGACAATGGGCACTATCGCGAAAGGCACTGTCACCATGGACACTGTCACCATGAGCACTATCATCATGGGCAGTTCCACCATAAGGAATTTCACCATGGGAACTCCATCCATGTACACCGCCAGCATGAGCACAGTCAACATGGTCAGTGTCACCATGAGCACTGCCACCATGGGCACTTTCCACATGGGCACTGTCACCATGCAAACTATCACCGTGAGCACTATCACCATGAGCAGTATTACCATGAGCACTATCACCAAGGGCACTGTCAACGTGAGCACTATCACCGTGAGCACTATCACCATGAGCACTGTCACCATGAGCATTGTCACCGTGGGCACGGTCACCATGGGCACTGTCACCATGGGCAGTATCATCATTAGCTCTCTTACCATGGGAAATGTCACCATGAGCACTGTCATCTTGGGAACTGCCACCATGGACACTGCCACCATGAGCACTGTAACCATTGGCACTGCCACAGTGAGCACTGTCAACGTGAGCACTATCACCGTGAGCACTATCACTGTGAGCACTGTCTGTGTGGGCATTGTCCCCGTGTGCACTGTCACCATGAGCACTATCACCATGGGAATTGTCACCATGGGAACGGTCATCATGGGCAATGTCAACATGAGCACTGACACCATGGGAACTCTCTCCATGAGCACTGTCACCATGGGCAGTGTCACCATGGGCACTGTCACCATGGGCAGTGTCACCATGAGCACTGTCACCATGGGCACTCTCAAAATGGACATTGTCAACGTGAGCTCTATCATCATGGGCAGAGCCACCATGAGGAATTTCACCATGGGAAGTCCAACCATGTACACCGCCAGCATGAGCATATTCACCATGGGCAATGTCACCATGAGCACTGTCACCATGGGCACTTTCAAAATGGCCACTCTCACCATGGGCACTGTCACCATGGACACTGTCATCATGAGCTCTGTTACAATGAGAAATGTCACCATGAGCACTGTCATCTTGGGAACTGCCACCATGGACACTGCCACCATGAGCACTGTAACCATTGGCACTGCCACAGTGAGCACTGTCACCGTGAGCACTGTCACCATGGGAACTGTCACCTTGTGCACTGTCACCATGGGAAATGTCACTATGGGCAGTGTCACCTTGGGCACTGTCACCATGGGCAGTGTCAACATGAGTACTATCACCATGAGCACTATCACCAAGGGCAGTGTCACCATGAGCACTATCACCGTGAGCACTATCACCATGGGCAGTGTCACCTTGAGCAACATCAACATGGGCACTGTCACCGTGAGCACTATTACAATGGGCACTATCACCATGAGCACTATCATCGTGAGCACTGTCAGTGTGGGCATTGTCACTGTGTGCACTGTCACCGTGAGCACTGTCACATTGAGCACTGTCACCGTGGGCAATGTCACCATGAGCACTGTCATAATGGGCACTGTAACCATTGGAACTGTCACCATGAGCACTATCACCGTGAGCACTATCACCATGGGTAGTGTCACCGTGAGCAAAATCACCATGGGCACTGTCACCGTGAGCACTATTAACATGGGTACTATCACCAAGGGCACTGTCACCGTGAGCACTGTCACCATGAGCACTGACACCATGAGCATTATCACCATGAGCACTGTCACCATAAGCATAGTCACCGTGGGCACTGTCACCATGAGCACTGTCACCATGGGCAGTGTCACCTTGAGCAATATAACCATGGGCACTGTCACCATGAGCACTATTACAATAGGCACTATCACCATGAGCACTATCACCGTGAGCACTGTCACCATGGGCATTGTCACTGTGTGCACTGTCACCGTGGGCATTGTCACCATGAGGAGTATCACCATGGGAACTATCACCATGGGAAAGGTCACCATGGGCAATATCAACATGAGCACTGTCACCATGGGAACTCTCATCATGAGCACTGTCACCATGAACACTATCATCATGGGCAGTGCCACCATAAGGAATTTCACTATGGGAACTCCTAACCATGTACACCGCCAGCATAAGCACAGTCACCATGGGAAGTGTCACCATGAGCACTGCCACCACGGGTCTTTCCACATGGGCACTCTCAGCATGTGAACCGTCACCATGAGCACTATCACCGTGAGCACTGTCACAATGAGCACTGTCACCATGTGCACTATCACCATGAGCACTATCACCAAGGGCACTGTCACTTTGAGCACTATCAACATGGGCAGTGTAACCGTGAGCACTATCACCATGGTCAGTGTCATCGTGAGCAATATCACTATGGGCACTGTCATGTGAGCACTATTACCATGGGTACTATCACCAAGGGCACTGTCATCGTGAGCACTGTCACCATGAGCACTGTCACCGTGGGCACTGTCACAATGAGCACTGTCATCATGAGCACTGTCACCATGCGAACTGTCACCATGAGCACTATCACCATGAGCCCTATCACCATGAGCACTATCACCAAGGGAACTGTCACCATGAGCACTATCACCATGAGCACTATCACCATGGGCACTGTCACCGTGAGCACTATTACCATGGGCACTGTCACCAAGGGCACTGTCACCATGAGCACTGTCACCATGAGCACTGTCACCATGGGCTCTGTCACCATGAGCACTGTCAACATGGGCACTGTATCCATGGGAACTGTCACCATGGGCAGTATCACGGTGAGCACTCTCACCATGGGAACTGTCACCATGGGAACGGACACCATGGGCACTGTCAAAATGAGCACTGTCACCATGGGCACACTCACCATGGGCAATGTCACCATGGACACTATCACCATGGGAACTCTCAACATGAGCACTGTCACCATGGGAAATGTCACTATGGTTCGTGTCACCATGGGCACTTTCATCATGGGGAGTGTCACTATCAGCACTATTACCATGAGCACTATGACCATGACCACTCTAACCAAGGGCAGTGTCACCATGAGCACTATCACCGTGAGCAATATCACCATGGGCAGTGTCACCTTGAGCAATATCAACATCGGCACTGTCACTGTGAGCACTATTACAATAGGCACTATCACCATGAGCACTATCACGGTGAGCACTGTCACCGTGGGCATTGTCACAGTTTGCACTATCACCATGAGCACTGTAACCATGAGCAGTATCACCATGGGAACTGTCACCATGGGAACGGTCACCATGGGCAATGTCAACATGAGCACTGTCACCATGGGAACTCTCACCATGAGCACTATCACCATGGGAAATGTCACCATGGGCACTTTCACAATGGGTACTGTCACCATGTGCACTTTCAACATGGGCACTGTCACCATACGAACTCTCACTATGACCACTATCACCATGAGCACTATCACCAAGGGCACTGTCACCGTGAACACTGTCCCTGTGAGCACTGTCACAGTGGCCACTGTCACCATTAGCACTGTCATCATGGGCACTGTCACCATAGGAACTGTCACAATGAGCACAGCCACTGTGGGCACTGTCACCATACGAACTCTCACTATGACCACTATCACCATGAGCACTATCACCAAGGGCAATGTGACCGTGAGCACTGTCACCATGAGCACTATCATCATGGGCAGTGCTACCATGAGGAATTTCACCATCGGAAATCCAACCATGTACACCGCCAGCATGAGCACAGTCACCATGGTCAGTGCCACCATGAGCACTGTCACCATGGACACTTTCAACATGGGCCCTGTCACCTTGTGAACGGTCACCATGAGCACTATCACCTTGAGCACTGTCACCATGAGCACTGTCACTGTGGGCAATGTCACCATGAGCACTGTCACCGTGGGCACTGTCACCATGGGAACTGTAGGCATGAGCACTATCACCGTGAGCACTATAACCATGGGCAGTGTCCCCGTGAGCAATATCACCATGAACTCTGTCACCGTGTGCACTGTCCACATGAGCACTGTCACCATGGGAAATGTCACCATGGGCACTGTCATCATGGGAACTCTCACCATGAGCACTATCATCATGGGCAGTGCCATCATGACGAATTTCACCATTGGAACTCCAACCATGTACACCGCCAGCATGAGCACAGTCACCATGTGTAGTGTCACGATGAAAACTGTCACCATGTGTACTTTCAACATGGGCAGTGTCACCATGCGAACTGCCACCATGAGCACTATCACCATGAGCACTATCACCAAGGGCACGGTCACCGTGAGCACTGTCACCATGGGCACTGTCACCATGAGCACAGTCATCATGGGCACTGTCACCATGGGAACTGTCACCATTAGCACTGTCCCTGTGGGCACTATCACCGTGAGCACTATCAGAATGGGCACTGTCACCATGGGCACTGTCACCGTGAGCAGTGTCACCATGAGCACTATTACCATGAGCACTCTCACCATGAGCACTATCACCAAGGGCAGTGTCACCTCCAGCAATATCAACATGGGCACTGTAACCGTGAGCACTATTACAATGGGCACTATCAACATGAGCACTATCACGTGAGCACTGTCATTGTGGGAATTGTCACCGTGTGCACTGTCACCATGAGCACTGTCACCATGAGCACTATCACTATGGAAACTGTCACCATGGGAACGGTCACCATGGGCAATGTCAACATGAGCATTCTCACCATGGGGACTCTCACCATGAGCCCTGTCACCATGGGCACTGTCACCACGGGCACTGTCACCATGGGCACTTTCAATATGGGAACTGTCACCATGCGATCTGTCACCATGAGCACTATCACCATGAGCACTATCACCAAGGGCACTGTCACCATGAGCACTGTCACCATGAGCACTGTCACAGTGGGCACTGTCACATGAGCACTGTCACCATGGGCACTGTCACCATGGGTAATGTCACCATGGGCACTTTCAACATGGGCACTGTCACCATGCGAAATGTCACCCTGAGCACTATCGCCGTGAGCGCTATCACCATGGGTAGTGTCACCGTGAGCAATATCACCATGGGCACTGTCACCGTGAGCACTATTAACATGGGTACTATCAACAAGGGCCCTGTCACCGTGGGCACTGTCACCATGAGCACTGTCATCATGGGCACTGTCACCATGCGGACTATCACCATTAGCACTGTCACTGTGGACACTATCACCGTGAGCACTATGACAATGGGCACTATCGCGAAAGGCACTGTCACCATGGACACTGTCACCATGAACACTATCATCATGGGCAGTTCCACCATAAGGAATTTCACCATGGGAACTCCATCCATGTACACCGCCAGCATGAGCACAGTCAACATGGTCAGTGTCACCATGAGCACGGCCACCATGGGCACTTTCCACATGGGCACTGTCACCATGCGAACTATCACCGTGAGCACTATCACCATGAGCAGTATTACCATGAGCACTATCACCAAGGGCACTGTCAACGTGAGCACTATCACTGTGAGCACTATCACCATGAGCACTGTCACCATGAGCATTGTCACCATGGGCACTGTCACCATAAGCACTGTCACCATGGACACTCTCACCATGAGCACTATCATCATGGGCAGTGCTACCATGAGGAATTTCACCATCGGAAATCCAACCATGTACACCGCCAGCATGAGCACAGTCACCATGGTCAGTGCCACCATGAGCACTGTCACCATGGACACTTTCAACATGGGCCCTGTTACCATGTGAACGGTCACCATGAGCACTATCACCTTGAGCACTGTCACCATGAGCACTGTCACTGTGGGCAATGTCACCAAGAGCACTGTCACCTTGGGCACTGTCACCATGGGAACTGTAGGCATGAGCACTATCACCGTGAGCACTATAACCATGGGCAGTGTCACCGTGAGCAATATCACCATGAACACTGTCACCGTGTGCACTGTCCACATGAGCACTGTCACCATGGGAAATGTCACCATGGGCACTGTCATCATGGGAACTCTCACCATGAGCACTATCATCATGGGCAGTGCCATCATGACGAATTTCACCATTGGAACTCCAACCATGTACACCGCCAGCATGAGCACAGTCACCATGTGTAGTGTCATGATGAAAACTGTCACCATGTGTACTTTCAACATGGGCAGTGTCACCATGCGAACTGCCACCATGAGCACTATCACCATGAACACTATCACCAAGGGCACGGTCACCGTGAGCACTGTCACTGTGGGCACTGTCACCATGAGCACAGTCATCCTGGGCACTGTCACCATGGGAACTGTCACCATTAGCACTGTCCCTGTGGGCACTATCACCGTGAGCACTATCAGAATGGGCACTGTCACCATGGGCACTGTCACCGTGAGCAGTGTCACCATGAGCACTATCACCGTGAGCACTATCACCAAGGGCAGTGTCACCTCCAGCAATATCAACATGGGCACTGTAACCGTGAGCACTATTACAATGGGCACTATCAACATGAGCACTATCACGTGAGCACTGTCATTGTGGGAATTGTCACCGTGTGCACTGTCACCATGAGCACTGTCACCATGAGCACTATCACTATGGAAACTGTCACCATGGGAACGGTCACCATGGGCAATGTCAACATGAGCATTCTCACCATGCGGACTCTCACCATGAGCCCTGTCACCATGGGCACTGTCAACATGGGTACTGTCACCATGGGCACTTTCAATATGGGAACTGTCACCATGCGATCTGTCACCATGAGCAGTATCACCATGAGCACTATCACCAAGGGCACTGTCACCATGAGCACTGTCACCATGAGCACTGTCACAGTGGGCACTGTCACATGAGCACTGTCACCATGGGCACTGTCACCATGGGTAATGTCACCATGGGCACTTTCAACATGGGCACTGTCACCATGCGAAATGTCACCCTGAGCACTATCACCGTGAGTGCTATCACCATGGGCACTGTCACCGTGAGCACTATTAACATGGGTACTATCAACAAGGGCACTGTCACCGTGGGCACTGTCACCATGAGCACTGTCATCATGGGCACTGTCACCATGGGGACTGTCACCATTAGCACTGTCACTGTGGACACTATCACCGTGAGCACTATGACAATGGGCACTATCGCGAAAGGCACTGTCACCATGGACACTGTCACCATGAGCACTATCATCATGGGCAGTTCCACCATAAGGAATTTCACCATGGGAACTCCATCCATGTACACCGCCAGCATGAGCACAGTCAACATGGTCAGTGTCACCATGAGCACTGCCACCATGGGCACTTTCCACATGGGCACTGTCACCATGCAAACTATCACCGTGAGCACTATCACCATGAGCAGTATTACCATGAGCACTATCACCAAGGGCACTGTCAACGTGAGCACTATCACCGTGAGCACTATCACCATGAGCACTGTCACCATGAGCATTGTCACCGTGGGCACGGTCACCATGGGCACTGTCACCATGGGCAGTATCATCATTAGCTCTCTTACCATGGGAAATGTCACCATGAGCACTGTCATCTTGGGAACTGCCACCATGGACACTGCCACCATGAGCACTGTAACCATTGGCACTGCCACAGTGAGCACTGTCAACGTGAGCACTATCACCGTGAGCACTATCACTGTGAGCACTGTCTGTGTGGGCATTGTCCCCGTGTGCACTGTCACCATGAGCACTATCACCATGGGAATTGTCACCATGGGAACGGTCATCATGGGCAATGTCAACATGAGCACTGACACCATGGGAACTCTCTCCATGAGCACTGTCACCATGGGCAGTGTCACCATGGGCACTGTCACCATGGGCAGTGTCACCATGAGCACTGTCACCATGGGCACTCTCAAAATGGACATTGTCAACGTGAGCTCTATCATCATGGGCAGAGCCACCATGAGGAATTTCACCATGGGAAGTCCAACCATGTACACCGCCAGCATGAGCATATTCACCATGGGCAATGTCACCATGAGCACTGTCACCATGGGCACTTTCAAAATGGCCACTCTCACCATGGGCACTGTCACCATGGACACTGTCATCATGAGCTCTGTTACAATGAGAAATGTCACCATGAGCACTGTCATCTTGGGAACTGCCACAGTGAGCACTGTCAACGTGAGCACTGTCACCATGGGAACTGTCACCTTGTGCACTGTCACCATGGGAAATGTCACTATGGGCAGTGTCACCTTGGGCACTGTCACCATGGGCAGTGTCAACATGAGTACTATCACCATGAGCACTATCACCAAGGGCAGTGTCACCATGAGCACTATCACCGTGAGCACTATCACCATGGGCAGTGTCACCTTGAGCAACATCAACATGGGCACTGTCACCGTGAGCACTGTTACAAAGGGCACTATCACCATGAGCACTATCATCGTGAGCACTGTCAGTGTGGGCATTGTCACTGTGTGCACTGTCACCGTGAGCACTGTCACATTGAGCACTGTCACAGTGGGCACTGTCACTGAGAGCACTATCACAATGGGCTCTGTCACCATAGGCACTGTCGCCATGGACACTGTCACCATGAGCTCTATCATCATGGGCAGTGCTACCAGGAGGAATTTCACCATCGGAACTCCAACCAGGTACACCGCCAGCATGAGCACAGTCACCATGGGCAGTGCCACCATGAGAACTGTCAACATGGGCACTTTCAACATGGGCAGTGTCACCAGGCAAACTGCCACCATGAGCACTATCACCATGAGCACTATCACCAAGGGCACTGTCTCCGTGAGCACTGTCACCGTGGGCAATGTCACCATGAGCACTGTCATAATGGGCACTGTAACCATTGGAACTGTCACCATGAGCACTATCACCGTGAGCACTATCACCATGGGTAGTGTCACCGTGGGCAAAATCACCATGGGCACTGTCACCGTGAGCACTGTCACCATGAGCACTGACACCATGAGCATTATCACCATGAGCACTGTCACCATAAGCATAGTCACCGTGGGCACTGTCACCATGAGCACTGTCACCATGGGCAGTGTCACCTTGAGCAATATAACCATGGGCACTGTCACCATGAGCACTATTACAATAGGCACTATCACCATGAGCACTATCACCGTGAGCACTGTCACCATGGGCATTGTCACTGTGTGCACTGTCACCGTGGGCATTGTCACCATGAGGAGTATCACCATGGGAACTATCACCATGGGAAAGGTCACCATGGGCAATATCAACATGAGCACTGTCACCATGGGAACTCTCATCATGAGCACTGTCACCATGAACACTATCATCATGGGCAGTGCCACCATAAGTAATTTCACTATGGGAACTCCTAACCATGTACACCGCCAGCATAAGCACAGTCACCATGGGAAGTGTCACCATGAGCACTGCCACCATGGGTCTTTCCACATGGGCACTCTCAGCATGCGAACCGTCACCATGAGCACTATCACCGTGAGCACTGTCACAATGAGCACTGTCACCATGTGCACTATCACCATGAGCACTATCACCAAGGGCACTGTCACTTTGAGCACTATCAACATGGGCAGTGTAACCGTGAGCACTATCACCATGGTCAGTGTCATCGTGAGCAATATCACTATGGGCACTGTCATGTGAGCACTATTACCATGGGTACTATCACCAAGGGCACTGTCATCGTGAGCACTGTCACCATGAGCACTGTCACCGTGGGCACTGTCACAATGAGCACTGTCATCATGAGCACTGTCACCATGCGAACTGTCACCATGAGCACTATCACCATGAGCCCTATCACCATGAGCACTATCACCAAGGGAACTGTCACCAAGGGCACTGTCACCATGAGCACTGTCACCATGAGCACTGTCACCGTGGGCTCTGTCACCATGAGCACTGTCAACATGGGCACTGTATCCATGGGAACTGTCACCATGGGCAGTATCACGGTGAGCACTATCACCATGGGAACTGTCACCATGGGAACGGACACCATGGGCACTGTCAAAATGAGCGCTGTCACCATGGGCACACTCACCATGGGCAATGTCACCATGGACACTATCACCATGGGAACTCTCAACATGAGCACTGTCACCATGGGAAATGTCACTATGGTTCGTGTCACCATGGGCACTTTCATCATGGGGAGTGTCACTATCAGCACTATTACCATGAGCACTATGACCATGACCACTCTAACCAAGGGCAGTGTCACCATGAGCACTATCACCGTGAGCAATATCACCATGGGCAGTGTCACCTTGAGCAATATCAACATCGGCACTGTCACTGTGAGCACTATTACAATAGGCACTATCACCATGAGCACTATCACGGTGAGCACTGTCACCGTGGGCATTGTCACAGTTTGCACTATCACCATGAGCACTGTAACCATGAGCAGTATCACCATGGGAACTGTCACCATGGGAACGGTCACCATGGGCAATGTCAACATGAGCACTGTCACCATGGGAACTCTCACCATGAGCACTATCACCATGGGAAATGTCACCATGGGCACTTTCACAATGGGTACTGTCACCATGTGCACTTTCAACATGGGCACTGTCACCATACGAACTCTCACTATGACCACTATCACCATGAGCACTATCACCAAGGGCACTGTCACCGTGAACACTGTCCCTGTGAGCACTGTCACAGTGGCCACTGTCACCATTAGCACTGTCATCATGGGCACTGTCACCATAGGAACTGTCACAATGAGCACAGCCACTGTGGGCACTGTCACCATACGAACTCTCACTATGACCACTATCACCATGAGCACTATCACCAAGGGCAATGTGACCGTGAGCACTGTCACCATGAGCACTATCATCATGGGCAGTGCTACCATGAGGAATTTCACCATCGGAAATCCAACCATGTACACCGCCAGCATGAGCACAGTCACCATGGTCAGTGCCACCATGAGCACTGTCACCATGGACACTTTCAACATGGGCCCTGTCACCTTGTGAACGGTCACCATGAGCACTATCACCTTGAGCACTGTCACCATGAGCACTGTCACTGTGGGCAATGTCACCATGAGCACTGTCACCGTGGGCACTGTCACCATGGGAACTGTAGGCATGAGCACTATCACCGTGAGCACTATAACCATGGGCAGTGTCACCGTGAGCAATATCACCATGAACTCTGTCACCGTGTGCACTGTCCACATGAGCACTGTCACCATGGGAAATGTCACCATGGGCACTGTCATCATGGGAACTCTCACCATGAGCACTATCATCATGGGCAGTGCCATCATGACGAATTTCACCATTGGAACTCCAACCATGTACACCGCCAGCATGAGCACAGTCACCATGTGTAGTGTCACGATGAAAACTGTCACCATGTGTACTTTCAACATGGGCAGTGTCACCATGCGAACTGCCACCATGAGCACTATCACCATGAGCACTATCACCAAGGGCACGGTCACCGTGAGCACTGTCACCATGGGCACTGTCACCATGAGCACAGTCATCATGGGCACTGTCACCATGGGAACTGTCACCATTAGCACTGTCCCTGTGGGCACTATCACCGTGAGCACTATCAGAATGGGCACTGTCACCATGGGCACTGTCACCGTGAGCAGTGTCACCATGAGCACTATTACCATGAGCACTCTCACCATGAGCACTATCACCAAGGGCAGTGTCACCTCCAGCAATATCAACATGGGCACTGTAACCGTGAGCACTATTACAATGGGCACTATCAACATGAGCACTATCACGTGAGCACTGTCATTGTGGGAATTGTCACCGTGTGCACTGTCACCATGAGCACTGTCACCATGAGCACTATCACTATGGAAACTGTCACCATGGGAACGGTCACCATGGGCAATGTCAACATGAGCATTCTCACCATGGGGACTCTCACCATGAGCCCTGTCACCATGGGCACTGTCACCACGGGCACTGTCACCATGGGCACTTTCAATATGGGAACTGTCACCATGCGATCTGTCACCATGAGCACTATCACCATGAGCACTATCACCAAGGGCACTGTCACCATGAGCACTGTCACCATGAGCACTGTCACAGTGGGCACTGTCACATGAGCACTGTCACCATGGGCACTGTCACCATGGGTAATGTCACCATGGGCACTTTCAACATGGGCACTGTCACCATGCGAAATGTCACCCTGAGCACTATCGCCGTGAGCGCTATCACCATGGGTAGTGTCACCGTGAGCAATATCACCATGGGCACTGTCACCGTGAGCACTATTAACATGGGTACTATCAACAAGGGCCCTGTCACCGTGGGCACTGTCACCATGAGCACTGTCATCATGGGCACTGTCACCATGGGGACTGTCACCATTAGCACTGTCACTGTGGACACTATCACCGTGAGCACTATGACAATGGGCACTATCCCGAAAGGCACTGTCACCATGGACACTGTCACCATGAACACTATCATCATGGGCAGTTCCACCATAAGGAATTTCACCATGGGAACTCCATCCATGTACACCGCCAGCATGAGCACAGTCAACATGGTCAGTGTCACCATGAGCACGGCCACCATGGGCACTTTCCACATGGGCACTGTCACCATGCGAACTATCACCGTGAGCACTATCACCATGAGCAGTATTACCATGAGCACTATCACCAAGGGCACTGTCAACGTGAGCACTATCACCGTGAGCACTATCACCATGAGCACTGTCACCATGAGCATTGTCACCATGGGCACTGTCACCATAGGCACTGTCACCATGGACACTCTCACCATGAGCACTATCATCATGGGCAGTGCTACCATGAGGAATTTCACCATCGGAAATCCAACCATGTACACCGCCAGCATGAGCACAGTCACCATGGTCAGTGCCACCATGAGCACTGTCACCATGGACACTTTCAACATGGGCCCTGTTACCATGTGAACGGTCACCATGAGCACTATCACCTTGAGCACTGTCACCATGAGCACTGTCACTGTGGGCAATGTCACCAAGAGCACTGTCACCTTGGGCACTGTCACCATGGGAACTGTAGGCATGAGCACTATCACCGTGAGCACTATAACCATGGGCAGTGTCACCGTGAGCAATATCACCATGAACACTGTCACCGTGTGCACTGTCCACATGAGCACTGTCACCATGGGAAATGTCACCATGGGCACTGTCATCATGGGAACTCTCACCATGAGCACTATCATCATGGGCAGTGCCATCATGACGAATTTCACCATTGGAACTCCAACCATGTACACCGCCAGCATGAGCACAGTCACCATGTGTAGTGTCATGATGAAAACTGTCACCATGTGTACTTTCAACATGGGCAGTGTCACCATGCGAACTGCCACCATGAGCACTATCACCATGAACACTATCACCAAGGGCACGGTCACCGTGAGCACTGTCACTGTGGGCACTGTCACCATGAGCACAGTCATCCTGGGCACTGTCACCATGGGAACTGTCACCATTAGCACTGTCCCTGTGGGCACTATCACCGTGAGCACTATCAGAATGGGCACTGTCACCATGGGCACTGTCACCGTGAGCAGTGTCACCATGAGCACTATCACCGTGAGCACTATCACCAAGGGCAGTGTCACCTCCAGCAATATCAACATGGGCACTGTAACCGTGAGCACTATTACAATGGGCACTATCAACATGAGCACTATCACGTGAGCACTGTCATTGTGGGAATTGTCACCGTGTGCACTGTCACCATGAGCACTGTCACCATGAGCACTATCACTATGGAAACTGTCACCATGGGAACGGTCACCATGGGCAATGTCAACATGAGCATTCTCACCATGCGGACTCTCACCATGAGCCCTGTCACCATGGGCACTGTCAACATGGGTACTGTCACCATGGGCACTTTCAATATGGGAACTGTCACCATGCGATCTGTCACCATGAGCAGTATCACCATGAGCACTATCACCAAGGGCACTGTCACCATGAGCACTGTCACCATGAGCACTGTCACAGTGGGCACTGTCACATGAGCACTGTCACCATGGGCACTGTCACCATGGGTAATGTCACCATGGGCACTTTCAACATGGGCACTGTCACCATGCGAAATGTCACCCTGAGCACTATCACCGTGAGTGCTATCACCATGGGCACTGTCACCGTGAGCACTATTAACATGGGTACTATCAACAAGGGCACTGTCACCGTGGGCACTGTCACCATGAGCACTGTCATCATGGGCACTGTCACCATGGGGACTGTCACCATTAGCACTGTCACTGTGGACACTATCACCGTGAGCACTATGACAATGGGCACTATCGCGAAAGGCACTGTCACCATGGACACTGTCACCATGAGCACTATCATCATGGGCAGTTCCACCATAAGGAATTTCACCATGGGAACTCCATCCATGTACACCGCCAGCATGAGCACAGTCAACATGGTCAGTGTCACCATGAGCACTGCCACCATGGGCACTTTCCACATGGGCACTGTCACCATGCGAACTATCACCGTGAGCACTATCACCATGAGCAGTATTACCATGAGCACTATCACCAAGGGCACTGTCAACGTGAGCACTATCACCGTGAGCACTATCACCATGAGCACTGTCACCATGAGCATTGTCACCGTGGGCACGGTCACCATGGGCACTGTCACCATGGGCAGTATCATCATTAGCTCTCTTACCATGGGAAATGTCACCATGAGCACTGTCATCTTGGGAACTGCCACCATGGACACTGCCACCATGAGCACTGTAACCATTGGCACTGCCACAGTGAGCACTGTCAACGTGAGCACTATCACCGTGAGCACTATCACTGTGAGCACTGTCTGTGTGGGCATTGTCCCCGTGTGCACTGTCACCATGAGCACTATCACCATGGGAATTGTCACCATGGGAACGGTCATCATGGGCAATGTCAACATGAGCACTGACACCATGGGAACTCTCTCCATGAGCACTGTCACCATGGGCACTGTCACCATGGGCAGTGTCACCATGAGCACTGTCACCATGGGCACTCTCAAAATGGACATTGTCAACGTGAGCTCTATCATCATGGGCAGAGCCACCATGAGGAATTTCACCATGGGAAGTCCAACCATGTACACCACCAGCATGAGCATATTCACCATGGGCAATGTCACCATGAGCACTGTCACCATGGGCACTTTCAAAATGGCCACTCTCACCATGGGCACTGTCACCATGGACACTGTCATCATGAGCTCTGTTACAATGAGAAATGTCACCATGAGCACTGTCATCTTGGGAACTGCCACAGTGAGCACTGTCAACGTGAGCACTGTCACCATGGGAACTGTCACCTTGTGCACTGTCACCATGGGAAATGTCACTATGGGCAGTGTCACCTTGGGCACTGTCACCATGGGCAGTGTCAACATGAGTACTATCACCATGAGCACTATCACCAAGGGCAGTGTCACCATGAGCACTATCACCGTGAGCACTATCACCATGGGCAGTGTCACCTTGAGCAACATCAACATGGGCACTGTCACCGTGAGCACTATTACAAAGGGCACTATCACCATGAGCACTATCATCGTGAGCACTGTCAGTGTGGGCATTGTCACTGTGTGCACTGTCACCGTGAGCACTGTCACATTGAGCACTGTCACAGTGGGCACTGTCACTGAGAGCACTATCACAATGGGCTCTGTCACCATAGGCACTGTCGCCATGGACACTGTCACCATGAGCTCTATCATCATGGGCAGTGCTACCAGGAGGAATTTCACCATCGGAACTCCAACCAGGTACACCGCCAGCATGAGCACAGTCACCATGGGCAGTGCCACCATGAGAACTGTCAACATGGGCACTTTCAACATGGGCAGTGTCACCAGGCAAACTGCCACCATGAGCACTATCACCATGAGCACTATCACCAAGGGCACTGTCTCCGTGAGCACTGTCACCGTGGGCAATGTCACCATGAGCACTGTCATAATGGGCACTGTAACCATTGGAACTGTCACCATGAGCACTATCACCGTGAGCACTATCACCATGGGTAGTGTCACCATGGGCAAAATCACCATGGGCACTGTCACCGTGAGCACTGTCACCATGAGCACTGACACCATGAGCATTATCACCATGAGCACTGTCACCATAAGCATAGTCACCGTGGGCACTGTCACCATGAGCACTGTCACCATGGGCAGTGTCACCTTGAGCAATATAACCATGGGCACTGTCACCATGAGCACTATTACAATAGGCACTATCACCATGAGCACTATCACCGTGAGCACTGTCACCATGGGCATTGTCACTGTGTGCACTGTCACCGTGGGCATTGTCACCATGAGGAGTATCACCATGGGAACTATCACCATGGGAAAGGTCACCATGGGCAATATCAACATGAGCACTGTCACCATGGGAACTCTCATCATGAGCACTGTCACCATGAACACTATCATCATGGGCAGTGCCACCATAAGGAATTTCACTATGGGAACTCCTAACCATGTACACCGCCAGCATAAGCACAGTCACCATGGGAAGTGTCACCATGAGCACTGCCACCATGGGTCTTTCCACATGGGCACTCTCAGCATGCGAACCGTCACCATGAGCACTATCACCGTGAGCACTGTCACAATGAGCACTGTCACCATGTGCACTATCACCATGAGCACTATCACCAAGGGCACTGTCACTTTGAGCACTATCAACATGGGCAGTGTAACCGTGAGCACTATCACCATGGTCAGTGTCATCGTGAGCAATATCACTATGGGCACTGTCATGTGAGCACTATTACCATGGGTACTATCACCAAGGGCACTGTCATCGTGAGCACTGTCACCATGAGCACTGTCACCGTGGGCACTGTCACAATGAGCACTGTCATCATGAGCACTGTCACCATGCGAACTGTCACCATGAGCACTATCACCATGAGCCCTATCACCATGAGCACTATCACCAAGGGAACTGTCACCAAGGGCACTGTCACCATGAGCACTGTCACCATGAGCACTGTCACCGTGGGCTCTGTCACCATGAGCACTGTCAACATGGGCACTGTATCCATGGGAACTGTCACCATGGGCAGTATCACGGTGAGCACTATCACCATGGGAACTGTCAGCATGGGAACGGACACCATGGGCACTGTCAAAATGAGCGCTGTCACCATGGGCACACTCACCATGGGCAATGTCACCATGGACACTATCACCATGGGAACTCTCAACATGAGCACTGTCACCATGGGAAATGTCACTATGGTTCGTGTCACCATGGGCACTTTCATCATGGGGAGTGTCACTATCAGCACTATTACCATGAGCACTATGACCATGACCACTCTAACCAAGGGCAGTGTCACCATGAGCACTATCACCGTGAGCAATATCACCATGGGCAGTGTCACCTTGAGCAATATCAACATCGGCACTGTCACTGTGAGCACTATTACAATAGGCACTATCACCATGAGCACTATCACGGTGAGCACTGTCACCGTGGGCATTGTCACAGTTTGCACTATCACCATGAGCACTGTAACCATGAGCAGTATCACCATGGGAACTGTCACCATGGGAACGGTCACCATGGGCAATGTCAACATGAGCACTGTCACCATGGGAACTCTCACCATGAGCACTATCACCATGGGAAATGTCACCATGGGCACTTTCACAATGGGTACTGTCACCATGTGCACTTTCAACATGGGCACTGTCACCATACGAACTCTCACTATGAGAACTATCACCAAGGGCACTGTCACCAAGGGCACTGTCACCGTGAACACTGTCCCTGTGAGCACTGTCACAGTGGCCACTGTCACCATTAGCACTGTCATCATGGGCACTGTCACCATAGGAACTGTCACAATGAGCACAGCCACTGTGGGCACTGTCACCATACGAACTCTCACTATGACCACTATCACCATGAGCACTATCACCAAGGGCAATGTGACCGTGAGCACTGTCACCATGAGCACTATCATCATGGGCAGTGCTACCATGAGGAATTTCACCATCGGAAATCCAACCATGTACACCGCCAGCATGAGCACAGTCACCATGGTCAGTGCCACCATGAGCACTGTCACCATGGACACTTTCAACATGGGCCCTGTCACCTTGTGAACGGTCACCATGAGCACTATCACCTTGAGCACTGTCACCATGAGCACTGTCACTGTGGGCAATGTCACCATGAGCACTGTCACCGTGGGCACTGTCACCATGGGAACTGTAGGCATGAGCACTATCACCGTGAGCACTATAACCATGGGCAGTGTCACCGTGAGCAATATCACCATGAACTCTGTCACCGTGTGCACTGTCCACATGAGCACTGTCACCATGGGAAATGTCACCATGGGCACTGTCATCATGGGAACTCTCACCATGAGCACTATCATCATGGGCAGTGCCATCATGACGAATTTCACCATTGGAACTCCAACCATGTACACCGCCAGCATGAGCACAGTCACCATGTGTAGTGTCACGATGAAAACTGTCACCATGTGTACTTTCAACATGGGCAGTGTCACCATGCGAACTGCCACCATGAGCACTATCACCATGAGCACTATCACCAAGGGCACGGTCACCGTGAGCACTGTCACCATGGGCACTGTCACCATGAGCACAGTCATCATGGGCACTGTCACCATGGGAACTGTCACCATTAGCACTGTCCCTGTGGGCACTATCACCGTGAGCACTATCAGAATGGGCACTGTCACCATGGGCACTGTCACCGTGAGCAGTGTCACCATGAGCACTATTACCATGAGCACTCTCACCATGAGCACTATCACCAAGGGCAGTGTCACCACCAGCAATATCAACATGGGCACTGTAACCGTGAGCACTATTACAATGGGCACTATCAACATGAGCACTATCACGTGAGCACTGTCATTGTGGGAATTGTCACCGTGTGCACTGTCACCATGAGCACTGTCACCATGAGCACTATCACTATGGAAACTGTCACCATGGGAACGGTCACCATGGGCAATGTCAACATGAGCATTCTCACCATGGGGACTCTCACCATGAGCCCTGTCACCATGGGCACTGTCACCACGGGCACTGTCACCATGAGCACTGTCACCATGAGCACTGTCACAGTGGGCACTGTCACATGAGCACTGTCACCATGGGCACTGTCACCATGGGTAATGTCACCATGGGCACTTTCAACATGGGCACTGTCACCATGCGAAATGTCACCCTGAGCACTATCGCCGTGAGCGCTATCACCATGGGTAGTGTCACCGTGAGCAATATCACCATGGGCACTGTCACCGTGAGCACTATTAACATGGGTACTATCAACAAGGGCCCTGTCACCGTGGGCACTGTCACCATGAGCACTGTCATCATGGGCACTGTCACCATGGGGACTGTCACCATTAGCACTGTCACTGTGGACACTATCACCGTGAGCACTATGACAATGGGCACTATCCCGAAAGGCACTGTCACCATGGACACTGTCACCATGAACACTATCATCATGGGCAGTTCCACCATAAGGAATTTCACCATGGGAACTCCATCCATGTACACCGCCAGCATGAGCACAGTCAACATGGTCAGTGTCACCATGAGCACGGCCACCATGGGCACTTTCCACATGGGCACTGTCACCATGCGAACTATCACCGTGAGCACTATCACCATGAGCAGTATTACCATGAGCACTATCACCAAGGGCACTGTCAACGTGAGCACTATCACTGTGAGCACTATCACCATGAGCACTGTCACCATGAGCATTGTCACCATGGGCACTGTCACCATAGGCACTGTCACCATGGACACTCTCACCATGAGCACTATCATCATGGGCAGTGCTACCATGAGGAATTTCACCATCGGAAATCCAACCATGTACACTGCCAGCATGAGCACAGTCACCATGGTCAGTGCCACCATGAGCACTGTCACCATGGACACTTTCAACATGGGCCCTGTTACCATGTGAACGGTCACCATGAGCACTATCACCTTGAGCACTGTCACCATGAGCACTGTCACTGTGGGCAATGTCACCAAGAGCACTGTCACCTTGGGCACTGTCACCATGGGAACTGTAGGCATGAGCACTATCACCGTGAGCACTATAACCATGGGCAGTGTCACCGTGAGCAATATCACCATGAACACTGTCACCGTGTGCACTGTCCACATGAGCACTGTCACCATGGGAAATGTCACCATGGGCACTGTCATCATGGGAACTCTCACCATGAGCACTATCATCATGGGCAGTGCCATCATGACGAATTTCACCATTGGAACTCCAACCATGTACACCGCCAGCATGAGCACAGTCACCATGTGTAGTGTCATGATGAAAACTGTCACCATGTGTACTTTCAACATGGGCAGTGTCACCATGCGAACTGCCACCATGAGCACTATCACCATGAACACTATCACCAAGGGCACGGTCACCGTGAGCACTGTCACTGTGGGCACTGTCACCATGAGCACAGTCATCCTGGGCACTGTCACCATGGGAACTGTCACCATTAGCACTGTCCCTGTGGGCACTATCACCGTGAGCACTATCAGAATGGGCACTGTCACCATGGGCACTGTCACCGTGAGCAGTGTCACCATGAGCACTATCACCGTGAGCACTATCACCAAGGGCAGTGTCACCTCCAGCAATATCAACATGGGCACTGTAACCGTGAGCACTATTACAATGGGCACTATCAACATGAGCACTATCACGTGAGCACTGTCATTGTGGGAATTGTCACCGTGTGCACTGTCACCATGAGCACTGTCACCATGAGCACTATCACTATGGAAACTGTCACCATGGGAACGGTCACCATGGGCAATGTCAACATGAGCATTCTCACCATGCGGACTCTCACCATGAGCCCTGTCACCATGGGCACTGTCAACATGGGTACTGTCACCATGGGCACTTTCAATATGGGAACTGTCACCATGCGATCTGTCACCATGAGCAGTATCACCATGAGCACTATCACCAAGGGCACTGTCACCATGAGCACTGTCACCATGAGCACTGTCACAGTGGGCACTGTCACATGAGCACTGTCACCATGGGCACTGTCACCATGGGTAATGTCACCATGGGCACTTTCAACATGGGCACTGTCACCATGCGAAATGTCACCCTGAGCACTATCACCGTGAGTGCTATCACCATGGGCACTGTCACCGTGAGCACTATTAACATGGGTACTATCAACAAGGGCACTGTCACCGTGGGCACTGTCACCATGAGCACTGTCATCATGGGCACTGTCACCATGGGGACTGTCACCGTTAGCACTGTCACTGTGGACACTATCACCGTGAGCACTATGACAATGGGCACTATCGCGAAAGGCACTGTCACCATGGACACTGTCACCATGAGCACTATCATCATGGGCAGTTCCACCATAAGGAATTTCACCATGGGAACTCCATCCATGTACACCGCCAGCATGAGCACAGTCAACATGGTCAGTGTCACCATGAGCACTGCCACCATGGGCACTTTCCACATGGGCACTGTCCCCATGCGAACTATCACCGTGAGCACTATCACCATGAGCAGTATTACCATGAGCACTATCACCAAGGGCACTGTCAACGTGAGCACTATCACCGTGAGCACTATCACCATGAGCACTGTCACCATGAGCATTGTCACCGTGGGCACGGTCACCATGGGCACTGTCACCATGGGCAGTATCATCATTAGCTCTCTTACCATGGGAAATGTCACCATGAGCACTGTCATCTTGGGAACTGCCACCATGGACACTGCCACCATGAGCACTGTAACCATTGGCACTGCCACAGTGAGCACTGTCAACGTGAGCACTATCACCGTGAGCACTATCACTGTGAGCACTGTCTGTGTGGGCATTGTCCCCGTGTGCACTGTCACCATGAGCACTATCACCATGGGAATTGTCACCATGGGAACGGTCATCATGGGCAATGTCAACATGAGCACTGACACCATGGGAACTCTCTCCATGAGCACTGTCACCATGGGCAGTGTCACCATGGGCACTGTCACCATGGGCAGTGTCACCATGAGCACTGTCACCATGGGCACTCTCAAAATGGACATTGTCAACGTGAGCTCTATCATCATGGGCAGAGCCACCATGAGGAATTTCACCATGGGAAGTCCAACCATGTACACCGCCAGCATGAGCATATTCACCATGGGCAATGTCACCATGAGCACTGTCACCATGGGCACTTTCAAAATGGCCACTCTCACCATGGGCACTGTCACCATGGACACTGTCATCATGAGCTCTGTTACAATGAGAAATGTCACCATGAGCACTGTCATCTTGGGAACTGCCACAGTGAGCACTGTCAACGTGAGCACTGTCACCATGGGAACTGTCACCTTGTGCACTGTCACCATGGGAAATGTCACTATGGGCAGTGTCACCTTGGGCACTGTCACCATGGGCAGTGTCAACATGAGTACTATCACCATGAGCACTATCACCAAGGGCAGTGTCACCATGAGCACTATCACCGTGAGCACTATCACCATGGGCAGTGTCACCTTGAGCAACATCAACATGGGCACTGTCACCGTGAGCACTATTACAAAGGGCACTATCACCATGAGCACTATCATCGTGAGCACTGTCAGTGTGGGCATTGTCACTGTGTGCACTGTCACCGTGAGCACTGTCACATTGAGCACTGTCACAGTGGGCACTGTCACTGAGAGCACTATCACAATGGGCTCTGTCACCATAGGCACTGTCGCCATGGACACTGTCACCATGAGCTCTATCATCATGGGCAGTGCTACCAGGAGGAATTTCACCATCGGAACTCCAACCAGGTACACCGCCAGCATGAGCACAGTCACCATGGGCAGTGCCACCATGAGAACTGTCAACATGGGCACTTTCAACATGGGCAGTGTCACCAGGCAAACTGCCACCATGAGCACTATCACCATGAGCACTATCACCAAGGGCACTGTCTCCGTGAGCACTGTCACCGTGGGCAATGTCACCATGAGCACTGTCATAATGGGCACTGTAACCATTGGAACTGTCACCATGAGCACTATCACCGTGAGCACTATCACCATGGGTAGTGTCACCGTGGGCAAAATCACCATGGGCACTGTCACCGTGAGCACTGTCACCATGAGCACTGACACCATGAGCATTATCACCATGAGCACTGTCACCATAAGCATAGTCACCGTGGGCACTGTCACCATGAGCACTGTCACCATGGGCAGTGTCACCTTGAGCAATATAACCATGGGCACTGTCACCATGAGCACTATTACAATAGGCACTATCACCATGAGCACTATCACCGTGAGCACTGTCACCATGGGCATTGTCACTGTGTGCACTGTCACCGTGGGCATTGTCACCATGAGGAGTATCACCATGGGAACTATCACCATGGGAAAGGTCACCATGGGCAATATCAACATGAGCACTGTCACCATGGGAACTCTCATCATGAGCACTGTCACCATGAACACTATCATCATGGGCAGTGCCACCATAAGGAATTTCACTATGGGAACTCCTAACCATGTACACCGCCAGCATAAGCACAGTCACCATGGGAAGTGTCACCATGAGCACTGCCACCATGGGTCTTTCCACATGGGCACTCTCAGCATGCGAACCGTCACCATGAGCACTATCACCGTGAGCACTGTCACAATGAGCACTGTCACCATGTGCACTATCACCATGAGCACTATCACCAAGGGCACTGTCACTTTGAGCACTATCAACATGGGCAGTGTAACCGTGAGCACTATCACCATGGTCAGTGTCATCGTGAGCAATATCACTATGGGCACTGTCATGTGAGCACTATTACCATGGGTACTATCACCAAGGGCACTGTCATCGTGAGCACTGTCACCATGAGCACTGTCACCGTGGGCACTGTCACAATGAGCACTGTCATCATGAGCACTGTCACCATGCGAACTGTCACCATGAGCACTATCACCATGAGCCCTATCACCATGAGCACTATCACCAAGGGAACTGTCACCAAGGGCACTGTCACCATGAGCACTGTCACCATGAGCACTGTCACCGTGGGCTCTGTCACCATGAGCACTGTCAACATGGGCACTGTATCCATGGGAACTGTCACCATGGGCAGTATCACGGTGAGCACTATCACCATGGGAACTGTCAGCATGGGAACGGACACCATGGGCACTGTCAAAATGAGCGCTGTCACCATGGGCACACTCACCATGGGCAATGTCACCATGGACACTATCACCATGGGAACTCTCAACATGAGCACTGTCACCATGGGAAATGTCACTATGGTTCGTGTCACCATGGGCACTTTCATCATGGGGAGTGTCACTATCAGCACTATTACCATGAGCACTATGACCATGACCACTCTAACCAAGGGCAGTGTCACCATGAGCACTATCACCGTGAGCAATATCACCATGGGCAGTGTCACCTTGAGCAATATCAACATCGGCACTGTCACTGTGAGCACTATTACAATAGGCACTATCACCATGAGCACTATCACGGTGAGCACTGTCACCGTGGGCATTGTCACAGTTTGCACTATCACCATGAGCACTGTAACCATGAGCAGTATCACCATGGGAACTGTCACCATGGGAACGGTCACCATGGGCAATGTCAACATGAGCACTGTCACCATGGGAACTCTCACCATGAGCACTATCACCATGGGAAATGTCACCATGGGCACTTTCACAATGGGTACTGTCACCATGTGCACTTTCAACATGGGCACTGTCACCATACGAACTCTCACTATGAGAACTATCACCAAGGGCACTGTCACCAAGGGCACTGTCACCGTGAACACTGTCCCTGTGAGCACTGTCACAGTGGCCACTGTCACCATTAGCACTGTCATCATGGGCACTGTCACCATAGGAACTGTCACAATGAGCACAGCCACTGTGGGCACTGTCACCATACGAACTCTCACTATGACCACTATCACCATGAGCACTATCACCAAGGGCAATGTGACCGTGAGCACTGTCACCATGAGCACTATCATCATGGGCAGTGCTACCATGAGGAATTTCACCATCGGAAATCCAACCATGTACACCGCCAGCATGAGCACAGTCACCATGGTCAGTGCCACCATGAGCACTGTCACCATGGACACTTTCAACATGGGCCCTGTCACCTTGTGAACGGTCACCATGAGCACTATCACCTTGAGCACTGTCACCATGAGCACTGTCACTGTGGGCAATGTCACCATGAGCACTGTCACCGTGGGCACTGTCACCATGGGAACTGTAGGCATGAGCACTATCACCGTGAGCACTATAACCATGGGCAGTGTCACCGTGAGCAATATCACCATGAACTCTGTCACCGTGTGCACTGTCCACATGAGCACTGTCACCATGGGAAATGTCACCATGGGCACTGTCATCATGGGAACTCTCACCATGAGCACTATCATCATGGGCAGTGCCATCATGACGAATTTCACCATTGGAACTCCAACCATGTACACCGCCAGCATGAGCACAGTCACCATGTGTAGTGTCACGATGAAAACTGTCACCATGTGTACTTTCAACATGGGCAGTGTCACCATGCGAACTGCCACCATGAGCACTATCACCATGAGCACTATCACCAAGGGCACGGTCACCGTGAGCACTGTCACCATGGGCACTGTCACCATGAGCACAGTCATCATGGGCACTGTCACCATGGGAAATGTCACCATTAGCACTGTCCCTGTGGGCACTATCACCGTGAGCACTATCAGAATGGGCACTGTCACCATGGGCACTGTCACCGTGAGCAGTGTCACCATGAGCACTATTACCATGAGCACTCTCACCATGAGCACTATCACCAAGGGCAGTGTCACCTCCAGCAATATCAACATGGGCACTGTAACCGTGAGCACTATTACAATGGGCACTATCAACATGAGCACTATCACGTGAGCACTGTCATTGTGGGAATTGTCACCGTGTGCACTGTCACCATGAGCACTGTCACCATGAGCACTATCACTATGGAAACTGTCACCATGGGAACGGTCACCATGGGCAATGTCAACATGAGCATTCTCACCATGGGGACTCTCACCATGAGCCCTGTCACCATGGGCACTGTCACCACGGGCACTGTCACCATGGGCACTTTCAATATGGGAACTGTCACCATGCGATCTGTCACCATGAGCACTATCACCATGAGCACTATCACCAAGGGCACTGTCACCATGAGCACTGTCACCATGAGCACTGTCACAGTGGGCACTGTCACATGAGCACTGTCACCATGGGCACTGTCACCATGGGTAATGTCACCATGGGCACTTTCAACATGGGCACTGTCACCATGCGAAATGTCACCCTGAGCACTATCGCCGTGAGCGCTATCACCATGGGTAGTGTCACCGTGAGCAATATCACCATGGGCACTGTCACCGTGAGCACTATTAACATGGGTACTATCAACAAGGGCCCTGTCACCGTGGGCACTGTCACCATGAGCACTGTCATCATGGGCACTGTCACCATGGGGACTGTCACCATTAGCACTGTCACTGTGGACACTATCACCGTGAGCACTATGACAATGGGCACTATCCCGAAAGGCACTGTCACCATGGACACTGTCACCATGAACACTATCATCATGGGCAGTTCCACCATAAGGAATTTCACCATGGGAACTCCATCCATGTACACCGCCAGCATGAGCACAGTCAACATGGTCAGTGTCACCATGAGCACGGCCACCATGGGCACTTTCCACATGGGCACTGTCACCATGCGAACTATCACCGTGAGCACTATCACCATGAGCAGTATTACCATGAGCACTATCACCAAGGGCACTGTCAACGTGAGCACTATCACCGTGAGCACTGTCACCATGAGCACTGTCACCATGAGCATTGTCACCATGGGCACTGTCACCATAGGCACTGTCACCATGGACACTCTCACCATGAGCACTATCATCATGGGCAGTGCTACCATGAGGAATTTCACCATCGGAAATCCAACCATGTACACCGCCAGCATGAGCACAGTCACCATGGTCAGTGCCACCATGAGCACTGTCACCATGGACACTTTCAACATGGGCCCTGTTACCATGTGAACGGTCACCATGAGCACTATCACCTTGAGCACTGTCACCATGAGCACTGTCACTGTGGGCAATGTCACCAAGAGCACTGTCACCTTGGGCACTGTCACCATGGGAACTGTAGGCATGAGCACTATCACCGTGAGCACTATAACCATGGGCAGTGTCACCGTGAGCAATATCACCATGAACACTGTCACCGTGTGCACTGTCCACATGAGCACTGTCACCATGGGAAATGTCACCATGGGCACTGTCATCATGGGAACTCTCACCATGAGCACTATCATCATGGGCAGTGCCATCATGACGAATTTCACCATTGGAACTCCAACCATGTACACCGCCAGCATGAGCACAGTCACCATGTGTAGTGTCATGATGAAAACTGTCACCATGTGTACTTTCAACATGGGCAGTGTCACCATGCGAACTGCCACCATGAGCACTATCACCATGAACACTATCACCAAGGGCACGGTCACCGTGAGCACTGTCACTGTGGGCACTGTCACCATGAGCACAGTCATCCTGGGCACTGTCACCATGGGAACTGTCACCATTAGCACTGTCCCTGTGGGCACTATCACCGTGAGCACTATCAGAATGGGCACTGTCACCATGGGCACTGTCACCGTGAGCAGTGTCACCATGAGCACTATCACCGTGAGCACTATCACCAAGGGCAGTGTCACCTCCAGCAATATCAACATGGGCACTGTAACCGTGAGCACTATTACAATGGGCACTATCAACATGAGCACTATCACGTGAGCAGTGTCATTGTGGGAATTGTCACCGTGTGCACTGTCACCATGAGCACTGTCACCATGAGCACTATCACTATGGAAACTGTCACCATGGGAATGGTCACCATGGGCAATGTCAACATGAGCATTCTCACCATGCGGACTCTCACCATGAGCCCTGTCACCATGGGCACTGTCAACATGGGTACTGTCACCATGGGCACTTTCAATATGGGAACTGTCACCATGCGATCTGTCACCATGAGCAGTATCACCATGAGCACTATCACCAAGGGCACTGTCACCATGAGCACTGTCACCATGAGCACTGTCACAGTGGGCACTGTCACATGAGCACTGTCACCATGGGCACTGTCACCATGGGTAATGTCACCATGGGCACTTTCAACATGGGCACTGTCACCATGCGAAATGTCACCCTGAGCACTATCACCGTGAGTGCTATCACCATGGGCACTGTCACCGTGAGCACTATTAACATGGGTACTATCAACAAGGGCCCTGTCACCATGGGCACTGTCACCATGGGGACTGTCACCATTAGCACTGTCACTGTGGACACTATCACCGTGAGCACTATGACAATGGGCACTATCGCGAAAGGCACTGTCACCATGGACACTGTCACCATGAGCACTATCATCATGGGCAGTTCCACCATAAGGAATTTCACCATGGGAACTCCATCCATGTACACCGCCAGCATGAGCACAGTCAACATGGTCAGTGTCACCATGAGCACTGCCACCATGGGCACTTTCCACATGGGCACTGTCACCATGCGAACTATCACCGTGAGCACTATCACCATGAGCAGTATTACCATGAGCACTATCACCAAGGGCACTGTCAACGTGAGCACTATCACCGTGAGCACTATCACCATGAGCACTGTCACCATGAGCATTGTCACCGTGGGCACGGTCACCATGGGCACTGTCACCATGGGCAGTATCATCATTAGCTCTCTTACCATGGGAAATGTCACCATGAGCACTGTCATCTTGGGAACTGCCACCATGGACACTGCCACCATGAGCACTGTAACCATTGGCACTGCCACAGTGAGCACTGTCAACGTGAGCACTATCACCGTGAGCACTATCACTGTGAGCACTGTCTGTGTGGGCATTGTCCCCGTGTGCACTGTCACCATGAGCACTATCACCATGGGAATTGTCACCATGGGAACGGTCATCATGGGCAATGTCAACATGAGCACTGACACCATGGGAACTCTCTCCATGAGCACTGTCACCATGGGCAGTGTCACCATGGGCACTGTCACCATGGGCAGTGTCACCATGAGCACTGTCACCATGGGCACTCTCAAAATGGACATTGTCAATGTGAGCTCTATCATCATGGGCAGAGCCACCATGAGGAATTTCACCATGGGAAGTCCAACCATGTACACCGCCAGCATGAGCATATTCACCATGGGCAATGTCACCATGAGCACTGTCACCATGGGCACTTTCAAAATGGCCACTCTCACCATGGGCACTGTCACCATGGACACTGTCATCATGAGCTCTGTTACAATGAGAAATGTCACCATGAGCACTGTCATCTTGGGAACTGCCACCATGGACACTGCCACCATGAGCACTGTAACCATTGGCACTGCCACAGTGAGCACTGTCACCGTGAGCACTGTCACCATGGGAACTGTCACCTTGTGCACTGTCACCATGGGAAATGTCACTATGGGCAGTGTCACCTTGGGCACTGTCACCATGGGCAGTGTCAACATGAGTACTATCACCATGAGCACTATCACCAAGGGCAGTGTCACCATGAGCACTATCACCGTGAGCACTATCACCATGGGCAGTGTCACCTTGAGCAACATCAACATGGGCACTGTCACCGTGAGCACTATTACAATGGGCACTATCACCATGAGCACTATCTTCGTGAGCACTGTCAGTGTGGGCATTGTCACTGTGTGCACTGTCACCGTGAGCACTGTCACATTGAGCACTGTCACCGTGGGCAATGTCACCATGAGCACTGTCATAATGGGCACTGTAACCATTGGAACTGTCACCATGAGCACTATCACCGTGAGCACTATCACCATGGGTAGTGTCACCGTGAGCAAAATCACCATGGGCACTGTCACCGTGAGCACTATTAACATGGGTACTATCACCAAGGGCACTGTCACCGTGAGCACTGTCACCATGAGCACTGACACCATGAGCATTATCACCATGAGCACTGTCACCATAAGCATAGTCACCGTGGGCACTGTCACCATGAGCACTGTCACCATGGGCAGTGTCACCTTGAGCAATATAACCATGGGCACTGTCACCATGAGCACTATTACAATAGGCACTATCACCATGAGCACTATCACCGTGAGCACTGTCACCATGGGCATTGTCACTGTGTGCACTGTCACCGTGGGCATTGTCACCATGAGGAGTATCACCATGGGAACTATCACCATGGGAAAGGTCACCATGGGCAATATCAACATGAGCACTGTCACCATGGGAACTCTCATCATGAGCACTGTCACCATGAACACTATCATCATGGGCAGTGCCACCATAAGGAATTTCACTATGGGAACTCCTAACCATGTACACCGCCAGCATAAGCACAGTCACCATGGGAAGTGTCACCATGAGCACTGCCACCATGGGTCTTTCCACATGGGCACTCTCAGCATGCGAACCGTCACCATGAGCACTATCACCGTGAGCACTGTCACAATGAGCACTGTCACCATGTGCACTATCACCATGAGCACTATCACCAAGGGCACTGTCACTTTGAGCACTATCAACATGGGCAGTGTAACCGTGAGCACTATCACCATGGTCAGTGTCATCGTGAGCAATATCACTATGGGCACTGTCATGTGAGCACTATTACCATGGGTACTATCACCAAGGGCACTGTCATCGTGAGCACTGTCACCATGAGCACTGTCACCGTGGGCACTGTCACAATGAGCACTGTCATCATGAGCACTGTCACCATGCGAACTGTCACCATGAGCACTATCACCATGAGCCCTATCACCATGAGCACTATCACCAAGGGAACTGTCACCATGAGCACTATCACCATGAGCACTATCACCATGGGCACTGTCACCGTGAGCACTATTACCATGGGCACTGTCACCAAGGGCACTGTCACCATGAGCACTGTCACCATGAGCACTGTCACCATGGGCTCTGTCACCATGAGCACTGTCAACATGGGCACTGTATCCATGGGAACTGTCACCATGGGCAGTATCACGGTGAGCACTATCACCATGGGAACTGTCACCATGGGAACGGACACCATGGGCACTGTCAAAATGAGCACTGTCACCATGGGCACACTCACCATGGGCAATGTCACCATGGACACTATCACCATGGGAACTCTCAACATGAGCACTGTCACCATGGGAAATGTCACTATGGTTCGTGTCACCATGGGCACTTTCATCATGGGGAGTGTCACTATCAGCACTATTACCATGAGCACTATGACCATGACCACTCTAACCAAGGGCAGTGTCACCATGAGCACTATCACCGTGAGCAATATCACCATGGGCAGTGTCACCTTGAGCAATATCAACATCGGCACTGTCACTGTGAGCACTATTACAATAGGCACTATCACCATGAGCACTATCACGGTGAGCACTGTCACCGTGGGCATTGTCACAGTTTGCACTATCACCATGAGCACTGTAACCATGAGCAGTATCACCATGGGAACTGTCACCATGGGAACGGTCACCATGGGCAATGTCAACATGAGCACTGTCACCATGGGAACTCTCACCATGAGCACTATCACCATGGGAAATGTCACCATGGGCACTTTCACAATGGGTACTGTCACCATGTGCACTTTCAACATGGGCACTGTCACCATACGAACTCTCACTATGACCACTATCACCATGAGCACTATCACCAAGGGCACTGTCACCGTGAACACTGTCCCTGTGAGCACTGTCACAGTGGCCACTGTCACCATTAGCACTGTCATCATGGGCACTGTCACCATAGGAACTGTCACAATGAGCACAGCCACTGTGGGCACTGTCACCATACGAACTCTCACTATGACCACTATCACCATGAGCACTATCACCAAGGGCAATGTGACCGTGAGCACTGTCACCATGAGCACTATCATCATGGGCAGTGCTACCATGAGGAATTTCACCATCGGAAATCCAACCATGTACACCGCCAGCATGAGCACAGTCACCATGGTCAGTGCCACCATGAGCACTGTCACCATGGACACTTTCAACATGGGCCCTGTCACCTTGTGAACGGTCACCATGAGCACTATCACCTTGAGCACTGTCACCATGAGCACTGTCACTGTGGGCAATGTCACCATGAGCACTGTCACCGTGGGCACTGTCACCATGGGAACTGTAGGCATGAGCACTATCACCGTGAGCACTATAACCATGGGCAGTGTCACCGTGAGCAATATCACCATGAACTCTGTCACCGTGTGCACTGTCCACATGAGCACTGTCACCATGGGAAATGTCACCATGGGCACTGTCATCATGGGAACTCTCACCATGAGCACTATCATCATGGGCAGTGCCATCATGACGAATTTCACCATTGGAACTCCAACCATGTACACCGCCAGCATGAGCACAGTCACCATGTGTAGTGTCACGATGAAAACTGTCACCATGTGTACTTTCAACATGGGCAGTGTCACCATGCGAACTGCCACCATGAGCACTATCACCATGAGCACTATCACCAAGGGCACGGTCACCGTGAGCACTGTCACCATGGGCACTGTCACCATGAGCACAGTCATCATGGGCACTGTCACCATGGGAAATGTCACCATTAGCACTGTCCCTGTGGGCACTATCACC
Source organism: Balaenoptera borealis (assembly GCF_965194805.1). Lineage (NCBI taxonomy): Eukaryota > Metazoa > Chordata > Mammalia > Artiodactyla > Balaenopteridae > Balaenoptera > Balaenoptera borealis. Next base: position 21,899,254 of record NC_138874.1, read on the forward strand.
GTGAGCACTATCAGAATGGGCACTGTCACCATGGGCACTGTCACCGTGAGCAGTGTCACCATGAGCACTATTACCATGAGCACTCTCACCATGAGCACTATCACCAAGGGCAGTGTCACCTCCAGCAATATCAACATGGGCACTGTAACCGTGAGCACTATTACAATGGGCACTATCAACATGAGCACTATCACGTGAGCACTGTCATTGTGGGAATTGTCACCGTGTGCACTGTCACCATGAGCACTGTCACCATGAGCACTATCACTATGGAAACTGTCACCATGGGAACGGTCACCATGGGCAATGTCAACATGAGCATTCTCACCATGGGGACTCTCACCATGAGCCCTGTCACCATGGGCACTGTCACCACGGGCACTGTCACCATGGGCACTTTCAATATGGGAACTGTCACCATGCGATCTGTCACCATGAGCACTATCACCATGAGCACTATCACCAAGGGCACTGTCACCATGAGCACTGTCACCATGAGCACTGTCACAGTGGGCACTGTCACATGAGCACTGTCACCATGGGCACTGTCACCATGGGTAATGTCACCATGGGCACTTTCAACATGGGCACTGTCACCATGCGAAATGTCACCCTGAGCACTATCGCCGTGAGCGCTATCACCATGGGTAGTGTCACCGTGAGCAATATCACCATGGGCACTGTCACCGTGAGCACTATTAACATGGGTACTATCAACAAGGGCCCTGTCACCGTGGGCACTGTCACCATGAGCACTGTCATCATGGGCACTGTCACCATGCGGACTATCACCATTAGCACTGTCACTGTGGACACTATCACCGTGAGCACTATTACAATGGGCACTATCGCGAAAGGCACTGTCACCATGGACACTGTCACCATGAACACTATCATCATGGGCAGTTCCACCATAAGGAATTTCACCATGGGAACTCCATCCATGTACACCGCCAGCATGAGCACAGTCAACATGGTCAGTGTCACCATGAGCACGGCCACCATGGGCACTTTCCACATGGGCACTGTCACCATGCGAACTATCACCGTGAGCACTATCACCATGAGCAGTATTACCATGAGCACTATCACCAAGGGCACTGTCAACGTGAGCACTATCACTGTGAGCACTATCACCATGAGCACTGTCACCATGAGCATTGTCACCATGGGCACTGTCACCATAAGCACTGTCACCATGGACACTCTCACCATGAGCACTATCATCATGGGCAGTGCTACCATGAGGAATTTCACCATCGGAAATCCAACCATGTACACCGCCAGCATGAGCACAGTCACCATGGTCAGTGCCACCATGAGCACTGTCACCATGGACACTTTCAACATGGGCCCTGTTACCATGTGAACGGTCACCATGAGCACTATCACCTTGAGCACTGTCACCATGAGCACTGTCACTGTGGGCAATGTCACCAAGAGCACTGTCACCTTGGGCACTGTCACCATGGGAACTGTAGGCATGAGCACTATCACCGTGAGCACTATAACCATGGGCAGTGTCACCGTGAGCAATATCACCATGAACACTGTCACCGTGTGCACTGTCCACATGAGCACTGTCACCATGGGAAATGTCACCATGGGCACTGTCATCATGGGAACTCTCACCATGAGCACTATCATCATGGGCAGTGCCATCATGACGAATTTCAACATTGGAACTCCAACCATGTACACCGCCAGCATGAGCACAGTCACCATGTGTAGTGTCATGATGAAAACTGTCACCATGTGTACTTTCAACATGGGCACTGTCACCATGCGAACTGCCATCATGAGCACTATCACCATGAACACTATCACCAAGGGCACGGTCACCGTGAGCACTGTCACTGTGGGCACTGTCACCATGAGCACAGTCATCATGGGCACTGTCACCATGGGAACTGTCACCATTAGCACTGTCCCTGTGGGCACTATCACCGTGAGCACTATCAGAATGGGCACTGTCACCATGGGCACTGTCACCGTGAGCAGTGTCACCATGAGCACTATCACCGTGAGCACTATCACCAAGGGCAGTGTCACCTCCAGCAATATCAACATGGGCACTGTAACCGTGAGCACTATTACAATGGGCACTATCAACATGAGCACTATCACGTGAGCACTGTCATTGTGGGAATTGTCACCGTGTGCACTGTCACCATGAGCACTGTCACCATGAGCACTATCACTATGGAAACTGTCACCATGGGAACGGTCACCATGGGCAATGTCAACATGAGCATTCTCACCATGCGGACTCTCACCATGAGCCCTCTCACCATGGGCACTGTCAACATGGGTACTGTCACCATGGGCACTTTCAATATGGGAACTGTCACCATGCGATCTGTCACCATGAGCAGTATCACCATGAGCACTATCACCAAGGGCACTGTCACCATGAGCACTGTCACCATGAGCACTGTCACAGTGGGCACTGTCACATGAGCACTGTCACCATGGGCACTGTCACCATGGGTAATGTCACCATGGGCACTTTCAACATGGGCACTGTCACCATGCGAAATGTCACCCTGAGCACTATCACCGTGAGTGCTATCACCATGGGCACTGTCACCGTGAGCACTATTAACATGGGTACTATCAACAAGGGCCCTGTCACCGTGGGCACTGTCACCATGGGGACTGTCACCATTAGCACTGTCACTGTGGACACTATCACCGTGAGCACTATGACAATGGGCACTATCGCGAAAGGCACTGTCACCATGGACACTGTCACCATGAGCACTATCATCATGGGCAGTTCCACCATAAGGAATTTCACCATGGGAACTCCATCCATGTACACCGCCAGCATGAGCACAGTCAACATGGTCAGTGTCACCATGAGCACTGCCACCATGGGCACTTTCCACATGGGCACTGTCACCATGCAAACTATCACCGTGAGCACTATCACCATGAGCAGTATTACCATGAGCACTATCACCAAGGGCACTGTCAACGTGAGCACTATCACCGTGAGCACTATCACCATGAGCACTGTCACCATGAGCATTGTCACCGTGGGCACGGTCACCATGGGCACTGTCACCATGGGCAGTATCATCATTAGCTCTCTTACCATGGGAAATGTCACCATGAGCACTGTCATCTTGGGAACTGCCACCATGGACACTGCCACCATGAGCACTGTAACCATTGGCACTGCCACAGTGAGCACTGTCAACGTGAGCACTATCACCGTGAGCACTATCACTGTGAGCACTGTCTGTGTGGGCATTGTCCCCGTGTGCACTGTCACCATGAGCACTATCACCATGGGAATTGTCACCATGGGAACGGTCATCATGGGCAATGTCAACATGAGCACTGACACCATGGGAACTCTCTCCATGAGCACTGTCACCATGGGCAGTGTCACCATGGGCACTGTCACCATGGGCAGTGTCACCATGAGCACTGTCACCATGGGCACTCTCAAAATGGACATTGTCAACGTGAGCTCTATCATCATGGGCAGAGCCACCATGAGGAATTTCACCATGGGAAGTCCAACCATGTACACCGCCAGCATGAGCATATTCACCATGGGCAATGTCACCATGAGCACTGTCACCATGGGCACTTTCAAAATGGCCACTCTCACCATGGGCACTGTCACCATGGACACTGTCATCATGAGCTCTGTTACAATGAGAAATGTCACCATGAGCACTGTCATCTTGGGAACTGCCACCATGGACACTGCCACCATGAGCACTGTAACCATTGGCACTGCCACAGTGAGCACTGTCACCGTGAGCACTGTCACCATGGGAACTGTCACCTTGTGCACTGTCACCATGGGAAATGTCACTATGGGCAGTGTCACCTTGGGCACTGTCACCATGGGCAGTGTCAACATGAGTACTATCACCATGAGCACTATCACCAAGGGCAGTGTCACCATGAGCACTATCACCGTGAGCACTATCACCATGGGCAGTGTCACCTTGAGCAACATCAACATGGGCACTGTCACCGTGAGCACTATTACAATGGGCACTATCACCATGAGCACTATCATCGTGAGCACTGTCAGTGTGGGCATTGTCACTGTGTGCACTGTCACCGTGAGCACTGTCACATTGAGCACTGTCACCGTGGGCAATGTCACCATGAGCACTGTCATAATGGGCACTGTAACCATTGGAACTGTCACCATGAGCACTATCACCGTGAGCACTATCACCATGGGTAGTGTCACCGTGAGCAAAATCACCATGGGC